>NW_020925564.1:569399-924939 GCF_003984885.1 Neopelma chrysocephalum
TGAACCGAGGTTGCTGCAGCCACAATGCAGAGTACTAACCACTATACGATCACGGCGAGCTACAGTGGGTATGTCCAAGACGCAGTGTTTTCTGTCCCCTCTAGCAGAGCCGTGCAGGCATTGCCACCTAGTGTGGGCCGGCTATAATGTCCCATGTGTGGGTGTCCTCCCCGGAGTGACCACTACTCTTGAGGCACCCTCGGGCATCCCTCGGCCAAAAACAGTGCTGCCGACGGAGTACATGCTGAAGACAGACACAAATGCCATAGTGGCAGAAAAATATTCCTTCTCCTTTTGACAATTGCAGTCTGGTAAGGAAATCTTTTGTTGCCTTCTGTTTGACCAACATCTATCTTCAAATATACAATAATTTTGGTCTGTGAGTCTTCTTTCTGTTTTCAAAAAGTGATGGGGGAAATCTGGTGAAAGGACTTTCAAAGTTACATAATTAATTTAAAAGCTGTTAAAAGGGAAGCATAAAAACACACGTTCCACTCCTGCTCTAAGCCAGATTTCAACCAAGGTTGCCATAGCACATAGTATCAGGCACTGGAATGTCACAGCAAGCTGGCACATTGTGACAGGTTTTGAACAGACATGGCAGAAAAATATCAATTTCAGTAAAATAACAAATGTTGACAGCAGTGAGTCATTAAAGAAGGATTTCTGTTGAGGCTTGAGAGTTAATGTTTCAAAACAAAAGTGTTCTTAGTAGAATTATTCTAATAATTGTCTTATTAAAGATCTCTCCACTATTTAGTCTCACTTTTTAATTCTGTGTCTGACAGTGATAACAAGCAAAGATTGATAATAGCAAGTATCTTTACCATTTTGTTAATTAAATAGTGGAAGGAATTGGGGGATACACCAGATGGTTGTGCTGCCATCCTGAGGGACCTCATCAGGCTGAAGAAATGGGTTGACAGGAACTCCATGAAGCTCAACAAGCGGAAGTGTCAAACCCTGCGCCCAGGGACAAACAGCCCCATGTACCAGCACATGCTGGGGGCTCACCAACAGGAAAGCAACTTGGCTGAGAATGGCCTGGGAGTCTTGATGGACACCAAGATAATCATGAGCCAGCAATGTGCCCTTGAGGCAAGGAAGGACAAGAGCCTCCTTGGCTGTATAAGGCAGAACAGTAGAGCACGTCAAGGGAGGTGATCCTTTCTCTGTCCTCAGCACTGGTGAGACACATGTGGGTGGTGTGCCCAGTGCTGGCCTCCTCAGTACAAGAGAGACGTGGACATACTGGAGTGTGTACACTGAAGAACCACGAAGATGATGATGGACTTGCAGCTTGGAGAGTGGAGCTGGGACTTTTTACGGTCAAGAAGAGCAGGCTTAGGGGGGATTTTATCACTGTGCATAAATACCTTATGGGAGGGTAAAGAAGTTGGAGCCAGCTTCCTTTCTGTATGCAGTGATGCAGAAGGTGATGGGCACCAGGTGAAATAAAGGAAATTCCTTTTAAATATAAGAAAAACTTATTTACTGTGAAAGTAGTTGAACACCAGATCAGGTTGCCCAGAGAGGTTGTGGAGTCTCCAATTTTGAGATATTCAAATCCGACTGGATGTGGTCCTAGGCAACTAGCTCAAACCACTGTGGTACTAGAGATTTCCAGAGGGGCCAGTCAGCCTCAGTGATTCTATTTCTCAGGAAAGGAAAAAAAACAAGAGTAACCCAAACCTCTTAACCAAAAATAAAATGGCAGTGCTTGTAAACATTTTTTTCTTAACATTTCTATAATGTACACTTGTGCTTAACAGCATAGGCAGTTGAGCAAAGGGAATCCATGTGTTCCAAGAAATGGGATACTTGAAAAAAAGATTGACAACCAAATATTTGAAAGTCTGACAACCTTCCCTGTCAAAATCCACGAAGTCTGTGTGAGCCAGAGAAGTAAGCAATAGCTAGAGGTTGAGTCTCTTATTTGGTACAAAAACACTTAGGACATCTTTAAGTGTCTTCTCCTATGTTTTCAGAATTGTCAAAGGCTTTATAACGTGGATCTTGCCCAGCATATGTGTGTCCTATATTTTTCCTCGGTGTTAGAGGTGCCAAGTCATAGGTATGTATGTTTAAATGTATAGATTAGCAAGATTGCCTGGAATTTTCTAGCTTCTCTTTTTGCCAAGGTGAATAAATATAGATTACATTGTCTCGGCCAAATTCCATGTGATTCTGAAAAAAGGAGTTGGCTATCTACTAGCTGCAAATAAATAAAAATATGTCAGTTTACCACTGTATTCAGACTACACGCCTTTTTTTTTTAAATAACTTCACCCAATGTGGCTGCTTGTATGTGCTGGAATAATAATAGGAATATCCACAATCATGTTGCAAATTAATTCCATTTATAGGATTTTATCTTGTCCCAGTGTTTGCAGTTTTGAATTTGATCCAAATGTCTAAGTTATTTAAACATTGCACGAGACCACATTTCTGCACCCAAATGTGTATGTACAGCTTTATTTGCATTGCTTTGTAAGACTTTGTGTTAAATGAAAGACTTTTACATCCGTAATGCTTGTGTGTGGTCTCATGGTGATAAAATGCCTATCCACTTCATAATGAAGGTTTACTTGCAGCCCAGTAATCTGTCCCTGTTGCTTCTATCTTCCATACATCTCTTTCATTGAAAACGAACCCTATTGTCAGAAAATCCATAGCAAAGCAATACTAATTGGAACATACTGTGTGTCATTCAAGAAAAAGAGCAATTTTTACAACATTTTAAACATTTTAAGGATGTTTGCTACATTAGTAAGTAAGAATCAAAACTTCTGCCTTTTTTTGCATTTGATCTTTTGCATTTGTAACTGTTAAGCAGGACTAGTTGCTGTTGGCACCAAGGGAAAACCTGTCACATAACGCTGTGTCAGCATGTCTGAATACAAAACATGAGCCTCTGGAGATTCTTTGGTTTCATAGTATGTTAGTTTCTTTAATTGATTGTGGTTGCTGAAATTTAGGTAAGACCTTGATTCATTTGAAAATTAAGAATCTTGTCCTAATGGCACTGAATACCAGCAGGTCTCCTTGAAATAGTCCTGGCACACCATGTTTCCAGTGTTTCCATTTAAAAATAATCCTAGAAGCAGTGTTTGGCCCTAACCTGGTAGCACATACAGAAGAAACTTAGCTGTGCTCATAAATAGTAAGGTTGCCTTTTATTAGGGCAGACAATGTCAATGTCAAGAAAAAGAGGGTTCTAGAATAAGACAAAACCCAGAGGCAAGTAGATTTGAACAAAAGTGACATCATCTTTTTTGTGTTCAATGTGTGGCTATTTGGAGGTAGCAAGACCACTCAAGTGTATAAGCAGCCTAATTCACAACAACAGAACAGACCTCTGCCCCAAGACGTCTAAGAAGTCATCTGTACTACAGTTTTCCATATTGCAGGACATGTTAGCACTACAGTTCACATTCTGCTATCGCTACCAATAAAATCACTTCACCCTGACACCCATCTTCCCCTTATGTTACTGCCTTTCTTTCCTTGTGTATAACAATTTAAGTTTTCACTGGATTGAACTTCTGTTCCCATGTAATTATATCAAAATAAAGAAACACATGGATACATACTATGGGTTATTATACTCTTGAATAACTTCCCAAAAAATGGACCCAGAGGAAGAGGTTTCTTCCTGGGCTATGCCAAGGACACAGAAGAGCTAACTTAGCTGCTAAGCCCTTTGCACTTTTCTGAGAAAAACAAGTGAACCTCCTTAAGGGGTGTCCATTCCAAAGTAAACTCTGACAAACTAAGTTTCATTGCAATCATCTTGATGACATGGTGTCACTAAATTAGTCTGAAAAGTTCTTGTGGTTAGACTAAAAACTTACAACACAGTATTACCTTTGCAACTAGGCAAAACATAGAAATTGAGTCTCTTATTATATTTATACATTTGTTGTCTGGGTTGTTATGAGTGGACAGATTATATGAGAATTCAATTCAGACTGCAGAATGCTTAGGGTAGGTAAGCAATGTACTATTAGACAGTAAACATATTTGGTTTAGAAGTGTGTTAGCATCTTTTTCCAGTATGGTTTTTTTAAAAGTTGTGATGGAGAAACTCTTCATCAGAGCATCTCTCCTATGAGGAAAGGGTAAAAGGATTGGGACTGTTCAGCTAGGAAGAGAAGGCTTCAGGGTGACCAAATTGTGGCATTCTGGTACCTGAAGGAGCCTTCAAGAAAGATAGAGAGGGACTTTTTACAAAAGTGTGCAGTGGCAGGACAAGGGGGAAAGGCTTCAAACTGAAAGACACTGGGTCTATATTAGATATTAGGAAAAAATTATTTGCTGTGAGACACTGGAACAGGTTGTCCAGAGAAGTTGTGGATGCCCCATTCTGGAAATGTTCAAGGCCAGGTCGGACAGTGCTTGAAGCTACCTGGCCCAGTGGAAGGTGTCCCTGCCCATGGTAGGGGGGTTTGGAACCAGATGATCTTTAAAGTCCCTTCCAACCCAGGCCATTCTGTGATTCTATGATAAGTATGGCAATAGTGGGGAAAATTTTGCAGGAGCCACATTTAACTTGATTTACAGCTTGTTCTGTGGAAAGGATAACCATGAGGCAAAACCACAATGGAAATATTCACACGTCTCTTATGTGGAGGACTTTCAGAAATATTCAGACCAGCTGCATTAATGGAACATTCATCAGATCATCCTGATTACATAACCAAATCAAATCTGATCATGGATGGTATTTAAGCATCTTTCAAAATAGGAAAAGGATTTCAAAAACAATTTTTTAAGTATGGGATTTTTTATAAAATGAAAAATTATTTCAAAATGCATTAGACTATCAGAAGCTCAGCTTTCATAAAACAAGGTACACATCTAGAACATTTCTAAGAAAGTTTATGGTTTTCTTCTTGGAAATAACAGGGCTCTCTCACTTCTTCCAATACGAAGATTTCCATAACAGAATTATGTAACAAGTCATGAAATGACCTTTCAATTGCAGTTCTGAAGCCAAGCATCTTGTTTTCTTCACCTCGGTGTAGGCATCATTGTCTTCTTTAGCATCTACCAGCCACAAGAATCCCCTATCTTTCCATTGTGTGCGTCTCAAATCTTGTGCTTCTTGATTTCAAAACTCATTGTTGGTTTCCTGAAATCTTCATCATAATGCCTAATTTCTCTGATACATGAATAGTCATCAGCAGCATAGTATAATCCTTCTAGCAATATATTGCTATTCTTAGCAAACATCAGAAGTGTGTGGATCAGAAGCAATGCCAATCTCTGCCGGGGAGTCTTGCCTTGGTGTTCTGATGACTATTTATGATGTAGCCTCATGACAGCCATGTTTGCCTAATATTGTCAGCTCATAGCACCTGTGGCTGGAGCAACTTTGCAAATATTGCTGCTACAGCTGAGCATTTATCTTCAGCTATCAGCCTGTGCTCATTGCTATTGCAGGAAAAAAATCTACCAATTTCTAAGGGAACTCACACAAATTCCTTTTGTCTTTCAGCTGCTTTCTGTAGATCATGATTTTCAGTGTAAAATCATATCACAACACAATTAATAAGAGACTAATACAAGATGGTCCATAAACAGTTCATAAACAGTTATGTGAACTCTTGTGCAAATTGATCAAATCTTTGTATAATTTTACTTGAAATGTGCTTCAGCTTCTGTACAGATACACGTTTCCTCTCTGAGCCTTTTTAGGGGTATTACCACTCCTGCTACCAATGTTTTTTTTCAGAGAAGGGTGATGTTGGTATCACCAGAGCTGTTGCTACTCAGAACCTCCCATGTTCAAATCCCTGTACATCATCTGTACATGACTATGTTGTTTGACTATCAAAAATTCTTTCCTCATCTTCTATTTTTGATGTTTTCTTCAGACTTCAAAAATTTTTAGACAACCTCAAAAGCATAGTGGATTGTATATTATAAATATATCAAAAGTTCATTCTGTATAATGTTTATAACATAAATTTCAGCATTAGCCTAGTAAAATACTATTAGTCAATGATACTACAGCAGTGTACCAGAGTGCCTGTGAGAACTTAGTTTAATTCCCTGTTGATATCATCCCATTGGCAACCGTCAGATGTTGACTACAAACATGCTAGTGCTTGCCCTGCTTCTGTGAGTCTTTTTGCATTGCAATGAAAAGATATTGTAATTTTTGTTTTCTTTCTTTTTAATGTACGATTTTATATCTCCGAGGATAGCTTTTGCTAATTCAGTTGTGACTCTTATATTGGCTGCACTGAGAGCTACCTAAATGACTATCTCAACAACCTACATCATAAACCCTACATAAATTAATTTCTATTCTTGGTAACAAAACAGTAGATTTTAAAAATTATTATAAGTTTAGTTAGTGTTAAAATAATGGTGTTGAGATGATTATAGTCAGATTTTGTTGTGCTAGTTACCTCTTGAATATGCTATTTGGAGTAAGGAAAGTGCTACTCATGGGGATAACAAAATGAGAGCCACTGTTAGTAGAGGCCCTTTAAGCCTTTAAAGGTGGCAGAACTTTCTACTGCTTTCAATACTTAAGTTAGAAAGACATTATACTCTATCATATGGTCTTTTATTGTATCTACTGAATGCAAACAAATGAATAAACAAAAAAAAATCCTACCCAAACCCCACACGTATATTGTTTTTAAAAAATCCCTAATTATCTTATTTAATATGCTACATGCAGCTAAAAGTGGTTAAGATCTCATATTCTTAATGTTTTGTTAGGCTGAAAAATTAAAGACTATAAAAATTATCTGGCTTAGATTTGCCTGGTAATTAAGATATACCTAGCAGGAGTTCATAAGCAACAGGCACAATAATGTCCAACTTCTGGCTTCCTTGAGAAAGCTAATTTGTGACCCCTTGCTCTTCATTCAAATGGTCTGAAAGAGATTTTCTATCATTTTTAGAGAATACCAACTTTTAGAAAAGCTCAAACAATCCGTCACTTGATATCTGTAAAATAATAAAGTGTTAAATGATTACCAGGTTAAAAATCAGTCCAGGAACTGGATAATATTATAAACTGAGCCTCAGAACTGAATTAAGGGCCTTGTTTAACATCATCTGATCTCAGAGACTGACTCACACTATTAACATCTGTTCAGTGGGCATGAAATGATCTTATAAACAGAGAATTGTTATTTCATAGTGATTTAACCAGTTATGTCTACATTTTGAATATTTGAAGGATTCAGATTATTCACTGATATGATCTGATTTGTTTCATTGAGAATCTGCCCTTAATTCATGGGGGGGGTTGGGAAAAAAAAAGTAGTTATATATGGAGCCAAAAGAAGAGTGATACAAGGTTTTCTCTGTAAGCAGGAACGCTGTTTACCAAATCATTCTCACCATGTTCTGATCTTTCCCTTTTTGATGTACATCAGAATCATATTAAATGTTATGAGGGGAGAGCTTTTATAAGATTTGGGACTGTAAAGTGATTGCAATTCCACATGCTGTTCATTTTGTCATTGAACTAGGTTTACTGCTGCCAGCTCTCCTCTGCTAATCATTCACTTCTACATTCACCTGAGGTTATAAACAGTTCACATCTACTGGCCTAACCAGCTGCGTGTGCACCCTCTAAGCAGGCTCTCAGGATGACACATGTTCCCTAAACATCTTACATAGCAGGCAAGACTAATTCTAAGTGAGATATGAACACTTCTGATTTTGGAGGATGGTGGCAGGAAACAATAACACTAACCTAGCTAAGTTGTGCTAGAGTGTTATGGTTGATATTATTGATAGATTGGTATATTACCTGTCTGTAATATAAAATGGATTAGGAAAATTTGCCATAGGCTTGCATCAGCTGACCACAGTAGGCATATCATTCAACCTACATATAATTAGGTTTTTCACCTTGACATGGTTTAGGAATGGTATTCCCTAATTCAGTGCCCTGCACTTAGACTCTCCTGAACCACATATCACTCGCTCACTCTCCCCTTCATTGCCAATCACTCCTGAAGCCACTCGAACGCCTTCGTAAGCTGCCAGGATCTTGTTTTCATTTGGGGTGTAACAGGCCTCAGACCCTTTGTGTCACTGACTCCAGAACCCCAGGATTCATCACTGGATTCAGATGCTTTTTGCCAGAGACTCCAGAAAGGGCTATTCTCCCCAGCTTCAGTATAGAGCACATTTTTCACATATTGTCCTGTCAAGGGCTACTGCATGAACAATCTCCTATTTAATTTGTTTAAACCTGGTTGTTGTTCAGGACCCCCCTTAAAATCATTCTGCTTCCATGTCACATGACAGAGACGTCTAACAATCCGACTGTAATCTGGAATATGCACTCTCCAAAAACCCACAGTGCCTAGGAAAGCCTGGTTTTCCTTCTTGATGGTTGGTGGGGTCATAACTGCTATTTTGTTGGCCACATCCATTGGAATCTGACCATGTCTATCTTGCCATTTTATCCTAAAAACAGAATTTCCTGGGCAGGTCCCTTGACCTTACCTTGTTTAATGGCAAAATCAGCCCTCAGGAGGATCTGGATTATCTTCTCCCCTTTCTCAAAAACTTCCTCTGTTGTGTTGCCCCATATGATGATGTGATCAATATATTTCAAGTGTTCTGGCCCCTTACCCTTTTCCAGTGCAGTTTGGACCAGTCCATGGCAAATAGTGGGGCTGTGTTTCCACCCATGGGGCAGTCAGTTCCAGGTGTACTGGATGCCCCTCCAGTTGAAAGCAAACTGTGCCCTGGACTCTGTTGTTAAAGGAATGGAGAAAAACGCACCACTTTGCTGCCTTGGACTCCAGTTCATCCTGAAGTTCCAACATGTCCAGCACAGCAGCACTCAGTGGTGGTGTGACTTTGTTCAGGCCACAATAGCCTATTGTCAGTCTCCACTCTCCATTGGGATCACTCACTGACCATTTAGGACTAAAGAGTGAGCGAGTCTCGCTGACCACTCCCTGGCTCTCCAGTTCACAAATCATCCTATGGAAGGGGTCACGGACTCCAGCTGGTGTGGAGCTGTCGATGGTGCACTGGTGTGGTAGCGATCGGTACCTCTTGTTCTTTGACCCTCAGCAGTCCCACAGCAGAAGGGTCCTCTGAGAGACTGAGCAAGGTATTCCACTCTCTATTTCCCTCTGTCTCCACAGCAGCTATCCCAAAAGCCCAATGATGCCCTTTTGGATCCTTGAAATACCCTCTCCTGAGATAATCTATGCCAAGGATGCACGGGGCCTGTCTGCCAGTTGCAATGGGGTATTTTTGCCATTCATTCCCAGACAGGCTATTTCAACTTTCAGTACAGTCAGCTGTTGGGATCCCCCCATTACTCCAGAAATAGAGAAGGATTCTGGCCCTACATATCTTGATGGCATCAGAGTACAGTGAGAACCAGTATCAACTAAAATCTCATACTCTTGTGGGTCTGATGTGCAAGACCACACAGATCCACACAGTCCAATAGATCTGATTGTCCCTTTCCTCCACCTGGCTGGAGGCAAGGCCCCTCTGGTTCTGGTCATAGTACTCATTGCTCACTTCTTGTAAATATAAATTGGAGGTCTCTTCAAGAAGATATGAAGTAACGTCAGCCTTCTATTCTGTCTGAGGACCTGCCCGCTGGAAACTGGAGTGGCATTTATCCTTGAAGAATTTCCTGCGGTGGTTTGTGTTCCTCTCAACTCATGTGCTGCTAGGGTAGAGGTGGGTTCTCCATCCCACTTCCTCATGTCCTTTCCATGGTCACACAGGTAAAACCACAGGTTACCTCATGGTGTGTATTCTCTCTTTTGGGCAGGGAGGCACTTGCTCCCAATAGCAGAGACTCTGGTCCATACTGGCGAGGCATGGGACATTTCCTCTCCAGCTTGCTCAAGTCTTTCAAGTTTGTCTGAAGTCTTGGACAATCTTTTCACAGCCAATGCACAGGTCATTAGGGAGGAAAAAAAGATGATCTTCATATTGATGGAGTTGGGTAGTCATCTGAAGCACTGCTTGTTCTCCTTCCTTCAGTAACATCAATGCCAATGAGTTGGTGCATGATGATGGCATGCTCTGTACAAACTTCCAACACATGGATTGTGTGCACTGGACTTCACCTGGATCTAGAGAGGACCACTCATTATTTGAATCCCTGTAGATTACCTCCAGCACAGCTGATTCTCTCAGGTATTGGATACCTTTCTCCATAGCATTCCACCTGCTTGGCCACACTACTAGATCATCCTTGAGAGAATACCTTTCCCTCACACTTGACAGGAGTCCCCTCCAGAGGCTGAGGGTTTCTGTCCTCTACCCAATCCCCTTGTCAATGCCCACATCCTGGGACAGGGGCCTCAGTTGCTTGGTTTTGCTACCATCTAGTTTCATATCATGGGCCATGATATCCCAGCATCAGAGCAGCTGGGTCACCAGGGACTCTCCCAACTGGTGTCTGAAATCTTTTCACATACCTCACAGCTCACCCAGGTATAGGGATTGGGTGAATACCTCTGGCCCTGCCTCTTCATCTCTCACTATATGAACTGATTTTCTCTTGGATTTCTTCTTCTGTATAAGGGTGACTGCTACCAGCACAGGTTGTTCCTCTCATTCAGCTGCAGTTTGAGTGGCCACTCCTCTTCCTCCCCTGAAGGTGCTATCTAGTGATGAGCAGTGTCCAGTGAATAGCAGCCAGGGCCCAGTACACTGCAATAAGTTGCTCCTCTCTGGAATGGCTACAGCATTCTTCCTTGCAAATATTCTGTCACTGTATCAGGGTCCTGTAGTTGTTCAGGGGTAAACTTCCAAACTACTGGAGCAGAGAATGTGCCCCAAAATTGGCCTGTTTTCTCCCACATTCCATGCTACTAATGACTATCCACTCTCTAGGCAGATTTCTGAATGACCTTCCTAGAAATCTCTTTCTTGACTGCAAACATGGTGTGGACGACACTAAGGAGACCTGGCAGATGTGGCAACAAAACCATGCTTTCCTTAGCATCCAAAGGGAATTCAAAATTCACAAAAGCACTTGTAACAGGCCTGAAGGAAGAAAATGGAGTGAAAAGCTGCATCACCCACAACACGTGTGTAATTTTAACAGCAGCATGTATAACAATCTCCTAAATGTGGCTCAAACTCGAACACCTAACAACAGCCTAGGCAACGATAATTGGTTGGGAGTATTTTAAGCCTTCCTATGCATTAACCAATACAGCTTCAGAGTTTTGCTGAGATGCTATTGCCCTATAAAAATAATAAGAAGAAAGAGGTAACTGTCAGATCTGTGATGACATAAATTTTTACAAGGACTGAAATGACAGAATTCATCCTGATTTTAGACTTCACTTTGACTAAAAGCACAGCACAATGAAAATATTACAACAGTCAAACACAGACCATGGGGTTTGTTTGTTTGTTTTTGTTTGGAGTTTGCTTGGTTTTTGTCTGTTAAGACTCAGTAATTTGCTTCATATAATTTTGACTTTCTATGTCTAGTTAGGCAATATTTTCTTTCCCCAAAATTTAAATAACTTGCTATTTCAGCTGAGCATTTTCTGCTGCCTAAAACAAGCTCCTCCTGTTGGATCTGCAGAAAAGAATATGCATCTACCTACATCCTGTGGACAAGGGCTGGACACTGATTGGAGTTTTGCCATTCCTTTCAGGAAAGTGGATTTTCTTATTGATCTAGCTTGTTAAAAGCACCGCTTAAAGGACAAGAAGTATTACCTACAAAGAGTGTTGAATCACTGATGAAGATACTGGGTCCAAAGGGTCAAAGAGGCCTTTCTCAAGACTAATGTTTTTCACTAGTCATCAGAAAGTCATCTCTTTCTGTGAAAAAAAAATCTAAAATTTTGAATAGTAAAGAAATCTTGGTTATGCCTGTCTCAGCCCCTACAAGCTCCATTTACTTGTTACTACACCTCACATCTCTCTTTCCCACGACAGCAGAAAAAATGCTCAGCCCTCTCTTTCAAAATCCTGAGACCTGTTCAGAAATCATGAGGTTTGACAAGAAACCATTAAGACACCAAGAGAGCAAATTGTTGAAGGAGCTGTTCCAAAGGGAAGAAAAACCAGACAACTAAGTTTTAGAGTGCTCTCATCCTAATGAAAGATGAGATTGTTTATTTAATGGCTTTATACAGAAATACAGTAGGTTTAGATTTGATCCTAGGAAGAAAATCTTTACTGTAGCAGTGGTAAGACATTGGAACTGTTTGTCTAGAGTTGTTGTGGAAGCCCCATGCCTGGAAGTGTTCAAGGCCAGGTTGGGGGGGCTTGGAGCAACCTGCTATAGGGGAAGGTGTCCCTGCATATCGCAAGGGGGGTGGGATTAGATCATCTTTTAAGTCCCTTCTAGCCCAGACCATTCTATGATTCTATGATCATAGCATAAAAATTTTATGTTATGATATTTATTAATTATAATTACATGATTATAATAATAACTATTTGTTTATAATTATAATTATTATATAGTCCTCAGTCCCCAACAGTTGCTTAAGGGAAAACACCAAATGCCACAAAAATCAGAATAATTACATACAATAACACTACAATTCATACAATCTGCAACAAAGCCCTCATTTTTCAAAGTTTGGTACCAAACAAAATCAGCTATCACAAAATGCGTCCATCCTAAATACTGCTTGTCCTTTGAATCATTGCTGTCCATGGACTCAGCATATGCTGACTGCTTTGTATGAACTGAGGAGCTTCTAAGATGTGTGACATGTTTCTGTTCCAATTTGAAAAATTTCGTAGATGTTTGTAACATACTGTCTTTACCAGTAAGGAATTGTGGCCAATTAAGCCTAAAGCTTTCTTGGACCGATCAACTTTCCTCCAAAACAGACAGAAAGCATGTTCCATATTAAATTTACTATTTTGTGCATCTAATATTAGTCCCTCTTGGAATTGGTTTTCATAAATCCCATTGCATCTCAGTTCTTTTCCATGACTCTTGTAGCAGCCTAATGAAAGATTGTTACATAACCTGACCTTTTTGGGTTTTATTCATGTGATTTAAATTTTGACCTGTAATATGCATATGCTGAAGAAAGAACAAACTGAAAGTGAAGAAGGAACAAAACTATCTTTCCACATAACTGTGGGAACTCTTTGCTTGATTACATGGTTATAGGAGGATAATGTGTTTAAGTATATCATGTTTCTATCCGCATGTTTCCTTCTGCTGCTTGGTGTTTAAACACACACTGCTAACTACTGTAGAAAAAGGCTATTCTTAAATAAAATAGGACTAGTAGACTATGCCACACCTTGCTATGGAAAAAGCTGCTCAGAGAATGGTTGGGGTTGGAAGGGATCCCTCCTCCTCTAGCAAAGACACTGGGTGTCCAGAACAGTGTCCAGTTAGCTTTAGACTATTTCCACAAATGGAGACTCCACCACCACCCTGGGCAACCCGTGCCAGTGCTTGGTCACTTTCACAGTGGAAATGTCAGTGTTTTCTGACATTCAGAAGGAACCTCATGTGTTTCAGTTTGTGCCAATTGCCTCTTGTCCTTTGACTCGGCACCACTGGAAAGAGCCTGACCGCATCTTTGCATGCTCCTTTCAGGTATTTATATATATTGATAAGATTCCCATGGAGCCATAGACAAGACTGGATTGGCCACTGCTTCATTCTTCATGTATCTCTAGTCTGATTAAGGGAAAATTATACCTAGGAGTGTTTGCTCATGCAGAGAAAAAAACATACCTTATCTATGAACAGGATATGCCTTTTAATGCGTCAGAAGAGTAACACTATGGATATGCTGAAGCCAGATACTGCCACTGTGTTTTTTTGGGGGAAATGTTTTTACTGACAGTATTAGGTGGGGGAAGTCCTAGTAAAAACATTGCTATATCTTCTACTGGATTTTTTTGTCATGTCCACCAGGCAACCTATCATGAAAATTAGGTAAATCAGAGCTACTTTTTTAAACTCTAAAGCAATTCTTACTGGCACTATTGAGAAGGCACTAGAGCTAATGCAGAACAACTCCCTGCATTAGAAGAGTTTGGGATTAGGACAGCCACAGTAAAGGATGGCAAAGTGACAATCTGTTGACAGTAGTCACTTCTTCCCATGTATAGTAAGATGCTTCCTTTATTAGGTCTAACATTAGCATAATATGACCAGACTTTCTCTCAACAGATTGACAACTACAGACTGACAATTCTAACCCAAAAAGCAGTATCAAACAAAGGAAAAACCTTTTAGGAAGGCCAAGAAAGTAACAAATCTCAGCATACGCTTGGATTCAGTTTCTTTAAAAGTCTGAAGCTAGAAAATTTTGGGTTTTATTCAGAATTAAAAGCTCCATAATTATATAAATTGCAAGAAAAAGATTGCTTTAAACATTTCCTCTGCACAATGTCACAAGTATCCAACAACAGATTTCATAATGCTAATCATTACCTTATGAGCCTGTCAATCCAGAAAATTTTCCACCTACAATATAGTTCATCTGTACTGTCTGCATCTCACCAATCTGGCTGTAAGTATACTGTAGGAGATTGCTCTGAAGACTTCACTCAGCTGAGGAAAACACTATCCACTGTTCTTCTCTTGTCTACATGGGAAGTTACAGAAGGTAATCCAGTTGGTCAGGTGTGATTTGTCCTTGCTAAGAACATTGTCCATGCTCCCAATCACTTTATTCTCCTTCAGTCATCTGGACATGGCTTCCAGTAGGATTTGCTTCATAATCTTACCATGGACATAAAGTGAGGCTGACCAGCCTGACATTCCCTAGACCCACATCTTTGGCCCTTTTGAACAAGGCTGTACATTATTTACCTTTTTCAAGTTATCAGAAATCTCTCTGAAACACATGACAGTTTGAAGATCGTACAGAGTGTGTCGCAGGGACATTAGCCAGCTCCCAGAACATCCTGAGGTGCATTCTCTCTGGTCCCCTGGACTTGTGTGTGTCCAACCTGCCCAAGTGTCCTTTAACTCAACCCTCCTCTACCATGGGTAATCCTTCATTCCCCAAGGCCTTGATAGTAGGCTTAGGAGACCTGAAGACAAACACAACCAGTAAAACGAGGCAAAGACATCACTGGGGGTCTTAGTCTTTTCCATAGAATCATTTATTGCTGCTCTTTACGTCCCCTGACGATATCAACTTCTGCTGAGCATGGACATTCCTAACTCCATCCTTTTTGTATCTCAAAAAGTTCTTGGTGCTTTGGCATGTTTTGCATAATTTCCTAACAAAGAGACCTATATTCTATTTCTTATACTGCTTTGGGCTAACACACAAAGGTGAAAAGCTATTCAGCACAGTGTTCCAGGGTCCAGGGCTATTGCTCTATATCTCTCAATCTATCCTACATTGCACCTTACAGTAACTGCACTTGTCTGCTGAATCAGAACTTGTATCATAAAAGTTCACATTCCTGTACCTTGAACAAACATACTTTGATAGAATTCAAAGAAACTTTGAAACAATAAACATGACTAATGTTCCCTCCATTTTTATCTTTTGTGTTACATAGCTGAGGAAGAGCCATTCTGTAGCAGTGGTCCATCAGCAGCAACATCAAGTCAGTCTCTGAAGCCTTTCTAAAAAATCATTTACAATTCACAGTTTCAAGTGCAGGTGGCACTGTGTGACACTAGCCATGGGTTTTGCTCTCTCTGTATATACATTCCTTCTGTTCTAGGTAGTATGGACAGCCTCTGACCTTTCCACAACCTGTGCTTGTGACAGGCAGCTGAGGTTGTTTCTTTTAGAACGTAATAAAAGAACACATGAGCAGAGGATTTTTCAAAGTTATGGGAAGTTCTTTTTGAAACATATTAGGCCTTGTTAGGGGATATATTTTACTGTTCCATAAAAATCTGATGTAGAAAAGTCAGTGGGTTCTTTTTAATGAGCAAATATGGGACATAGGGAAATAAATTTAGTATGCCAGTTAAGATGCCCATAGCAGGAATTCATAAACTCCATAATTGGTTGAAATCCATATTCTGCTCCAGTGTCATATATGGAAAAAAGCACACTGCCTTCACTTTTGGCGCTTCAGAGTTAGTGTACTCTCAGAGATTTTTAACTGCTTTTTAATTCTGTTTCTGCTGCACATAAAGTAAAAGACAGTAGCTTTTCTATTGTCAATTCAGAACAGAAACAGTCTGTAATAGATAGTTCTTTAAGTCCTTAGCCACATATTCCTGCCTGATCTTGATGTAAAGCTATAATTTATGCATTTTCTAGTAAAGGGTGCATGCATTTGTTTGTGTTTTTACTTTTAATACACAAAAAGTAAAATATTCAGCAATGTGCTATGCATGGCACTATCATTTTTCTGTGTGCTCAGTCAAGAAAAAACATAGATGAGGAACATTTAGAACAAGCTTTTCAATTGAGTCTATTTTCTCTCAACATACTGAATACCATAAATTTTGAATCTGGAAACTATTACAACATTTTTAGAAGCTGAAAAGTAATCGTAATGAGAGCTTGCAAACAATGAACTCTATTCTCCCTCTGACACACAGAAGGATTTACGGACATATTATTGCCCGTGCATTCAAAGAAAAATCCCTTGTGCATCAGGACAATAGGACACAAATAACCACTAAGTTCTTCCACAATTACAGGGCTAGTTTCACCCATTTATGTTTTATTTTATTATTATTATCATTCTAACAGTAGATGGCAACATTTAGTTGAAACTTGGAAAATCTTAGTGAGTTTTACAGAGTCATTTCAGTTCCGTTTTTATTCATGAGACTTAGAAATACAGAAAAATAACTATAATTGGAAACCATAAATTAACAAAATTGTTTAATTATCTATACAAATTAATATTGCAATTACCTTATTTTCTTCCAAACTCCATCCTGCCCTGGATAGTTTCTGACTGAAAGCCCAGCTGTGCTCTGACTATCTGGTGATTCAGAAAAATGACAATGTCCTAAGGGTTAAGCTTTCCTTGCACAAAATCAAAGAAAAACAGCAGGTTAAAAGGTTAGCAACAAAGCTTTTCCTTAACTGCACAGCTTAGATTCAGATCAAAACTGCCAGCATCTTGGTATATTTGGATCAAGGTTTTCAGTGTAAGTATTTAAAGTTCTCCAATTTTTACCATATTTGCTTAGCGCTGAAGTTAATGAGAATTTTACTGTTGATTTGATGGAAGCATGAACATTCTCTGTAACATTAACGGATAGAACTTCTCTCAGTTATTAGCATTACAGTAAAACTGAAATCTCTTGAAACTTCAGAACCTGTAACGGATGCCTGCATGGTTCGGGCGCAGGCTCAGGCATTGAGTAAAGCAGTATACCTCCACTCACCCAAGATGGGCAAGTATTCAGATCCTTGGCTGTATTCTAGTCTTCATATACACACTGAAGATACTTTTGTAATGTCTGGCCTTGGCAGGACAGGTCAAAGGTTTAGGAAAGGAAATGTGAGCTGCTTGGAGTTCTCTGGACATCCTATAAAGTTATGTGTGTATTTAATTAGACTAGGCAGCACTGCCTGAACTAAACACTTCTTCATAGGTCTGTTCAAGCAAAATATTTTCTTCAAGTTTTAATTGTTTTAAATATTAAATACAGACTTCGGGTAACATACATCTCTGTGTGTGTGATTCCTTTTCTGGATCTGCCTTGAAATCTTGGGCTTCAGCTTCACAACAACAGCAAAAAAGGCTACGAAGTCACAGAACATTCACCAAATTCTTCTGGTTAAACTACAGTGAAAGTAAAAAGCAGATCAGCAGGTATCTTAACGTGCATGGCTTTGTGAACCTCTCTGACCAAGAATCGGTATTCCTCATGGATCCTGCATCAATCACTACGAAAGACTAGGACATTATTTCTGGCTTTCAGAAGCAAAGCTTGGGCCTTGCGCTGTTTGTGCAGACAAGTACAGAAAGAATGTCATTTGAGAGGGAGAGTGGGAACTGAGTGAAGAGAGGGGGCCCTTGTATGGGGAAGAGAGAAAAAAAGAGAAAGGAAGAAGGCCCAGACACTGGAAAGCAAGACGACTTTTAAGCTGCAAAGGTTTTAACAAAAGCAATCATGAAGTTATCCAAGATATCCAAGAGGAAGTGAGTTTTTTATCATAAATAAACAGATTATTTCATGGGCATGCTCTGGATCTCACCACACTTCTATGTGTATGCTACTAAATGGTGTTTGGTCTCTGACTTTTTCTTGTAGAAGGATCTCTTCTGCAGAACTTCACTGAAGACTGCACATTCCACAGGCCTTTTTGTGGATGTGGAAGAGTTCAGCAGATGTCCCATACATCTATAGCCACTGCACTTTTTTTCTGATAATGGAATGAAAGATGGATAGATAGATAGATAGATAGATAGAGAGATAGATAGAGAGATAGATAGATACATAGATACATAGATACATAGATAAATAGAGTATTAAGAAATGCAGTATTCTGTAGGTCAGCCTCTGTATTCTTCAGATTCACTGAGATTAAGTTATCTGTAAAGAGGTGTTTTATCAGAAGAAGGCAGAAGCATCCAGAGATAGAGGTAAATAGACTAGGATTAAATAACTGAGGCTGCACTCTGTGCTTCAGTTGTGACTGCACAATTCCTTTGAATGTATCTCCCTGCAAGAATTCAGTGCAGCTGCTTGAGAAACCTCTGACTGGCGTGAGTGAGAATAGGAAAGTGCTAAAATTTTGGCTGGTTGCTAGTACCGGTTTTGAATCAAGTGTAGGAGAACCTCCCAGCACAAAAGACAAAGAAATTTAAAAGCTGAAAAGCAAGACAAATCAGGAGATTCAGGATCACTCATCTTAAGAAACTGTGCATTACACTTACAAGATGTTATGCCAAAGTAGATTTCTATTTGCAAAATAAAGAAGTCTGCAGGTGACTGAATGAACCTGGAAGGAATTAGTCAGAAAGGACAGGCACACATTATCAGTAATCTCTCCTAAAATGACAATGCATTTAGGCAGCAATTGCCTACTAGCAGTGTGTGCCATTTGATGAAGCTAACCCAAGAGGTTAAATAGAGGGAGTTGGAGCATAACTTTTTATACACTGCAGCTTGAAAGTAACATGGGTAAAAGAGGGCCTCTGATTTGATGCTGCTTTTTCTGGAATGTATAGTGCAACTGGATCTAAATTTTGGGAGAGTGCCCAGTTTCAGATGTCTAAAGCCTCTGTTGAAAGCAGTGGAGACTATACACTGCCAAAGTTTTATGTATGCAACTGCAGATTGATTGCCTAATGGCAGTGGTGGGCTTTGATCATGAATGTCTGGAGAGAGAAGTCTCAAGTAGGTGCCCTTTTCCTCATATTTCCCTTTACTCTTCTAACTCCTAACTCTACTCTTTTTCTTTGTTTCCCCCCTGCATTTACTACAAGCCTTTCACAGATATCTGAGATATAAAAATTCCTCTCCCCACATATTTCTTTTCTTTAACAGCTTGCTAGTTGAGCACTGTGCAAGAGGAGTTAACTGGAGAAGGTGCAGGGGTATGCAATTGCTCTAACACGTTGTCTATTTTGGGTTTTATGGGTGAGAGAAACAGATGAAGATAATTTCCTCTCTTTCTCTGTTTCTTATTAGTAAATTGTGCAGAATTTTTAGGTACAGAACATTCAAGCAAGATCATCATCTGTATGCAAGGGAAAATTATTTACTTACAGTTTGGTCAATGTGTGAGTCAGAGTCACATAAAAGATGTAATAAGCTGCTTCTGCTTGCAATTAGAGGTTTTGTTCTGATGGCAAATTAAAATTTAAGTCCAGTAGAATTAGGTGTGAAATCTTGCAGATTCCCAGCTAACTGTATATTGTGATTCCATTTGGAAGCTAATAGGACTCAGCAAATTGCTTTTATTGGCCTCTACTTTTCATTTTACCTGCAATTCTAGAATTGTGCAAAAAGACAGCAAACTGCCACAAATATATTTTCAGTCTATATTCACTGCTCACTTCCTTCCTTTAATGAAAATAAGCAAGACACATCAATTTTTATACCTTTTTATTAAATAAAAGAGTAGCACTCTTAATGCTTACACATAAAACAGATGGAATGAAATCACAAAGAAATGCCTGACAGTATAGGTTCTGTTTTTAGTGAAAAATTTGCATAGTCAAAGAATTCAAACTTTTTTTTTTTAAATTGTGCTTGCCCTAAAATCAGCCTGTTCATTTTTCTTTATAACTGCAGTTATGGGGAATCATCTCAGAAGCTTCCAAGTCTGCCACAAAGACAGATGTTTGAACAATTCCCTCCTGCTCAGTATCAGCTGTTCAGCAGAGGTTGCCTAGAAAATAAAGGACTGGTTACCTCTAATTCTGGCTGCCTTTTCAGGAATAATACAAGGAATTTTTTAATAACAAAGGTACCTTCTTTGTTCTGGGGCTCAACTAAAAAGCCTCTGGCAAACACAGATTCAGCTCACCAACAATAGGACTTGCTGTGGTGAGTTGAACTTTACTTGCAGGCCAATTATACAACCAGTATAATTTTTTTGAAGGTATAGTGGGGCTCATCACACTGAGTCCCCCATGAATTCTGCATCTCTCTCTTTCAGGCATGAGTGATTCATTAATTTGGTGAATAAAAGCAGCAGCAGATCAGGCTACTTGAGAAAGAATGTAGGTAGCCTCATGGTGTGCTCTGCTGTGGGTGCAGAGTGAGGTAGTAAATCTGATTTAGCATTCAAATATAAACTGTCTTGAAGGTCTAGCTGCGGATGTTCCTGCCCATTGCAGGGAGGTGGACGAGAGGACCTTTAAGAGGCCCCTTCCAACTCAAACAAATCTATGATTCTATGAAGGCTACACTGTCACATTGCTTTACTCATAAGTTAGCATCCTTAGGTGTGGATGTGTAAAGGTTCTAAAGAAATTAAATCAAGAATGCCCAAACCAGGTGATAATATAGTGTCAGTACGCTCTTCAGAGTTGCCATGTGATTTTCTCTAAATAGGTTTCACAAGGAGCGGTCTAACTGTAAAAGAAATCTCTGTTCCTGTTTTCGTTTCCTTTGGTCCCTTGCTCACCATCATAGCAGAAGTTCTTCAGAATCTAAAAGCCTTCTGAGAGTTGAATCACAAAGCAAAACAACGAAAATGAAACTTGACTTTGCATATTAGGGTCTTGACCAGGGAAGGGAGCAGAAGAAAATTCCCTAGAAATGAACTCCCATGAAAAAAATCATAAAACCCCACAAAAGATTAAGTATAGAAAATAATGGCGATCCAAAAACATGGTAACAAAACATGGCAAATCATTTTTGGAGGGAACCCGTTTCCTTTTCATGAATTAGGATGACCTCTGCATACTTCACCAAAGTTCTGATTTTACCACTCCTGAGCTCATAAAAGAGGGTATATTTCATCCCAGCGGTAATGTTAATACACTGTGAGTTAAGCCCAGAAATATGCACTGAACATCCCCCATTACCAGACAGGGTGGAGCCTTCTGCATAGGAATAAGACTTGAGTAACCCTTTCGAAGCCTTTCTCCTCTCATGGCCCTCCCCGCTGCTACACTCTGGTCTGAGGAACATGTATGTGTGGAGACATGACAGCCTGCAAAGTAAGATACCCAGGTATCCCCAGAAATGCCAAGGAAGTGGAAAGAATTCAAAAAAAGTTTATTTAGAAGGCCAGAACACGAGAAACCTAACAGTGCAGTTTGCGCACTGGGCCTCAGGGAGAAAAAGGCCAGTTCCCACCCTCTCAGGGCCACTTTATCCTCTCTGTTTCTCCCCCGCCTTCCCAAGGCCTCTGTGTATGTCTGTTAGGGCTATCTCTCTCCTCTCACATATCAGAGAAAGAGGCTGAGAACTTCTCTTGTTATGTAGCGGGGAGACAAAGCACTGAAACTGCCTTTGAGAAAGAGTTACCATTTAGGCAGAAAGCCTTCCTAGTGAAAACTGAGTTCCTAGGTTTCTGTCACAAATACTCCCAAAATTGTACCTATCCCTACACAGCCTATGTAGTGACTGGGCTTGCTGGAGCCTCTGTGAGAGATCTCCATTCACACTTAATATTGGTTCTTAATATTTAGCAGTCATCGGTGGATTAGAAACACCACTATTCACATGTGAGTCACGAAGGAAAGGAAATTAACATAAAAAAGTACAGCACAGTGTGACCATAAGTATCACTAGGATGACTACTGAAACATGGGGTGGCCTCCAGCTCTGATAAATTACACCAAAATCTAATTTGGCTTCTCTAACAGCAGGCATCCTAAGAGCCACCTTTGCCCCACCTGTCATTTCTAAATAGGCCATAAGTGCTTCAGTTACCAGAGGTGAAGGACAAATTCCCAGATAGCTACTCTGTCTGGAAATGTTACGAGTGGACATAATCAAATAGCAAGGAAAAAATTTATCTCTCTCTCTTCTCCTCATTGCAGTTAAAGCTGTGATAGAACACTACCATGGCTTTCCTTAACCTTCAAGACAGAGCAAATCTAGGTGCTTCATGCTTCCTTGTAAAGTCCCATCTTCTCTTCTTCTTGAACTTGCCTCTTTACTTTGCTTATATACACATCAATCAAAGAATTCGTTTGGATTTCTGCCTAAATTTCTGCTATTCTGTAATAAGTGGAGAACTGTTTCTTTTCAGGGATGCGGTAGGAGCTGATGCTCTCCATTTTGAAGGGTTGCACAGCTCTGCCAAGTTCATCTGCCTAAAGCAAAATGGAGATCAGGTGTGGCACACTGACCCCCCTGGAGGAAATGCCATCCTGGTGTTTGCCTCTCTGCTTCATGAAATGGGACAACACGGGCAACCTGGCTGACTTTGAAGATCTGATTGCATGATTGAGTTAGATAGCAACAGTGATGACTTATAAGCAGCCAATTGATATTAGATTTGAGCTGATTGAGAGGTCAGGGAGGTAGTGAGGGTTGTAGGTCCTCAGCAAACAATGATACCTCTCTGTGATGAGATGGCATTCCGGAGCACATGGCGCAAAGCTCAGACTGCAGGAAACTGACAGCTCTGTGGAAGAGCTCTGCATAAACATCTCTGCAGGCATCAAGCTCTCTGGAAAAGCTGCCAAGATGATTCCACAGAACGTTATTTTCCAGTTTCCTTAATGAAGAAGCAGCATGCAGTGGTAACAGTAAACAATTTTAAGCACTCGCCACACCTCCGTTAATTAAAAACTAAGCTGAATTTTGGAACCTTAATACAGACTTGAGTCCATAAGCATTATTGTAGAGTACTTAGGAGACCAGAGTAGAACAAGACTTTGATTATTTCAAACAGAGCCTGTAAACTTCGGGGTTTTTCCATTGCTTCTCTTCCGTAAAGTGAGGCTTATGGTCGAAGGTCCGGCGAGCCAGCGTTTGAGGGACGGCACAGGGCCACAGCTGGGGGAGCTGCCGTGGCCCGAGGAGACACGGGGGCCATCTGGGTCGCATGCCCAGGCGGCAGGGGAGGTGGTGGGGCGGGCAGGGCAGCGCCGGGGCCGGGGCCGGCCTTTCCCGCCGGAGCGCGCCGGGAGCCCCGCGCGGGCGGCGCGAGGGGGCGCGCGGATGCCGTGCGGCGCTGCGCGCTCGCGCAGATGCCGCGCCCGGGGTGCGCGGGGGCGGCTCGCGAGGTGCCGGGGGCAGCCGCGGGGCTCTGAGGGACCGGAGCGGGGGCTGCTCCCCCGGAGGGAGCGGACACCCGGGGCGACCTAAAAATAGTGCCGGCCGAGGCCGGGCCGGCCGTCACGGCGCTGCGGGGGAAGGCGCCAGGTGGGTTTTTGGGGTGGGGGCGAGGAGGGGTGCAACATGGACCCCGGGGCGGCCGGCTCTTCTGCAGCCGGCCCCGCTGGGAAAGTGCTGCCGCTCGCCCGCCGGCTTCGGCAGGGGGTTCTGAGTCCTCCTGCGTGCAAGAATAAATGAGGGAATGCCTCGAGACGGTCGGTGAATGACAGGGAGGGCTGCGCCGCTGCCCCGCGACAGCCGCCCTGCCCGGGGTGCCCTCGGTGCTCGGGGGCGGGGGGACCCGCGGGCGGGTCGGCCGCGGTGACCACAGGAATCCCGGCGGCCTGAGTCGGCGGGAAGTAGTCTGTAAGGTCTAGGGAGCATTTCCCCGTGCTCCCGAGGCGGAGGTTGTGCGTGCGCGAAAAGGTGTTTGCGGAGGCGAGCGGGAGGCGAGGGCGACGAGGTGCGGGGAGCCCGTCGCCCTGGCAAAACCCGGGTTGTCGGCCAGCGAGTACGACGCAGAGTTGGAATGAAGCTTCCCGAAGGCTCCAATGGCACGCCCTCCCGCTACCCACCATCCCAAAACTATGTTTGTGGGCTTCTTACTTTGTATTTAGCGTGTTTATTAAGGCTTTATGTTTGCGAGGGGCTGCATTTGCGAGGAATACTGTGCTGCCGGGTGCCTGCCTTGGCTCTGCCGTTGCTGGGAAGCGCCGGTTCAGGCTGCAGCCCCCGGTCCGTGCCGGAGCTCCTGCTCCCGCTCGGGCGGTGCCGCGGCGGGACCCCCGCTGTCCCTGCACCCTCGGTGCCCGCCGAGGTTCTGCAGGCATGTGCCCATCCGGTTGTTTTAAATACACCGGCCCTGCTGGATGTTGCAACAGCGAAGTAAATAGAGATACAAAGAAAGTGCGCCTAACTTGAGGAAAAACGTCAGTGTTGCACTGTCAAAGAGAGCTGATTGCTATTCTTCAAGAGCCAGTAAAAAGCAACTAAGATACATTAAACACACAGAGGAATTAGAGGCTCTAATATTTGAGTCGCCTCTATATAATAATATGAAAATCTTACTGCACAGCAATAATAGGTATCCAATTAATCGATGTGCACAGGCAGGAAAAAATAGCCTTTCTGTTACGTCTTTATGCAATTTCGGAGCATTAGTACTGAAATTAGGGTAAGTGGGAAATAATGTGTATAATTACAAGAAAAAAAACCCGACAAAGATTGAAAAGGACAGGCGGTTAGCAGCACACAAAACCTCACGAAGACAGTAGGCTTGCTAGGTGCAGGGACTGTTTGTCTGGATGGCAGCTCACTCGATTTTTTAAGAACAAACACTATTTTTATGATAAAGCAGTTATTGCTTCTTGTCATAACAATAATCACTATACGAGCAGGATTTTGCCCCTTTCTTTCGTGCGTAATGATCATGTTCTGTTGCCGAGAATGTAATGATTTGGAGCTGCAAAACTCGGATTTTCATATTTTCTAGATGCTCCCCTTATGCTCATTTCTTCCTCTCTGTGCAAAGAAGACTACTTTGCACTTATTTTATTCATTTGACTTTGTTCAGCCACTGGCCCCTGGCAAAGGAGAGCACGTACACAGTAACAGAAAATCCCGTGAAGAAGATCGTAGTGATCAGGCACTTGATTCAGTGCAGTGGTTTTGCTAATGCCAGGAGCAACTGCTATGAGAATTTTCTAAATCTGCAGCCATGAAGTTCAAAACTCTTGTTTTAATTTCTATGCCTCAGACTCTACCTATGCATTCATACAAATGCTTATAGCATTGTGTTCTCAAGGGCGCTACCTTTAAAACTCTGGTTTAATATAATTCACTCTATAGGAAGCATCACTTGACAGAAGTGCATTTCTCCTTTCCCTTCCCTTCTGCTTTGTTATGTTTCTTCATAACACTGTTTGCGTTTATGTTGGACGGTTTGTAGCTAAACACACACAGACAGGTTTTTAAAATGGACACAGTAGTAATATCAGCTGGAACTCCTCGGAGGACGCGAGAGGGAGGGGGCGGGGGTGAGGAGGAAGAACATTTAAACGCACTTTAAAGTACTCCATTACTGAAACAGTAGCTGCAGAAGTGCAGCTGGGAAGGGCAGCAGGGCTCTTTAAATGATATTTGAATCGGACTCGCATTTTAAGTGCTGTTTATGAAGTACATATGGAACTTTCCAAAACTGTTCAGCAAGTGCCAACAAAATGTATCTATCGAGGAGATAAGACAAGCGAGTATTTTATTCAGTTCTTACTTGTTTTGATAGCTGGGCACATCGTTAGGGTCATCATAAGGGTAGCACCTACAGTAGATTCATCAGTTTAATATTTCCCTGCACTACTAAAAACGTTTCTTTACTTAGGCAAATGCTCCTGTCTAGTTTATTCAAGGTGATTTGCCAAGCTAAGGGAGCCACTTCCTGTAACAGGTACTTTGACAAGGATAACCGACAGTCTTATATATCAAAGAGTAGTCAAACCGCAATGAGATTCAAAGCAGGGAGTGTTGGAACATTTTGTTCCAGAGAACGAGCTAAAAATAACAGCCCCTCCCCATGTTGGAAGGGGGTTGATTTTCCCACTTGGAAGGGCAAACAGAAATCAAATTATTAATGTAATCAAATAGAAAAATCCGCCCGGAGAGGTGAAGGGTGAAAGGGGTTTGTTCTGAAGTGTCAATGATTTAAATAAGCCAGAGTCCAGAGCCCGGCTCTGAACAAGATTTGATGGATTGTTGGAAGCTTTAACAATTTTATACCTTCCTCATGACACATCAGAACGTGGCATTTGAACAAGGTCATAATAATGCCAAACTGCATAGCCACGTTCTGCCACTCGAAGCCAAACCTCAAAGTCTCATTTTCAGCCCCAAAACTAGTTCCTTCTACAGCCTCACGTTTTACTTACCCGCAAAACAGACTTTCTAAAGATGTCAAAAACTGCTTTGACGTCTATTTCGGAGATTAGAGGCTAAATGTGGTGCACGTCAATAAGGAAATACTTAACAACATGATAATTACACCATCCACGTTACTGAGATATTTGGTTAGAGACTTTCAGCATCCACCCTCCGAGAAAAGAAAGTTTCTTTACTTGTAGACACTAGGGGAAAATAAAAGCAAAACAGCAACATCAAAACCCCCAAGCACCCACGTTTTTAATCCCCTGATCACTTTTTCTGCAGGCAGGGAAAGCTTTCCTCTTTTCCAATAAACTATTTCCAGATAGCTATTACTTCCCTATTCTCGTGAGCGGTGTGGGGTTTGTTTTTGGATTTGAATGTTTAAAGCACAAGAGACATCGTATTAAAATAGCCGGCGGCAGCCCAGCCGAGCGGCGTCGTTTCCCAGAAGCTCCGCACAGCCTCCGTGGCCGCGGAGAGCCGCGCTGCTCGGGGCGCGCTGCCGGGGATGCCCCGCGGCTCCCGCCGTAGCCCTCGAGCATCCCAGCTCAGCGCCGCCGCCCCCGGCACCCCCGGCACCCCCGGCACCGGCCAGCTTTTGGGGCTGCCGCCCGCCGCACCCAGGCGGGTTCCCCCTCCGGCTTCCCAGTAGCCACGGCGCGGGTGGGCGGCAGCCCGCCTTCCCCTCGTATGCACTTTGTTTTCACCTGGTTCTACAGTACAAACTCTGTATCTTCCCCTCCTCGCTACGGACGCAAACACAAGCTCTCCTTGATTCGGCCACGCCGAGTACCCCCCCACCGAGATGGGGCGGCAGTCCCGGCCTCCCCCTTTCCCGGGGGCAAGAGGCTTTCCTCTTCCCAGCCAGGGAGCCGGGGCCGGACCTTCCCCCGTTACCTCTCTCTCGCCCACCAGGAGCAGAGGGGTAGTCCCGCACCTCTGGCCGCCGGCCCCTGCCTCCCTCAGGGTCCCGTCTGCGGGACTTCCAGCTCTTTTTCTCTTCTGTCCTCCTGTTTGTCTGCCCGCCTGCCTGCCTCCTTTTTTATTTTCCCTGCCAGTGACTTAAGCTCAAGCCAAAGGAGGCACAAGGAAAAACAGCCGTGGGCTCCAGGTCTATAAATACAGCCTGAAGCGAGGATCCAAAAGTTTGCAAGGAAAGGAAGAAAGACAGTGTACGGAGACAAAAGCCAAGCATCGCTGCGCTGCTGCCGATGCTTTGGCTCTGCTTGGGCTTCGCGGCGGATCGAGCCCGTTCGCTGTTTGTTTGGGTGGGCTGTTTTTGAGGGGCAGGGCGGTCAATGGTTGTTGAAGGTTCGGCGCGTTCATCATTTCAGACTTAAACACGCGAATTTTAGTGGCAAATACCAGTCGATCGATCAGCCAACTTTGCAGCTGCTATTGTGAGTGTAAACTTTCTTAACGCGGCTGAAGCCACTAGTGGAGGATGGGGTTTTTGTTTTGTTTATTTTGGTTTGGGTTTTTTTTTGCAGCTGGTGAAACCTAAGAGTCTGACCATTTCCTTGTTCTCTCCATGTTTTATGCGTCCATCGGCGAGTAAGAGAAAAAGAGGCAGTCGGCTCTTAAAAAGAGGGGTAGCGGCACCCCTACCTGCTCTGTGTCGCTGTCTTAGAGTAGCCTGTATTTGGAATACGCGTAAGCGGGGCTGCCGTCCGCCGTAGAAGTAACACTGGCATGTCAGAGAGGAAATGGCCAACATATGCCTGCCTTATCCTAAGTGTTTATTCATGTTAACTGCTGTCTTCTTCATCCTACGCAAGCAACTGGTATCGGACTGAAAACACTACTCTTTCTCAGTACGGAGCAATAGCCGGTCAGAAAAACAACAACGACAAAAAGAGTCAAGGAAATGTGCATACATCGGGTGAAACACGGAGAAACGGACCCATTTTTGGAGTTCATCCATTTGGGAGATTAAGGTCGTGAGGACCAAGCAGGTCTGGAGTTAGGGAGTGAAGCTAGCAAGCGGAGAAAGTGACTTTCGGTGCGCAGGCAGCCTTTGAAAGCGCAAGGAGGGACATGCCAAGCTGCCCTGCAGCGAGAGTGCGAAGTGGAAGCAGAGAGAGGCCGCAAAAGAGTGAGGAAAGATGCTGCCCGGAGCGGCCGCCTGCCTCCCCACCGCGTCCCCCGGGACGGGCGGCCCCAGTCCCAGCGGCTGCCGGAGGGGAGGGAGCGAGGGCGGAGGGGGCTTCTCCCCACGGAAGAGCGAAATAATCGGCGCCTGATGTGAGACAGAAATATCGGGTGCTGCGAAAATAAGGACTGAAAGGCAGAAGGAAACAATCCAAAGGAGTAAATTGACGCTTCAGCCTTCAGCACTGCAGCTTTGCGGGAGTTCGTGCTTGCTCTGCACGGCAAGCGCTAGGCAAAAAGAGATATTCCCACATGGAAGAACTCTGCAGGCTTCAGAGGCTGTTTTAAGGATCCTCCTATATCTCTCACAGTGGCAGGACGCAGCTTTACTGCTATAAAAGGGGGAACTGGAGGTTTCTGCTTGTCACCCTGCCCCCATGACACTGTTCACTCAAGGGGAAGAGTTGATCAGGCTTGCCAGGATTCGAGGTTCTTGTTTAATTAGCGGTGGTGAGAGTTGTTCACAGGCATTACTTTTGGTTTGGGGAAAGGATGAGGAGATAGACATTGGGTATCTGCTTTATCTTGGAAAATTCATCAGTGGCCAACGTCTAATGAAATAGCAATACTGCACAGCTTTTGTGGCAGCAGGGCTGTGGAGCCATCCCAGTACCTACTCAGTGGGCTAGCTCTCACCACATTTGGCACTTCACATGTGTAACACTTGGAGCAGAGGCTTCCCCACCATGCACATGTGCTGTCATTAGGCCACCACAGCTTTACTGATGACAGATTTCTAGTAACTGAATAGTTACTTCCAGTGGACGGATTGCACTGCCAGCCTTCTCAGCCCATCAGTCTGCCCTGGTGGTGAGCAGGGAGATGGGGGTGGCCAGGGAGCTGCACACAGATGGGGGTGGGGTAAAACATCCCACAGGCATAAGCACAGGGACAGAGTGGTGCAGTCCGTCCTGCAGTAGGTGTCCCTGCTCACTGGGGTGAGCCTGCCAGCCTTCCAGGAGCAGCTTGCAGCCAGGGCTAGGTCTATTTAAAGCCACTGCTCTTGCTGCAGATTCCAGGCAGTGTATGCCAATCCCCTTGGCTTGGCAACATTATTTTTGGCTGCAGCTCCCTCCCACGTTGTAGGAAATACAATAAAATTAAAACAAACATTAAAAAAAAAAAGGAAAGAAAAAAAGATGCTGAGCGAGTGCTCCTAGCAGGGTAAGGAGAGGAGCCCACGGGTGTCACACATCTTCCCTGCCACACTGTTCTGTAGTCACCTCCCCTCCAACTGTGGCACCTCTACCGGCCAGTTGTGGGGTGGCTGGTGTGGGGTGAGAGAAAGCAGCATAGCAGTGTAGCCCCACACCGGCTGCTGTGGGTCCTTTCCCACTGCAGTTGCTTTGACTTCCCTGGGCTAAAAGAGTGTGGCCACCACTGTGGTCCAAGTCCTAGGGGCAGCAGCCTACCCCAGGTCCTGGGGCAGCTGCTGGGGATGGCCTTGGGATCACCCTGATCTGGACAACTGTTTAGGTTGCTCTGTGTGGGCACCGTTGGATTAGGGATGGTGTTGGGTCCTGTTGGTGTGATCTGGATTTAGTCTTCAGCTTGCCTTCAGGAGAGATGTTAGAACAAACTACAGCTTTCCTGGTGCAGGAGGAGCCTGGTTTCTGATGTTTGCCATTCCGCTATCACAGCTTGGCCTTAAAAAGAGTCGTAATGAGAAAAGGCATTTAAACAAATCCTGTTCCTGAATTGTGGCCATGAGAGTTGTAGGCACAATGGATACCGGAAACCAAGAAGCCCATACTTTCTCAGAAAATTTTATTTGTCAAAATTTCATAGAAAATATGAGGGGATGTGGTTCAGGGAGGGAAAGTAAATCCATTAGGGAAAAAAGAAACCTCTCTCACTGTTGCAGAAGAAAACAGTATGTAACACTGTAATGGAAAAGCACTGATTGCTTTTTCCTCTAATCTACCAACCTATGCTTCTACCTCCATACAGAGAGCATGAATATATGCAGTTATTGAAAATACATTCTTTACTGAAAAATTAGTAGTATTTCTACTCAGAGGCTGTAAGTTAATTTTGACACCTTCTTTGGAGAGGCTCTTGTATTACTTTCCTTCACACACTGTAAAGTCTGATAGAGCTTTCTCCATTTACACACCTTTCTGCTGCTTTGGCTCCTCCTACTTCCAACATATTTTCCTCTCTTTGGCTCAGTAAGAAGCAGAAGGAAGACAGGGAAGGGTTATAACAGAAATGGTAAAGATGGGGGCTAAGATGATAAAAAAGAGGTGGAACTTGCTTTGAGTTTGCCTTAGCAATCAGTACCACTCTTGTGACAAAGCTTGCCTTTGCTCATCCTTGTCAAATCGAGCTGCTCTGGGCCTAGACTGACCTCCTGCTGCTGGCAGTCTGACTTTCCCTACTTTCTCTACTCAAGAGCTGAGCGCTGTCCTTCTCGGTCACTTGCTTGTGTTAATGCATATTGTACTGCAAAGTATATTACTTCATTAATCACTTCAGCTGGTTAACAGAAATATTAATAGTCTTACCTTATTAATTTGAGTACATGCATCTCTATATTTAGAGTATTCACAGAACTACAGGCTATGATTAAGATACAGAGAAGCTCCATTATAGCCCCGTTTTCCATATGTTCAAAGTGTTCTGAAAATGTCACCTTTGGAACTCAAATTTCATGTGTCTAGTAAAAACTACTAACATGCCAGGAAGTCTTCCTCTGAACACAAACGCTGTTTTTTCAGAAAAGTCAGTATCTATTTAAAGTAAGAAGAAGGACTTTAGCTTAAATACTTCCAAACAAATTTTTTTCACTCTGAACTTACATGTCCTTGAGAGACAGGATTGCTTGTCCAGCTACTAGTACAGGCAGAATATGGGTTTCCTTTTAAAATTGGCTCTGAGAGGCTCACTACAGAGAGTGGCTGCTGGTGAAGTTCAAAATCATCATGGCATATTTTGGTAGCTCCTCAGTGCTGTACTGCTGTTGCCTGGGCCCATAGTGTTCCACTCTTCTTCCTTATTGTGGCTTACCTCTATGCAACACAAATTACCTGTGGTCGCTTGTGGCTTATGCACATGTAACTCTCCCATCATGCGACTCATGCTATTTTTATGTGCAAGTCTCACCTTAGACGTGCTTCCGAGGTTAACCAGACCTTGACAACACCAGGCTTACCAAAGGGTTTGGTTACTCCCTGATGTGATCATGGTTTACAGTTTCATTTTAGTAGCTACATGGAAAATCAACACTATTAGTGAGGCACATTCAGAGATGGAGATGAGAGAGCCCTCTATGGTTTCAGGGAGTGCCATTATAAATCCAGTGCAGCAAAATACAGCAACAGCAAATGTTGACATGGACCTGGACAGCTGTGGTGAGCTTGAATGGCCTATGACTGCCTAAAATATCTGCTTTTGAATTAAAGAATTTATTATTTTTTTTAAAGAAATCTACGAGTCACTACGGCATCTTCTTTCTCCAGACAGTGCTCCCTGCAACATCTACACCAGTAGAGCACTACAGAGTTATACTCCTAAGACTCTGTCTTCAAGTCCAGACTGTAGACTATCAAGGTTTGTTTGCACGTAGTAAAAATCTCCACCCAAAGCTGTAGAATTTGGCTTCCTTGAGATTGTCTATTCACAACCTCACATCCCAGGAGAGAAGGAGAGAATAAATTTGACAGTCTGTGCTAATCTTCACCTTAGTCTTCAATGGCTGCTTAAATACTCCCCCTCCCCTATCCAGGATGCCAGTATTTGCCTTTAGCATTTAAGGTTTAAAATATCAACATTCAGTAGGCTTCTAGGCCAGAATAAACTTCCCGTAGCTCACCAGCCCTCTCTCTACCATAGTATGCTCTTCACGCAGCAACTCCTGAGATGGCAGGTGGAAATTTTTACACATGAGAAAGTTACTTGTCTTCTTAGCAGTAATCTCTCCTTACAAACATCCTGGAATGACCCCTCAGTCCATTTTCCCTCACTTCTCTTTCCAGTCAGTTAAGAAACTAACCTGAAGTTGCTCCCCAAAATGCACCCATGAACAGGGAATCTGGTTTCTAGCAGATGACATATGAGCCAAAATGCAGGGCTAAAGGAAGAGGTCTGTGGTCTTGCCAAGTCATAGAATATAAGGAGATACTCTTTTTTTTTTCCTTTGACTAGAGGACAAGTTATATGCTCATCATTTTTTCCTGAGGAAACTTTCCTCCTCTTAGAGTGGTTAATAAGCAAAGCAAAATCAACGGAGTATAATAAAAGAGCTCATATGGGCATGAAGTGCCCATGAACTCTGGACAGAAGTGAGACAAACATTTAAGCCACATAAGATAGTGACCTGATGAAGAGCAATGACGACAAAAAAAAACAACAACAACAACAACAAAAACAAAACAAAACAAAACAAAACAAAACAAAAAAAAAGAAAAGCTAATTGAAATGGAGGAATGTAAAGTGACTTCTCTGACCAGGACTAGAAGAGCATGCATCAAGGCAGAAGAGAGAAAGCAGCAAAGCAACTGGTCCTATGGTTTCCAAGGCAGGGGTTCCCACTCCAGAAGCATAACCAGCTCCAGTATTTCACTGGTGTCCTCTCCTGCACACTATCTTCTCGCACAGTCAGTTCTGTCACCAGAAAGTAGAAGATTTTCAGTTTTTCCAGAACTAGAAGTAGGTACTGCTCCTTATTCACTCTGTTCCTACACAGTGCATTGCTATGTGGTCAAAGGGAAATAGTATCCTTCCGGAATCCTTCTCAAGCACCAATGGGACTGTACCGCCAGCACTTACTGGCATTGCAAATCTGCATCTTTAAAAATCATTATTATAAGCAGTTGGAGTGCCTGTAATGGTTCTAAAAGTGCTTAAATAACTCATCAGTTGTAATATCTTTTATTTTAATATTTTTAAAATTCATTAATAAATCAAATAGACAATCTTCACAGGTATTCCCAGACATCTGAATGTTCAGGGAAGAAGAAATTAGGAAAACTCTAATGTATTCAGTTTCCTAATAGTCAAAACATCAATGGAAAACATATCCATCTGTGCTAGAGGAGAGTGCCATGTCTCATTTTGTTTCCATAGCATGAAATTTCCTCTTGCATCTTACAAGCAATGCAGAGAGTGCTTTCTTTTAGTTCTTTTCCTGCTCACTGGGCCCTGCCCCACTGAAGATGACCTGTCTCAGGTCTCCTGTGTCTTAAAAACTGATGGAGAGTCTTGGAGATCCTCTTCCTTGGAGACACTATGCAGGACACTGTAGAAGCCAGTAGACTAGAAATGGCACTGGCCACACTTTTATCCAGAAATTATTCAGTAAGAAGGACTGTCTTTTCTTTAGCCTGCTGAATTCATGCTTTACCACTCTCCACCGGCTGACAAGCTTCTGTTGGGTGCAGTGATACCAGCATGAAGAGGGCAAGAGGTGTTGTCAGCAAACTTGCTGAGGGATTCTAGTGCCAAACTTATCCTAGAGCCAAATCTGATCACCTATGCAATTGCAACACAGTTAGAGTCTGTTACAGGGGTATAGGCCATGTGGCAGCTCTTCAAGTATACCTTCACATAGATGTTTGGCCAGCTGAGATAAGCATGCTTGCACCCAGAGCAAGAAACAGCCTGCCAAGTCAATTTGGATGCTGTAGGACTCATCTCAGAAACAGTGGAATATGCAAAGTTCAGTCAAAAGGGACCCCCTAATTGGATCGGGAAGGAGAGTTGGATCTGGTAGATTGGCTTGCAAAAAATAGGAAGCCAAAATAATTGTCTTCTAAGGGCCTGCCTTGGCTCCATTTCACAATGTTCTGCAATTTCTAAACTTAAAAAAAAACCCCAACAAACAAACAAAACAAACCTGCTACAAAAATACAGCTGCTACAAAGTCAGTTAATATGCTGCTGGTCCGTTCACCTAGCTTGGCTGAAAATGCTTCAAGGCAAAAGTAACAACAAAGATGTGCACCCCTTCCCTTCCTGTTCACCTTAATGAGGTGTGAACTGAAAGGGCTCTGCATGCCATTTAAATGCTACCATTAAGCCTCAGCTTTTCTTTTTTTTTCTTTTCTTTTTTTCTTCCCTATTAAACACACTGATGTCACAGTTCTTAGCAATCTTAGCAATTCAGAGACTCAAGAGTCTGGGGGAAGAAATTACACTTTGTCGTGTTATGAAGGACAGATGAGGAGCTGAAGGGTCTTTTATGGAATGTATAAGAGATTTTTTTCTACCTTTTACTGTTTCATTCTGTTATCTCCTAATCTTTTGATTTGTTCTGGTGATGATGTGATGGTGTGGTTGTATGGTGATGTTGTGGTGGTGCTTCTGCCATATTTTAATAGAAGAAGAGTCCAAAAAAATAAAAGTACATAGTATGAGACTATTAATTAGGTAGGAATAGACACTGTGCATCAGGATTCTGCAGCTGCTTTCCTGGACAAGGAGAGGGAGACTTGCTGCTGACTAAAACTGTATATGCCATATTTTCTCTCCTGTGTTGTTTTATTATCCAAAGTGAAAAATCTAGCCTTATGTAATCAGTAACAACTTTGCTACTACTTGCTGAAGCCACAGAATTTTAGAAATAATTTCACTAGATCTGCTTGAATTCTCCCTTACCTAACACACCAGAGCAGGACCGGGAACAAATGGCACTTGACTCTGCTATGGTGGGAACTCTAGGCTTTGCTTGGCAGGACAGGGCATTACTGATATCAGCCCCTGCAAGCTTGCTGCCCAGTACTCCCCACCTCTGTGCCCAGTGCGTTTTATCCTGGACTGCAGAGTGCTTGCCTGGGGGAAGCAGCAGAAGGAATCATTTTGCCGGAGCCAAACTGGGAGTTATAATTCCGCCTAGTTGCTAGGAGACTGTGCGGGAGGCTCTGCGGGGCCGGGGGCCTATAAAGAGCAGCGTGACAAAAGTATGAACTTTCAGAAATAATGAGCAAGTGTTGAGCACATGTGCAAATAGTGGATTTTTCGAGGCACCCTGCTCAGACGAACCAGAACAGGTTGTTTCACAAATAGCAAGCATCACCTTTTTTACAGTAACTTTTCCCTGAAAAGTAGGAAGGTCCTACTTGAAAGCTGGTGAAGTGAGAGCAGTTTTTCACATTTGCAAATTGATGTATTTATCCAAAGATACTTGGTTTTCTCAGCTGTCCTGTTATGCATAAGGATGGCTGTATCCCTCATGCACACAGCCGAACTGTACCGAGACTCTGCCTACCACATTGTTGCTTAACATAATCCTGCTTACTTGGTCTATTCCATGACTGCACTACTTCATAAACTTTTACTGTTGAACCATTGATATCCCAGATCCTCTTTCACTCATTTTATTTTCCTGTGCTGTTGATTGGTGAGGAAACCTTGAAAATACAGAGATTTTAATAAAGCAGATTTGTATCAGCATCTCAGAAAATAAATCTTGACCTTTCTCACAAATTCTGTTATAAAGGTGTCAGATAATTCTTTAATTATTACTTGTTTTAGTGGAAATTCTACAAGTGAGTCCATCTTCCTTCAGATTGTTATCTACTCATACTCAGATAGGTAGCTGACTTGGCAACAATTATCCATGGAGGAAAATTATTTACAGTCCTTTCAAGTTTCATCCATTGTGAATGTTAAAAAATATCAAGTATATAGATATACAACCCCAGAAGACCGAAAAAACCCCAAGAGTCAGCAGACCTTAAGGCCATCCTGTTACAAAATGTATGAGCATTTGATTACATTTGTGGAAAAGAAAGCCAAAATGAACACATGTTAGTGCTATACAATTGAGAAATCAAAGGCAACATAAATGATACATAACACAGTTTTTGAACTTAAAAATACATTCACAATGTATTGCCTATGACAAACAATCTAGGCTTAAACTAAACTGAAAAACTATGGCAACTTTGCACAATAAAATTTTTCTTTCTAAAAGGCTAAAATACCTATTTCTTTCCTGATACCATTATTTCTGTTATTTGATATAATATAAAAAGTTCCCAATTGTTTGCTAAATCACTTGCAGAGCTAGGCTTAGTAACTATACAGACTCAACAAAAACAACCAACCAACCAGAGAAAGCTGCAGAGAGTAATGGGACTGCCTACTAGAAACTGAATCTTTGTCATCCATCACAAAATTAAACCTAAGGAGCAAGAAACCTCTGCAAAATCTATAATGAAATATTGTCAAAGTTCTTGCAAAAAAACTCTGTTAAGCACTGATGACCAGCACATATTGTTAATTGTAACTCTCAGACTCCAAGCTTTTTCTATAAAAAAGGGGAAAAAATTTAAAATTAAAAAAATCAATACCCACAGTTTCCCTCTGGCATGGAAAAAGGTCTGCTCTCCACTCAACTGACTGGCTGCCATTAAGTTTCCAAAATCTGCCACACATAGAATGAACAATCATTTCCCCTGCTCACTGAACAGACAAATTCATAATCCAATTTTTCTAGATCCAACTTCTTCATAAAATGATCAGTAAACAAAGACAGCAAAGCCCTACAATGATTGTTCTTAAGTCTGAAAGCTTATGTTTCAGATTTGTTTTTCCTATTTCATGGCAATTTGTGCTTCAGAGTAGAATGTATTTTTAGCAGCTTAGGCTTTTTTCTCGAATCAGACAAAAGAGAATTGACTTCCTGAAAGGCCCCCATATTCCCAGCAATGGTCTCCAAGCAATTATGAAGATTCTTTGGAGTTTGTACTTGGCAATTTTTAACAGGAAGAATGTATTTGTTATCTGACTGATTAAAACTCATCACCCACTTTAACCTCACCCAGTTTTATTTATTTCATTGTAACTGCCTTAATTGTGTAGGAAGTTTTAGATGTGAAATCCTGCCTCTGCGAGGATTACTGCCTTCGGGTTTGGACTGGGAACAATTCCTCTGGAGCGGAGTTCATCCTGCAGGAAGGGATGAGACAGTTTAAAAAATTCGGCATCTGAAACCATGCAATTATATTACCTGTCTGCAAAAGCCTTTCGCAAAAATACGCACGAAGAACCATACTCGTCAAGCGTGGCCCGGGAAGGCTGAACTAAAATATTTCACCCTTAATATGCAAACCCCCGTCAGGGCCCTGCTGCGTGCGGCAGCCGCCAGGCGGAAGCGGAGAGCCGCGCTTCCCGCGCCAAGACCGCAGGAGGAGGAGGAGGAGAACGAGAAGGAGGAGGAGGATGAGCAGCCCGTGGCCGAGGAGCTCATGGCCGAGGCTGGAAGGAGGCTCGGGCCGCTCCGCTCCGCACTCGCGGCCGGGGTGGGGCGGAGGAACGCGCAGGGACGCGCAGAGACGGCCCTCCCATAGATGTACACATCTGTATGTATACACATAAGCGTTTAAAAATTGTAAAAAAAAAAAATTCTTGGGTGGCGTTCAAGTCAGACGCCACTGAAACGTGCTCTCCAGCCTGCCAGGTCAAAAGAGGAAAGAAGACTGAGAAAAGAGGAGGAGGATGGTCTGCCCGCAGGCTGTGACTTTACCGCCTTTTCCCTTGCTCAGGCCAAGAATTTCCATCCCTTTCTTTGTCAGGCAAAAAGCCGGCAACAAAATAAATCCAAAACAAAGCCGACAGCCAACCTGAGTAAATAAAAGTAATAATCCACCCCTCTCCCCCTAAAAAATCCCCCAAAATATCCCAAATCATAAAAGCAAACAGAACAAAAGAAAAAAAAACCAGCACCCCATCCCAAACCAAAAGGTATAAGGCCACTTCTGGAAATAAAAATTAAAAATAGAAACAAAAAACCAAGAACAACAGAAAGACCTCAATACATTGAGTCCTTGAGAATACAGATATACATCCTGGAAAACGTGAAGCCAAAGGCCTGGTGGTGTGTTAGAGACTTCAAGATCTCATTTATTTAATACAGTACACCATGATGGTACATGGTGTTAAAGTAATTTTTTATATATTATATATATTATATGATTTTTAACTTGATTGACTCTTGTTTTGTAGTTCCTCCAGGCTGAGATTGTGTCTCTGTGGTTTCAAAGTGGTTGTTATAGCCTTTTCTTAAATGGTGATATTACTTCTGCTTTACAGGATAAGATATGTGTGGTGGATTGTTTGTATTTTTTTTTGGCAGCTTTTGTATATGGGTCACACTTTTATGCCAGAAATCAGTTAATGGGAGTTTACGTCCAAAAGTGCTGAACTTGGCACATTTCCTGCTTCAACTTTTTTCCCCTCCCCCTTATTTTCTGGCAGACAACTATCAGTTAAATGCTGGAAAGGATTAATGCAAATGCTACTTTATTTGTATCTTACAGACAGTTCTTTTCCCCTTCTTTCTTGTTGCTGTAGAAATTGCTCCCTTATTCACATTTTAATATAATATTTTCTCTCTAGCTGTTTTAGTGGTTTCTGTAGTTAATGAACTGCAATTTTAATGTATCATGTTGAGGAAATGGCATTGCTTCTGTGTATGGTCTGCTCGATAAATTGTCTGCAGGCTTGTGCTGGTCTCTTTCATGCTATATTGCAGGATGCAGTGTTCGGGTGGCATTTCTGGCTTGTTTTTTAAAGTTACTCTAAAGGGTTTCTTTTTGTTCCTTACCTCCCCCCCCTTTTTTTTCACTGCCGTTTTGTTGTAGGACCTGTGTGTATATTTTAATTCATTCCTTTCTCTTTCGTGTCTGTTTGTATGTGTGAGTGCGTGTGTGTCTGTCTGCTTTCCCTCTTGTCCTCTCTTCGCCTGTGTGTCTGGGCCACATTTTAATGCACAATATCCCATCCATTAAGTTGTGGTTGAATGCGGAGTGTGTGAGGATTTGGCAGCTCTCAGGTTGAAGGGGGCGGGGAAGCCAGTTTCGACTCTGACACAAGATGCCGATGTGGCGTGATCTGAATTATTATTAGTTCTGCGAACATAGCCATCTTCTCCTCCCGCTCCTGGAAAGTGCTGCCATTGAACTTGCAACGGGGCAGACAAGATTTCCAGATTCTTTTTTTTTTTTTTTAAAGTACAGTAGCTGGCAGGGAAAAGGCGCCAAAACACACAGGATTAACTCGTAACATTCTCTGAAGTGGTTTTGAGCTGCAATGCTTACAATTTTAACGTTGAATCACAAGAAAAAAAATCAAGCACTTTTAAAATTCTAATTTAGGCAGACATTTAAATCCAGCTTCTAGACACTGCCCTTCCCCCGCCTCCCCATCCCAATATTCTGAGAATCTAGCAAGTGATATAAACTGCCAGAAAAGAAATGTGCTGGAATTTTATTTGTGTTGTTGTTGTTGCTGTTTATGTCTAGGGCATTTGAGATCAGCAGATGTGAATTTTTAAAGAATTTACTGCATTGGGGACAGAGAGTTTCATGCCTTTGTATGGCTGAGAATGTCATCTGCAGAGAGGACAAAAACTGCACAGTTGTGTAACGCAAAACACTGTGGTTTACAGTTTCACACTTGAGGTTTGATGTTTTCATTTGCTGGTCTGGGAGCTGTGGAAAGTCCAAGTATTACAGTCCCCATCAAACATATGTAGACAGGGGTCAAGCGCACACACTTGTCATGTGTATGTGTGTCTCTGTATAGAGTCACTAGTGTGTTTTGTTACTTCTGATTGTATATATGCACACTTTCTGTCTGCTCATATATATACACAGTTTATATACAGTATGTTTTTCTTCCTATCACCCAAAGCCCGCAAAAAAGGCTAGTAATTATGATGATACATAATTTTATTGGTGTGATACCATGCTGATTTAGAAGTTGTACTGTTTGCTGTTTACATTTTAAGTCATAAATAATTTACAATTCAGTCACATATGAAAAATATCAAGGCCCCAGAAACCAATATATTATCAGTTTGCTTATTTAACTAGTTATTGTTTTCTTCCTGAGTTTATGTTCATGTACATACTCTTATACATACAAATATGCCCAGAAAGCATTCCTGCACATAAGAAAACTGGCCAAGGCTCTGACTATGTAAAAGACACAAAACTTTACTTTGTAGGTTAATATGCTGGTACAAGAAGTCTTGCAAGGCACCACGATCACTCATACAGATAAAACCACCCTTAGGTAACAGTATGATAATATAATATGATTTAGAATATTTGTTACTCACAGTTGACATAAACTAAACTCTATTTATGCTACTCAGTATTTATTTATGTACCTAAGGAATTGTATATTGGACAGAGGTGTGTTAATGGCCTTTTCTAATAAAAGGTGAAAAAGGAGCTAACAGTATTGTTATTAAACTAGATATAAAAATACTACAAAGCTTGTATTTTGGATCATAGAGACCTTTTACATAAAAGTTTTGGTGCTAGTTCTCAGATATTTAATATTTTAGATGAAATGCCATACATCAAAATCTTTCTGGTTTTCACAAATAAACCACTGGAATTTTCATGGAAACTTGATTTCTTATCACTATATATGTTTAGATATTTGGCCAAACTGCCCACTTGTATTCTGAGAAAATCTCAGGTTTCACACTTCAGCATTAGCAATGACTTTCTTCTTGATGCATAATAATAAGTCTTGTGCTCCAAAACTTGAAACAGTTGAGAAGTTGTCCAGCCAAAAGGCAGCAGCTGAAATTCTGCTTTAGGTGGCATGTAAGTGCCTAACTGTTTAATCTTTAAATGTTATTATCTCTGAAGTATGAGGGCAGTGCCACTTCGCAGCATTTGGTAAAGTTTGTGAGCATGGTCTGAGGGAGAGAGGAAAAACATAGGGCTGCACTGCTGGCAGAAAACTGCTCTGGGGAGTGAGGATGGGAGGTAGGGAGTGAGCCCATCTGCCCATGGTGTCAAAAAGTCTTTCTGGTTCTTTCCTTTAAAGTGAGCTGCAGTGTGGGATGTCCCCTATCCTGGCCACATGTGCCAGAGTTGAGTGTGAGGCACAGAGGGTGCAGACTCTGGGTGAGGGTGACTCAGCTTTGGTATCTGCCACTTGTGTAAAAACTGCCTTTTCTTACTGAACATGCATTTTTGTTGCACAAAGTTTTCTAGCACTCCTTTGCTTGTGCCCAGCTGTGTGCTGTCCAAGTGCGTGTTATCAGTGCTCATATTGTATCCTACCTTAGGCCATCCTGGCTCCTCAAAGTCCAATGGGTTAGGATTAGTGTTAGAGAACAGCTCTCATTGTCTCTCACCAGGAAGGTCAGATGATGACTTTTATTTTCTTAATTGCCCACATTGAAATGCTAGTTGAACTTCCAGATACAGCATGGAGATTGGCATAGCTCTAGCAGTGAGGACAAAAAGCAACTGTCCTCCAGCCTGGAGCTTCAAGGGTAGAGAATTTCTAGAAGTAACAGTATTTTTAGTATGTGGTCTGAAGGGTCTTTGGACGTGTTGGGAGTTCATGCAAGCCAGGATTTGAAAGCAACTGAACCACTTTCTCACAAGGCCTCCCTGTATGCCAGGGCCCAGTCATTGTGTCTGCTGTCCTTGCTACATCAATGCCATATTTCTCCAGGCTACCCAGTTACTACATACCTTTTTACACACCTCTGCAACAAAGTGGCAGAGAGTTACCCTTTTTTATTTTTTTAATGTAGTTCTTTCTCCATGTTGGAAAAATCTTTAGCTTGCTTTCCTGTGAAAGGAGCTGAAAGATTGAGGTGGGATGGAGGAGGGTGGGGAGTGTAGGCATGTGCACAACTGTTTGTGTGGAGGGTTCTCCCAGGACAAAGCCTTCCTCCTGTATGGGTTCCCACTGGGATTAACCAAGAGCAGCAGTGCTGAAACATGCTGTTTGAGTGCTCAGTTCAGCCTGCTTTCAGTGATGTACTAGAAGCCTTAGGGTCAAACTGGAGGCAAACCCATGGCAACATCTACTATGCCTGCCATGCCTCCTAGATCATACAGAAGACAAGGTGCTGCTGGAGCTGTGCTGGCTGGGCAGCTTCATTTCCCCCAAGATGCCTTCACATGAGGGGCCTGTTCACTTCTGGCCAGCAAACTGGCTCTGGGGGTGGAGGTGTCTGGCTTTGTCGTGGTCCCCAGCAGTGCTATTCTGGGGGATACTGGCACATGCTGCAGGGCTGTCTGTGCTCATCTGCTGTCTTGTGTGCTCTGGGTAGGGATGCAAACCCACCATCAGCCAGCTCTTGTGGGCATGCAAACCCAATCTCACACTGACTCGACATCCCTTGCAGTAGCAAGTGCTGCAGAAAGTGACCAGCTTCTCTCTGCCCCTACCTTGCTCCATTTGTTTTTTCCTTCTTGCCTCACCTTGCTTGCTAGACTTTGCCAGGCAGTTCTAACTTTTGGTGTGCAGGACTCTAGCACAAAGCAGTCCCTTGGCCAGATCCTGGGAGAGAGTAGGGCCTTCTGCAAGCCCTGCCTGAGAAAGGAGAGACCTCACACCTATGCAGCTCACAGGGGCAGTCTTGCTGATGTAGTGTTGGGAGCTTGCCCTGATCCTTATGGAGGGATGCGAGGGATAAAGGGGACAGAGGAGCGTTATTTGGTTTTAAATCAGGGCTGCAATAATGGCTTGTTGTGTAAGAGTTCAAACGCTCAAAGAGGTGTGTTCAAGGACATCAGTGCATTTGTGCCAAGGGGAATGTCTTTCACGGTAAATTAACTCCACTTAAATAGAATATTTATTTGAAGGGAAACTCCGGTATTTTAAGCCGATGTTGTCAGCTTTTTGCAGAGTCTGAGTAAAGCAAAAGACGATAGGATTTGAGGGGTATTCTACAACAGATATAAAAATAAATTTTACTCATTATGGTTAACCCCGAGTTTGCCTTATCCCTTCTTGCCTAAGTGCATGCCCTGAACTTGTCACTTATAAATACGATCTGTAGAAGGGAAAACGCAACGCGTTTAAACCCTGCAAATCTGAGGGAACTGTGCAAAAGCAGCCAGAAGCCGAGCTGCGAGGATGCGGCGTGGATTCTGCAAGGGTTAACGCGTTTGGCTCATGCTGTTTCCTTTGACATTACCTGTCTTGTACGGGCTCTCTCCTTCCCCCGCCCATCCCTTTGCTTCTTTTGGTTTGTAAATTTATGGGAATTGCAGCTGGTAGCCTTGGCAAGTTCCCCTCATTAAGAGCCCTCTTAGAAAATGGGCTGTGTTTGAGCATTTCCCTAATGAGGACAGGACGGGGTTAAAAAGTGACCATTTCATGGTTGACTTGAACCTGCTTACTTTCCTTGATGTGTCGTTGTGAAATGCCTGACGTGAATAAACTCTCACTTTGGGCAAGGAGGAAGTCAGCGGTCCCTCTGGGACGCCGCCGGGGGCTGCGCGCTGGCACCGGGAGGGAGCGCCGGTGCCGCCCGGCCGCCGTTCCCGCAGCCGGCAGCAGCAGTTCTGGAGGTGGGGGCTGCACACAGCGGGAGCGCCCTCAGCTCTGCAGTGCATCACAGTCCTCCTCACAGGCGCAGAAATTAAGTTTCGCTCACTGCTTTCCCCCCCCTTTCCCAGCTACCCCGGTTAAAGCTGTCCCGGGAGAATGAAACCAGACCCCGCGCCCTGTTGCTGCCTGGGAGCCGGGACCCCTTCGCCGCCCCCGGCCGCAGCCTGCGAGGGCGGGGACATCAGTCACGGGCGGTGCGGAGTAGGGTCCCCCCCTTTGGGGGGGGTGGCGGAGGGGGCTGCCCTCCCCCGTGTCCCCCGCGGGACGGGGGGGGGGGAGGGGGGGGGCCTGTGCCCCGCCGCAGCGGGCAAAGTCGTCCCCCGAAAGGAGAAAAAAAAGGACCCCCCCGCAGATGGCCCCCCCCCCCCTCCCCGCCCCCGTCGCCGTCTTCCCGCCCCCCTTTCCCCCCGCAACTTTCTCCCACCAGAAGAGCGGGAAAATGAGGGAGGGATGTTTGCTAAACGTGCTCGTTCCTTCTGCAGCGTTCGGTGGTGATGAATGCAGAGGGAGGGCAAAGGAAGGGGATCTGGTGGAGAAGAAATGTGTTTGCAGGGGTAGGAGGAGTGTAAGCGGTGATTGTGTAATTAATTAATTAAAAAAAATACTTAAGTCTCATGTGGGGAGAAAGCTTGGAACGGGGTCCAGAGGGTGTAACCGGTGAATTTTTCACTTCCAAGTTTTGCAGAGGGACAGGCGGAGGGGTTGGGGGTGGGGGGACACACACACGGACACGGCGAGAGCAAATCGGGTGGGAGCGCCAGGGAAAGATTTATCGTTTGAATTTTCAGGAGATCATTTTTATTAAGGTGGGCGTTTGGAAAGCAGTCTCACCACTGCCCGCAGAGCGAGCGGGGGCGGGCGACCAGAGGCCGCCGGAGGAGCCCGCAGGCCGCGCCGCCCGCTCTGCCCGCCCGGGGCGCGCTCCCGCCCTGGCGCGCCCTCGCGGCACGATCCCGACGGCCCGGCGAAGTTTCTCCTGCCATCACTGTCCGGGAGCTTCTTGCTCCGCTCCGGGCTGTAACCTTGAACTTTCGAGAGCGTGGTGACAGGGTCGTGTTATTACGGCACCACCAACAACTTCTTAAAAAAAAAAAAAGAAAAAAAAAGGATTAAAAAAAAAAGAGCTAAACAAAAAAATCCTCCCGCCCACCCCCCACCCCCTCGAGTCCTTCCCCCCTCATCTGCAAAACAACCAGCAGCAGCAGCAGCAGCAAAAGCAAGACTCCTGAGCCGCCGACTACAAGAGGGTTAAAAGTGTAGATTGGATTTCACCCCGGGAAATCTAGCACACGGAGTGAACTTGAATCTTTGGCTATTTAAGGAGGACTGGGGTTTGTTGTGAAGTTGTGGTGATCCAGAGCAGAGCCCCGTCCTGATTGATTTCATCTTCCTTGAGTCTCAGATGACTGTAAAATGAATAGATGAAATTATTCCTTTTTGAGGCTTTTCTTAGGGGCTCTCCGGGCAGCGTGTTCTCAAAGCGAAGTCATGATGTATTCTCCAATCTGTCTCACTCAGGTATAGACGCGTTTTATTTATTTTATTTGTTAATTTATTTATTTTGACGTGTTTGTTGGGATTTTTTTTTAAATTTTTATATGTATGTGAGTTGTTAATGAGTCATTGTTGGTAGTTGTAACGGCTTAAAGCACAATTGTAACTGCTTGTCAGATCCAAACTCTTCTCTCAGGAGGGAATATTAGAAAATAAACTGTACCAGGCCATTGTTTTGGGGAGATCCATTCAATGTGTCACCCGTAGACAAATACTGTTAATTGTTGGTGCATAAGAAGTCAAAGGTTAACAAACTAGAGAGGAGCATAATTATGCTAAAAAAGCAGGTTTGAGGAGTATTGATTTGATTGGAATCAAGCGATTTGCACTCTTTTCAGCTCGCCAGTTTACGCAGAGCCTAATGAAAGAGTTTGAAAGCAAAAGTGCTTTTTTGATCAGACACGACGACTCACCGGTGCGAAGTAATCCCGTCTTATGCTTAATTAATAATATGTAGCCTGCCAACAATGAGGGCGATGTAAGCGGGGATGACGAGGCTGTGCAGCGTTTTCTCCTTCGGTTATACAAGGGCACACGGCATTTTCGCCCTCCCAGCTAAATTTGTGGTGCTGGCGGAGGAGCATGCACCCTCCTCAGCATGGGGAAAGACCCAGCCGGTTTTACAGCCGCACTTGCGGCCGCCTGTCGGTCCCGGGCGGCGGCTGTCACCGGGACGGCGGGAGGGAGCGGGGCGAAGCGGCGGCCGGCGCCGTGCGAGGCGCGGAGGGCGGGGGGTGGCTGCGGCTCGGCCCGAGCGGGGGTCCCCACTGCGGCAGAACGCGGGTTTTGCAACCTGAGGGGTTTCGGGAGCAGGTTTGAGAAGTTCCCTGGGTGCCGCGGGAGCGTCCTCGCCGGGAGTACGGTAACGGCGAGCGACCGCCGGGGCACCGGAGCCTGTTCCGGACCGTAAACCCGATCTGCAAAGCCTGGGAATAGTTTTCAGCAGCTTTCGTGAAAGTGTGTCTTAGGAGGATGTGATGTAAACTGATTAAGCGATAACTGCTTGCTTCCACATTGGTGCAACAAATAGCTAAAGAAGTAGAAAATGTGCGAAAGTAGCGTCTCCTGCAAGGCTGCTACAGAGCGGCCAGCGTTGCACTTAGAGTTGCACTGTGAATAAATAAATACGATTTAAGTTATTTCTCCGTTACAAAGCATTGTAATTCAAAAGGACTAAAGTATTCATAAATTGTGACTGAAGATGGAAACAATGATAAGGCTTATTCAGTGATTGGATACAGTCCTGTAGTTTTTTGGCTGACACATTTTTTATTGTTTATATTTTGTTTGGCATCTATGTGTGATTGACTTAGATATGGATATTTTCAGCAAGTAAACGTGAGCTGCAGTGGAGGAAAGCTGGAAAAGAGTGCTGTTGAGATATTTCTTCTTCAAAAGAGAAGCATTTTGTGTAACAGATACTCACATGCTTACAGGTACACACAGAGAAATAATTACTTAGCACGGAATCTGCGGTTAGTAAAAATTCTGTGTAGGCTGTCCAGCCTGTGAAATCACTGATAGGGAGTAAGACTTTTGCATCAAAATATAAACCTGAGAGTACAACTCAAGAAAGTACTTTTGACATTTGAAACACACAAATTTTCACAACCACCTCTATTGCAGCAGTAGTTCATTTTCTTGTTTCCTAATCTAATGCCTTTTTTTTTTCCATATACTTGCTTTTTGGACTCACTGATGTATGTAATAGATTTCCTCATTCTTTACAATTCTGTATTAAAATACTGCACTCAGGTATACACGAAAACACAACATCATACTTCTACAGTCATTAATACATGGAAGCACTTCCTAGCTTTTGTGTGTTCATACCTTCTCCATAATATTTTACAATCACGCTCTATCATGTGCCAAGCAGAGACAGTTCCCGCTCAGTGATACATACATGGAACACAGTTGCAGCAAATTGATTTTAGTTTGGAATCTTTTTCTACCTACTTGGAATGATACATAAATTAAAAAATAAAATTACACTGGCAATGAGAATTTATGTGTCGCATTCTTTGTTTGTTTAAAGAAAAAGATTGATTCATCTCATTTTGAGTTGTGACTGCATTAAAGTAGTGCTGCCAAAACTGCTCCCTATTGTGATCTCTGTTGCTTGGGCTCTTGCAATGCACATTGTCTGTGGTAGTATATGTTCAGAAGAAAATATTTTGGTAAAAGTAAACACAGAACACCTGTTTGAACTGAGCTCCTTGGGAAAGCAGTAGTTCAGTTTGTGCTGAGATAACGCTGAAGGACCTTTCAGAAACAAGTCTAAAATCCAAAGTACAGCTTTAAGACAAACCTTGGCACTTTAGGTGTTGCCTATCACACTTTCAATAAAAGTTTGGTGGGTGAAAATAACTCCAAGGAAAACTTACCAAATGCAATTTAATTTTAGGGGCTCCCTTCCTCTCTTTCCCATATGCCTCTCTCTCTGTGTTTTGGAATGAGTGTAAACTGCGTTTATCTGTCTTGCTTAGGCATGAATAGGATGCAGTCACCGCATGCCTTTTAGTGCTTGCTCTCTTGTAATATTTTTGTCGTGGCTTATTTTTATGTTATGGTAGTCTGGAAAGTTAGAATATGTCGTATTTTCTTTTCCTCGTATATGTTGTTCCACCAGGCACAGAGAAAATCCATGCAGGGAAATTTAGTAGATGAAGATTTCTGTATAAAATTTCTATACTTCTGACTGGCTTATTTATTCTACAGTGCTCAGTTTGAACTTCCATTAATTGATACAAAGTTTATAAAAGTGGAAGACAGGAGACGTGTGCTACCTATCCCCTTTACCTTTTCCAAAAAGAAAACTTGGCCTGTCATCATCACTGGACGACTGCTATTTTTTCCTTTATTTACAAGCTACATAGATGTTATATAGTAACTTCCACTTTAATTTAAATTGCCAGTGCACAATGGTTCACCTGAGCCATTTGATATGACATTTGAAAATCTTACCTTCATAAATCATTTTATTGCAAGAGACACTGTGGCGCATGGATGCATGCCACATAAAAACCAAAAAATAATTCAATATTGCCTGCATGAATATTAAGGGGGAAAAATAAATTTCTGTAGGTGCCTTTTTAGGAGGTTTAGTGGAGAATGCGGGTGATTAATTGCAAATCTTCATTAGGATCATTTTTATGGGCACTTCTTCTTGTCAAGTAGTGTTTCATTTGAAAAGACTCCAGGTGCACAAGGAATTGCTCGAATATATCTGATAAAATTGCTTTAGAACAGGATGTTCTTTGCCGTATTTCTCCTTCACACTCTTTCACCTATATTTAGATCTTTAGGACTTCATGATACTGTGAAAGAAAAGCTTGAATACAGTTTTTAAAAGGCTGGGGTTTTTGGTGTGTGTTTGTTGGGGTTTTTTTCCCTCTCTTTGAAAAGGAAATATTCAGCCACTACAGATTGGAATTTAAACAGTGGAATTCTTACCTATAAAATTTTCATAGATGCAAAATGCTATAAGTTATTATTGGTAATACTGTGTGCATTACCTCGAGGCATAGCCGTTCTGAAATAGTTTATGATGCTCTTCTTCGAAATTAAAACTAGATGTGCAGTATTCTAGTAGCGTAGAATATGTCCACGTTTATTTTATTGCCATTTTAAGTTCTAAATACTGAAGTCTGTTTAGATGTAGGGGAAATCATTGTACTGAGACAAAAATTAATTTCTCCCAAAGCTCTTCAGCCACCTGCCTTCACCTCACCTTTAGCCCCAGCTGTTAGAATTTTCGAAGTCTGTAGTAAATCTGTTTTATTCAGCCTAAAATGAATTGCAAGGATTTAACACTGTACAGTCTTTATGCTTACATTAATTTTCAAAAAAAATTTTTTTTATTTGAAAACTTCAATTAAGATGAGTTCCATAGAAGAAAAAATAAACTTTCTTCAGTAGTTATAACTGAGGGGAAAAAAAGCATGGCATCAGAAAGCGTATGAAGATAGGGAAGTCTTATCATGGGCTGTGGTTACTCAGAGCAGTACTGCCTTCTCACACAAAGAACAGATTGTGGTTTAACTCTTTCGACGGCCTAGTTTTATATGCCAGTATAGTATCAAAATTGTTCAAATCTGTGCTGGAAACTACTAATCAGTTTAATTGTTGCCTCCGTGGGTCTTTGTTAAGCATCATATTGTAATGCAATTGCTTATGTCCTGAAGTATCTTCCTATATTGTCTCTCTGCTCCTTTTTCCTTTTTTTTGTTCCTTTTCTTTTTTTTTTTTCCTGTGAAGAGAACATGATCATAGGTAGACTGCTTGCAACTTTTCTGTTGTTTTCTGTTTGATTTGAGAACAGTTAGGGAAGAGAGGTAACTAGATCTAGTGGGGTTTTTTACCATTCAGGAAATTTTGAAGTTTGTTTGAAATTTGAAGATTTAAACGTGAAATCCTTTGCCTGAAGCTTCTAAAATGGCAGTCTGCACTCTATAATTGAGACCATTAGTTATACTTTCATCATTTTTACCTAATGGAGTTAATCAGGCTATTGATTAAACATAATCCATTCCTTGTCTAGCAGCGTAACTAAAATAGTAGTTTGTTAATTGTATTCTTGAATATAATTACATAAAAAAAAGATTTGGTTTTAGTTTGATTGCACTGTGCCACTCAGTATGATGAGCAATCTGCATGGTATTTAAAACTAAATATGCCTGCACACAGGAAGAAAGATACCTCCCCTAAGGTCTTCCTTCCAAATCAAAATACAGTAATGTTTGATAAGCGGATTGCACTGTTTTAAACAGAAGATTTGTTCATGGAGAAGAAGTTTTTGGGACAGGTCTAATTAGATATTAACATAGATGTGTAGGATGGTACTTTAGGCAGACAAATCAAATTAATTGAATTGCTATAGGATGTACTTGTAGACAACAACTACACATTACCTCCTTAATGCAATCCATATTGCTGCTAGGCAGAAGATAAGAACTTGCAGGGGAAGCCAAATGACAGAAAAGGATATTTTGAAACTGTAAATAAATTGCACGGATTTCATAAAAGCAGCATTTGACCAGCAGTGGACTCGTAATGTCTCTTTGCCACAGCATGCAGAAACACAAAGAATGCAAAGTTTGTGCCAAGTTGCCATTTTTCATTGTACACCTCAGATTGATTTTTAAGGGGTTTAGAATAATTGCCACACTCATGTGATCAGTTAACAAATTAACTGACTCCGTGGGGCTTCAAAACCCACAGTGGAGCTGCCGGAAGAACATAAATGTAATTTTTCTTCTCACCTTCATAAACTCTAATTTTACAGAGTTTGGGGGATGGTGGGAGGGGAGCCCAAAGAGCTGAAAGTACAGAAGCTTCTGTTCAGGATTTGTATATGACACGGTTTATCTTTTGCCCGCTTTCCCTTACTGTATACTGGTTTCTCTAGTTACCACCACTGGAATGGTGCTGTTTCAGTGCTGGAATGTTGGACGTTTGATAAGAAAATGGATCAAGTTTAATGGCGCATGCTCTTTGTACCACCAGCAGTCTCTTGCTGAGAGCATGCTCCAAAAGCGGGAACTCTGTGGCATTACACTGAGCATGTATATGCTTTGTGTTTCTGTGCCACAGAGAAGAGAAATGAACTGTGGCATTCGCCTCAGCATTCTGAACATTTCTGCTCAGATTTTTTAAAACCGTATAGTGTCCTCTTTGTGCAATGGTACTTTTCTTGATGTTAGCTGTTCACTCAGATATTTAAATGTTAGGGGAAAAAACCATCTTGGTAGCATCGCTTTTAAATTATGTAGTCTCTGCAGCACTGTGGGATGAAGTGAGGGGAGGCATATAAAATAAAATCTTCACATGGTTCTTTCAAAGAATGAAATATAGGGAAAATGTGATTTTCTATGCAGTTCTCGCCTGCTGCCTGACAACAGTAGTAATTTCATAAAAGGTGTTATGCAGAAATTTGTGTAACTTTTAAGTGTTTATTCTCTTTGTCTTCTATTTCACTTGAAGATTTTCAGAAACCTTTCTTGATACTGCTTCAGTTATGAGATGCTGACTTTCAATTTTCTTTTTCTCTTCTTCATTTTTTTCCTTCACTTCTTTCCACAGGATGAATTTCACCCGTTCATTGAGGCACTTCTTCCGCATGTCCGTGCAATTGCCTATACTTGGTTCAATCTTCAGGCTCGAAAACGCAAGTACTTTAAAAAACATGAGAAACGAATGTCAAAGGATGAGGAAAGAGCAGTCAAGGATGAGCTACTTAGTGAAAAGCCTGAAATTAAACAGAAGTGGGCATCCAGACTCCTGGCCAAGCTGCGCAAAGATATTCGCCAAGAGTTCCGGGAGGATTTTGTGCTCACGGTGACTGGGAAGAAGCACCCATGCTGTGTATTGTCCAATCCTGACCAGAAGGGCAAGATTAGGAGAATCGATTGCCTGCGACAGGCTGACAAAGTCTGGCGTCTGGATCTAGTCATGGTGATCCTGTTCAAAGGCATCCCCTTGGAAAGTACGGATGGAGAACGTCTCATGAAATCCCCACATTGCACAAATCCAGCACTTTGCGTCCAGCCACATCACATAACAGTATCAGTCAAGGAGCTTGATTTGTTTTTGGCATACTACGTGCAGGAGCAAGGTAGGAAGCAGATTGTCATGTTTCTATGTTAGTATGTCAAACTCTGATTCCAAGTAGCCCTGTTTCCCCTGTGGGCTGGCTACCAGTGAGGATTATTCTGTGGTCTGTAGACGTAGTGTGGGTACATACCCATTTGCAAATCAGCATGTATACAGATATTCTTAAACACACACATTTTCCTATAGACCTGTGTGACATGCATGTTTGAAATACATGCCTTGTTCTTTTTCAAGAGAGACACATACCAAGGCAGTACTTTCATTCCACTGAAGTTGCCTTTTTTTTGGTCAAAAAGTGGAAATATATGATTGTGACTTCAGAAAATATTCTTCTTTAAAAAAAAACAAAACACCAAAACCAACCCCTCCAGTAGTGTTAGTAACAGATGAAGGCATGTGCAATTGTACATACCACAAATATTTATTATTGTCTTTGTAGTTACAAATAACCAAGAAGTTATCCTTAAACTGATGAATCTGCTATCACATGGAAGAGCGACTGTAGACTTTCTCATGCCTATAAAACAAAACTTGAAAATACTTTAGCACAGATACACTTCTTGTATTTACCAAATGGAATCAGAATTACAGCATACATTATCTAATGTTTTATTAATACTTTACATCGCTAGCTTATCTTACCTATGTGAGCTTTAAAACAAAGATCCAGGTCATAATATTTTGAGATAAATTTCTATGTAAAGTATATTTTCATAATCACACTCGTATACTTTAATTTGGCAGGTAATTGAAATATGGAAAATTGCAGAAGCTCTATAGAAAAGCTTCTTAAACTTAGTTTCTGCAGAATGCAAATAAAAACAGGTCTTCTGATAATCATGTATCAGGGCAAAAACCTACTAGTCATATTGCATATTCGATAAAAATACTCATAGGCACGTACCCTAAAGTTGTAAATGGCTGTAAGTCGACAAAGGTGTTTTTTTTTTCTCTGATGCCAAGGCTTCTGAAATGCGTTTTCTCTGTTAGGAATCATTTTAGTTCTTTCTGGTGATGATACCATTTTCTGTGTGTCTTTGTACCGCTGACTTATCAGCAGTAATAAAGCATTTATTTTTTAGCTGCAGTCTCAACTATGGAAAGTTTGACCATCCGCAGATGGTGGGGCCATTTCACAACTTGGCCTGGTAGTAGGTAGAAATGGCCTGCAGAAGGGCAGATGGCAGGCTGTTATCTGATGCCCGATAAATAACTGCAGGATTTAACTGGAAAACAAATTGAATTGATTTTGTAACAAAAAAGTAAAATTGCACATCTTCATTTGGTGTGTACTTATTCTTTCAAAGAATGGATACAAAACGCAATCTTGTTCTTTTAAATGAACTTCTCTTTTAGCAGTTGCCAATGCAAGAGGAGTGCTGTTTAAGTGATCATATAAATCAGGTTCTTTTTTTTGGATTATTTGTCATGAAAAAAAAAGAAGTGGTGCTTCCCCCCCCCTTACTTGTATTTTTTGTGGGTTTTGTCTCTCCACAGCAGCACACACATTTAGATATTTTACAGCAACTTTAAGTAGCTGTAGAGTCTGGTAAATCTGATAGGAAGAAAGATTTCTTTGATAACATTAAACAAAATAGCTTAATTACAAATAATTTGTACCTTTAAACTCCTTTTGTGAAAAAAAGTTCAAATTATATTTTGAATGCATATAGTGTAGGACATAGCTTACTGATTAATTCTATGGATTTACCCATCTCTAAAAGTCAAAACTGCAAAAGGAGGCAAAACAATTTAAGCAGCTCTTGAGCCGAAGAATCTGAGGTCAGAGTACTCTTAACACACTGTCGACTTACAAGTTGTTGGAAAATAGTAACTTGAAGTGGGAGAAGGAATTGCAGGGCATAGCTGATTTTGTTGATTTAAATGGATTGAGAATATGAGTCTCTTTAAAATACTTGTCTAATCAGAAATTAGTAAGATAAGCGTGCTGTAATGTTATAACTTTCAAAGTTACACGATGGTACTTTGAGAATATACTGAAAGATGAAGCTGGTTAATTTCTGTATACCAAGTCACTCTTAGGAGACCCTTTTGTTTATTGTAAACTGCATGTATTTTCTATCTGTCTTGCTGCTTTATAGTAAATCTTCCATTAACATCTGTTGGCGCTCTTCATGAAGTCATACTAAGTTATCTATGTATTTTTTCCCATTTTATCAAACTTTGATTCTCTATACTCCTTGACAGCAGGTTAATTGTGGCACTTTGTAGTGCACTTGATTAAGAGCACCAGGCTTTGTGAAAGATAAGCATGAAGTCAACCAAAATGCTGCTTCATACATATGGTGTTTTGCCTTTTATTTATCTTTCCGAAGATATAAACATGCCTAATAGTATAATGTAAAAACTAAGTGGAAACATTGAAACAATTAAATCCCTGAACGAAATATGAAGAAGGAATTAGCACATAACATGAATAAAGGGGCCAAGTAGTTTGCTTTTTTGTTGCTTTAAAAAAAGAAGATTAGGGAAAAAAAGAGGAGGAAGGATAGCTCGAGTGCCAGTGATGGTTGCCAGTGGCACCAGGATTGGCATCAGACCTTCTTTGTTTAGCCTAGGATGTCTGTGATTTGTTGGTTGGCATCCGCATTGCAGTGCAGAGTAATGTTACAATATATTGACAATTTCCAGATCTAGAAGTGTCAATAATCTTTTCAGTTCTTAACAAAAAGAGCTGCTACTTCATATCTGCCTTGAAAGAAGAAATTAGGACTGATCTATGAAGTTCTGTCACTGACCAACTTCCTCTGATTCTACTTTTTGCTTATCTCAACATCCAGCATCTTTTTTTTCCCTCTATGCTCTTTCTGCTATGCTCTTGTGATTTAAGATCTTTAAAAAAAATAGAAAAGAGGATTGTCATACGTTGTGATGCTGCTGCTTTGACTGAAATGGAGGAAGAAAATGGGAAGTATATACTATGATCAGTGTTTAACATCAAAATAATTCTTCATCATAAGACACTTCCAAGGGGCTCTGCTTCTTGTCTGTATCAGGTATGTGTGTATGTCCCACAAAGAGATTTTATAAAACCCAAACTCAAAGATGGCATGAGTGCTGTTTCTATTGACAAAATTGCCTTTTTTTTTCCCTCACTGTCAGGCATCAGAGAATGTCTATCATTTGCTATTTCAGTCCATAAAATCATTTGATGGTATTTGATTCAGTGCAGCGCTTATGCTGTGTTCCCGTTGCTACAAGAACCGCCATTTTGTTTGTTGAGTGCCAGGAGAAGCGAAAAAAAAGGCAGACAATGTGCTTGATGCCAATAATGGTTGCCAGTGGCACCGAGGTTGGCATCAGACCCTCTTTGTCTAGTTGCTGAATGCCTTTGATTCGTTGGTTGGCATCCGCATTGCAGTGGGCACATTGGAAAGTTTTTGACAATCGGTGAATGAAAGCTGCAGTACTTGTTTGCTGCAACAGAACCTAGATAATATAAATCCCTTCTTCTGATATATGTTTTACTTACTCTTACAGTAATTAAAAAAAAAATTAAAAATTACCTTCCTTCTTTTTTTTCCTAAAACATAAAATACCTTTAGCAATGTGCCTAGTCTGCAGGATTCCTAAATCCTGCATCACCTCTACTACTTTTATTTTTGCAGCCTAAATAAAATGCTAACTTGATGTTAGGTATTTCAGCATATACTGAATGAAGCACAGTAGACTTTGAGAAATGCTTTGGGAGTTTAAAGTACTGAAGCAATGGTACATGTAAATGTTAACATTTGTAAGTGTTTTTAGTGCATGTGCCTCTCAGAGTATGTTTCTCTGATCAGTCATGTTACTGTTTACACTCTCCTTTGTCCTTATGTAAGGGTGATAAAATTGGGGGAGCCCACATTCCCAGCTGTTAATAAACTCTGGAGTCGAGAGAGGAGAGGATCTTTTAAACTATCCAGGGAGTGGGGCAGAAAACAGACACAGATGTCCTTAGTCCCGTACTGTAAAGGCACTTTTGGTTTTTTAATGTCTTAAACCACCAAGATGCTGCCACAGCTCCAGCTGCATGACTTTGTTACCAGGAAATTGGCAAAAAGAATAAATCATTTCTGTTGGAAGTTTCCTAGATAGTTAGCGTTAATATTTCTTTCCGGTTAACTGCTATTATCTTGTTAATTAATAAGAAGGATTAGCAGCTCTACCCAAAGGGCTGCACAGAAGGAAGCCTGGCCTACGTGAGTCCCTGAGTCGCCAGACTGTGTCCTGTCTCTTGGGGATTGGAGTGAGGGGGCTGGGCCAGGAAAAAGAAGAGAAAGCAAGAGAAAAGAGATGAGAGAAGAACGAGGGCACCGGCCAGCCATGGGGAGAACTTTGTGTGTGGGACCCTCCTGCCGTGCTGCCCCTGCTGCTGCCAGGAGGTTGGCAGGTGCCCTGGCCCTACTGTAGGTCTCGTGCTCCCCACTTGTGTGGTGCAGGCAAGGGGCACAGACATACCCTGCTTTTGGTGTGCTCTGCACTCATAAAAAGCACGTTTGCAGATGAGCCCCGCTGGGGCGCAGGGTGCTGCAGCCGCATTGAGTCGAAACTTTTGCCCCACAGTTTAATGCCAGCAAACTGGCAATCCCTAACCAAGTGGGGATATTGCTTTTTCACTTTGGATGGTCCCGGCAACACGTGCACCTTGTCTTACCTGAAAACATGCCCTCCTTTCAGAGGGACTTGTAATTCTTTTTTGAACGTAATATATATGAATTGCAGAAGTGGGTGGGTTTATCAGTGGCTTGATCTTTTTTAAAGCTTTTTGAATTTTGTGAATGCATTTCTATAGGGAGGTCAAATTTTGAAAAAGGTTTGTATAGTAGTTTTCACGTTATTTAGTTTTCACGTTATTTAGTTTTCACATAGTAAGTACAGCAAATTTATTATATAAACATGTTATAACAATTCTTTCTATATTTTAACATGATAAATAAAATTATTTTGGTTAGTTTGATGTGACTACATGAAGTTGCACCTAAGATCACATTCAAAATCATGTTTTAATCAGTTTCTGACTAAGTCATATTATGTTCATATGCCTAAGTAGTGTCACACTGCCCAGATGGATTTTGGATGAGGGTTTGCATTTCTTCTGTGCACTGAAGCTTCCGCGTACAATTAATAAAAAAATTATGGGCTTAGAAGAATCAATCAGTCTATTGAATTGCTGATTGTTCCTACGTTTATTAACTCTAAGGATTTGCCTCCTCCTGAGTAGCTGTGAACACACAGTAGAACATTTTACCTGTTTTGCAGAATGACATGTCAAGGTGCAAGGTGATTTGTTGGAGTTTACACAGCAAGTTATGAGTTAGAGCAGGAACAACAGGAAACAGAGCTTATTATTGCCTGTACCTACAAGCATCTAGGTGCTTTAGGATCTTGTTACTTGCACAGTGAAATGGCATGCTGACCCCCTGTGCTAAATCTCAATTTTGAATCAGAAGGCCAGTGCAAAAACAGAAGTATGAGTTTATATTTTAGCTGCCCTAGTACAAGAAGAGCGTTTTTTAGTTGAAAAATCTCATGAGGAATAGTAAACCTTTTAAAAACTGAATTACTCTGGGCAATTCCAGTCTATTCAGGCATGCACAAAATGTAATTTTAAAAAACCTTTTTAAACTGGAAAAGACACTGTATTTATTTATTTATTTACTTACTTATTTATTTTCTAGTTTCCTAATGTAAAATTTTGGATAACTATTTTGTTGACTGTCTCTATTGTGCTGAAAATTACAGGCAAGAAAGGCATTTGTCATTATGAGATGCAGGTTAATTTAGTTTATATATGGGCATAATAATGTTTTTTCCATTGATTATTATAGATACTTTGTTTATGAAGAGGTATGATACTGAAATATTCTGAAAAGTTACTTAATGTCATTTTTCAGAATGTTTATGTGTGAACTGACATTCGAACAGTAGATCTGAAGAATTCAAAATTTTTTTTTTCTTTTTAATTTTAATTTTCCTCAGAGCAGGATTGCAGGTCATGTGACAGGTTCATGAGATAGGAAAGGGAGTTTTCCATATTTAATTTTATTGTTGCCAACAGGAATTAAATATATATACATTCTAGGAAGGAGTGTTTACCTCATTCTGGTCTTTCTTACCTGATACACTAAAATGAGTAATTTTCATAGGGTTAAATAACAGCAATTGTGTTTAAGACAAAAGAGATTTAGGTTTGAATAAATTCTATGCAATTAGTTGAAAACTTAGAGCTCAGTGTTAATTTATGAATGACATTTAGATTGACAGCAAGAAGCTATAAAGAACAGAAAAGGAAACAGAAGATTCTTGCTTCACTGTAGTTTCAGACAGAGAAACAATACTATGAATGAAAAGAATGCTTCTAAACTATAAATAACGGCCCCAATTCATAAAGAAAATACTTCAAACAAAACCAGAGTTTTATGTTTTAAATTTCTTAAATTTTCATGCATATTGAGTTCACTGTAACTGTGAAAATTTCATTAAAATAATTAAACACTAAATAACACTGCAAGTTGGATTTTAAAGTTAATTGCATGAGATTGCTGTCAAGTTCACTTCTTTTTCTAGCTTTCCTTTCTTCCCTGCCTTTTCCTTCTTCTCCTCCTCCCTGCTGCTAGTGTAGTAACATAGTTATATTAAGGACACTGGCCCTCTGACACTGTGGTGCTTGGATTAGCAGACTAACCATGTCAAACACAGTAATTCAAGAGGGTTCCTAAAATTTTACATTCCAGCCTCTGCAGCAAGGTGAAATGTTTCTTTACTGTAATTGCCCACGTAGGATGATGTTAAGATAAATTTAAAGGGCTATTTTAACTGAATAGGGTTGCTTCTTCCATTGTGGGGCAGAGAAGAAGACTCCTTATCTGGAGTCACTTACCAGGCATGAGGTGAATGAGAAAAGAGAAAAAGGTCTGTGTGATTAGTCAATTTGTTTGATAGATGTCAATCAACATGTAGCTCGTTATAGGGAGGTTTAATGATTTTACTCTGTATCTCTTTTTTTTTAAATGTTTTTAAACTCTGGTGGAATTTTTAGAAGTTGTTGCTAAAAACCTGGCTCAGGGCAGTGAGGCCTGGATTAGAAGAGGTTGTAAAGGCTCAGAACCTGGTAAAGAGGGAGTAAATCTTAGATTATTAGCTTTGTGTAAGAGAAAACAGAGTTAATTTCAGTGTGTATATTGTACTGTCTGGGAGCAGTGAGTTGTGTGTGAAGCTAAAAGATTGTTTACAGTCTCCCTCCACTAAGTTCTCCTTTGAAAGAGGTTCTTTCCTTTTTGAAGTATATTGGGCTTTTTTGATTTTACATAAATATATTTCTTTAGCTGTTTCTTAGCAACATCGTTATTGGCATTTGACTTTTATTCTACCTTTGTTTTTTTCCCCACAAAGGAAGTGGTGGGAAACAGGCCCTTCAGACTTAGCTTTTAGGGGGGATTTTGAGGAAGAGGTGACGGTCTAAAGTGTGTTTATCAATAACAGTGTTTTGAATGTTTTTGACTAGCCTGAGGACCAGAGCTTTTGCCTTCATGCCCTGTGACTCCTGTGTGTTACATCCTGCTTGCTCCCAGACCCCTCTTCAAGTCCAAAAAGGTGACTTAAAGTTATAGGGACCTCAGAGTCATTTTACCATTAATTTGCTCCTAATTGCCTATGATGTTTATTTAAACTACCTTTTTTTTTTTTTAGTGCAAAGAAATAGAGGAGAAGTTGCTGTGATAGGTCACCAGGGAAGGCTTGGTGTGAAAGCTTAGCTAAAGCCCCTTCAATCATTAAGTATTCTTTTCCCTCAGAGAAAATTTTCGCTTTTTAACACTAAATGCCTATCTCCAGAACAGAAGGGACACATGTTTTCCGGTATTCTTCTCTAAAGGTGCCTTCACTAAAGGCATCTCTGTGGCTATAAGTGGGGTTTTAACTATTTCTCCTCTGAAAAAAATACATACAGAAATTGAACAAAACAATTCCCATTTTCTTCCTTAGGGAGTGAACAGGAAAGCCAAGTGCAAAAACGAACAATTAGTGAACTCTGAGAAATTAGGAAAAAAGTTGTGTGATTTTTGTTTTATATGAATGCTGTGCACAAGAAATATATTCTATAATATTTGCAATTATTTGACAATTGATAATGTCTTGAACCTATTGTTCAACCTATGTATTTGACATCCTGATCTTCAAGATATATTAACTTGAATTACTATACATATTTTCATACAGGATGAATTGAAACAAGTGAAAGATGGTTATGAATTAATTATCTTAAATTTAGCATTGTATTTGGATTTCTAGTCAATTATCTTGCCACATTCTTCACAAGCTATGTTCTGTGATGTCATAGGATTTATACACTTGTCTTTAAAACAGAAACAGATAAATTTGCACACATTTGAATCCAGTAATTACAAACTGTTTGACTTTAGAAATTAAATGTAATAAAAATATTCACAGAGTATATATTTTTTGCTTGTTAATTGCATTGGCCTAAAATGCCAAGCCTTTTTTGAATAAGTGACTAACAGAGAAATGCTTAGAAGATTGTTATGGATGTGACTTGTGTCTGAGAGATAGCAGGTACATTTACTGGAGCATCAGTTTTCCATTGCATGAGTAATGCCATTGAAAATGATGACGGACTTTTTGAAAGGTTGACTACACACCAGTGTCCCTGATTTAAAAGTATGAAAACTTCTCCTAGTCAAGACAACTTATTCTGACATCTGCAGTTTCTGAAAGGATTACCTTAAATTTGTTATGCCACGTTAAAACACGTGTTTTATGAGGCTGGCCTCAGCTCCTGGCCTTAATGTCAAGAACCCTGCTATGTAATGCAATGGGTCTTGTTAGGTTTAATTGACCAAAGCTGATTTGTTAAAACAATTCATTTGTGCTTAACTCATGCCCAGGCCAAGCTGCTACCTGAATCTCTTGACCTTGACTTGTCTGGGTCATGAAATGGCTGCGAACTGCTTGACCTCTCATTGTTCAGCAGCCATGCCACTTCTTCTGGTTCTTTGTGGTAATTGCTGACAAGAAGACCTCAGCCCCAAATTTACAGCCTAGCGGCTTTTACAGTGTCTCTCTGGAGCAGCTGTGTCCTCCTTTGGATGTGCTCCTGATGTCACCACCTTTTGTCTGCTGACAGCGATGGGGACAAATTGACTGTCCTCCAGAGCAGAAGTGGTGTGGGGATTTCTAGGAGCTGGAAGAAAACTCCATCCTCTCTCAGGCTGCTGTGCATTTCTGTTAAGGTGCATGAGGTCACTACATTTTTTGAGGGTAAAAGTCATCAGTCTTAGTCAATCTCATTTCATTGTGAGCTTTGTTTGAGTGGGATGTGCTGGGCGGAAGGTTCTGCTTCGAAAATATTTAGAGATGAAAATCTAATAGATATGCACACCGCTTCAATTTTTAGGAAAAAGGAGCGATCAAAATAATTTCTGGGCACGAAATGGAGGAGTGTTTTGTGTCAATGTCATAAATGGCTATTGATTTCTTTATGACCAAAACATCAATTTCTGAAAGATCAAGATTGTATTCAAGAGCAATCATGGTCTCTAAAGCAAAGGACTTTACAGGTAATGCTTGATGCAGTATCTAAAATTATTAAAAGGGCAGAAAGAACAATCTTTGTCATACTTTTTTTTTAAATTGTGAAATGCATTATTTCTAGGGTAAGCTACTTGTTCTTAAGTATTACTCTTTCTGGGGGGGAGTCATTGGCCCTTTGTCTTGATGAACTGCCTACTGTCAATATCCCTGATGCTAATGTCAGCTTCTTAATGTAGGCTTTGTGCTTCCTGTAATTACCTGTAGGTTTGACTGCTAGGACAGTTTAGTTTTTTGAGATGGATATTACATTGAATCGTCTGCTGCATTGTGACACTGTTTTAGGAAGTAATGCCTTTTGAAAAATCAGTGACTGGATTTGTGGAAAAACTGGCATGATACAACCTTGTTGGGTTAAGAAAGCTACTAGGCTAGTACTGGTACCACTATAAAGCAAATAAGTTTGTAATCCAATTGTCATCAGATAATTGATATGTTCTTATTTTAAGGCTTTAACCTTAAACTTTGCTTACATTTATTCAAACAAATTGACATAGTGTAAAACCCATATTCTTTCACAGCACTATGCACTGACTTCTGCAGCGTATGATCAAGTTTATATTTCTGCAGTACACCTGATTTCTTTGCAGACTTATTCTTTCTTTTCTTGAAAAAAACTCAGATTTTCTGTGTGCATACAGCATTCCTATGCACTTGTAGATGACCAAACTTTTTCTTTCTGTGTGAAACTCTGCAACGTAGGTGTGATTTTTAATTGCAGTTTTATATTCCTCTGAAGGAAGAGGGTGGGAATGCTGGTTCAAGGAGCTTGAATGCTATCACAGTGATGACAGTGTAAAGTATGTCTCAATATTTTGATGCAAGGACTTCAAAATCTTTGTCCTGGTCTCCAGCCCTGCTGTGGCTCCCTGGGTGACCTCGGGCAGGTTACTTAATCTCTCTGTGTCTCTCATCCCAGGGAGAGAGAACACAACTTGCTTCAGCACTGCCACAGCGAGGGTTGTGAAATACTGAGGTAATGTACTGCCTAAAAAATTCAGCCCTCCTGCATTATTTCACTGCAAGCAAAATCCATGTGCTAGTGCCCAGCCCCCAAGTGGGCTCTGTGTTGTAAAAAAATGTTGTACCCGGTTTTCTCATGCCCAGACGGAAGAAACTTGCCCAAGCAGGGAGGCACAAAGCATTCCTTCACTGAAAGCCCTGAGGTGGTACTGCTTTGTGGGAGAAGGTGTCAGAGAGGAGGAATGGCGCAGTGGAGTTGGCCCATCACAGGAGAGCGGGTCTGTGGTGGGAGCACCCCTCATGTCACCTGTGCTTCGTTCAGCAGGAACTCTGGACAGGGCTGGCCCTTGAAGGTGGGACATGGCTTTGGTGGCTCAGGGAGCTCTGTGAGTTTCCTTGCCCTGAGACAGTGAAGGAAAAAATACTTCAGACAGAAAGATAAAAGCAATACTCATCATGGGGCAACTGTACGTATGTTCATCCACGTTCAACCACAGAGGAGGCATCTGCAGTGCTGCAGGGGTGGCCTTTGATCTCAGTCATCCTTCCCTCCACTCTGGTTGCAGGTTTTCAGTCAAGTGGGCCAATAGCTCAGACCAGAGAACACTGAAGTTCCTGCACTGTGGTCCTATCCACAGGATGATCAGGAGTTTTGGTGAGATGTGAGATGAAACCCAAGCTGATATCCAGTGTGCCTGTGTCTGGAATATGCTGGCCATCCTCTTTCATCTCCCAGACTTGGGCAGATCTGGTCTGTGAGGCAACTGATGGGGTCACCGTTGTTTTGTATAAGGGCTTAGTCCAGGGCTGTGTCTTAGAGGGCCTGCCTTTGCCTGAAGCCCCTACTGATTGTACTGAAACACTCCTAAATACTTCATTAGCAACCTGTACTTTTTGGACCCAGTGTGCCCTCTACTTTTACACCTTAAGTCATTGCTTTCCTCATTCCTTTCTTTATGATGATATTTCAGGGTTGGTAATGAACCAGCCATAATAACACCTACAAAATTACTGTGTCTGCTTCTCAGAGTGGGAGGTGACAATAATTTATGAAAATGAAAAGAAGTCTGTCAATGCACTTTCCCAGCTGATACTGAAACAGTGCAGTTTACAGTGAACCAAGGGTTAACATCAAAACTTATTCTATTGTTTATCTTCCGGTTAAAGAATAACCAGCTTGTTCAGAAAGGAGAATTGGAAAATTGATTGGACTGTCTAGATTCAGACACATAATTTCCACTATATCAAGTTGTGATTTTACCATATATGCATTCATAGGTGGGTTCACTGCCTGTAGTTCAGTCATCTGTAAAGGCTTATGTTGTAGAAGTCACGGACTTTGATGGTTTTATTAAACCCAAGGGAATTGTTTTTAAAGCTATGTGTAATTACTTTAACTGGTTGAATTGTTGACTTTTTTTTTTTGAGTTAAGGAGACATATCACATTGTTACATAGAGCATAAGAAATATTTTTTGCATTTTAACTACAGTGAGGAGTGCTGGTATATTTTAAAAGGTGCTAATCTTGCATTGTCATACACAAATGCAGTGTGTGTATATAGTCCTCCTTGGCCTTTAATGTATTTTTTTTCACTATATTGCTGATATAACTTGAATATTCTGGGACAAGAATTATAGTTGTCCTATAATGATTTCTATTCTATTTACAACCTCTAAATAAAGGAAAAGCTGCTTATAGTAAAATGAGGATCACTGGTCTTTCAGTAATTAAATAGACTTGTTATACTGCATTAATCCTTTTTGGAACATTTGGAATGACTTCTTAGCACTCACAAACACAGCATTAGGGCCAGCAATTAATCTGTTGTTTGTCCTTCAGTATTTGTGTGATGTAAAGAATGTGTGTTCAAAGATGTATTCCAGGTTCAGGACTAGGGTCATTACAGAGTCAAATAATGATATTGATCATTCAGTGGTGTGAAGCAAGACCTAGAAGGAAGTTGCAACTAATTGCATCCAACTGAAAAGACTAATGACGTTTTTCAATGCTGTCTAGTTTTGATTGCTGTATGTATGTGAGAAAAAAAGTGTGAGATATTTGGAAGTAGCCAGAAACTTTCTAATTTTCTGATTAGCCTTCCGCATAGGTAGGTCAAGAGGTGAAGACTCAACATTTCATCAGTAAAGAATGTGCTCAAGAAAAATCTCAGTATCTGTCTAATGATGAGGGTACTGTTATTTTTATCAAGGACAGGTTTAGGAAGCATCTACCAAAACAACACACCTAAACTTGAGTTGTCTGGCAGAGAAGTGTTTCAGGTGATCTCTTGATGTCCTTTGCAATCTCGGGGTTCGGTGATGCTAATGCTGAATTTCTTCAAATTTCTTCTTTTTCTGAGCTTTGACTTCACAAACAGTGAGCAACTGAAATCACCTGAATTTTCTCTCAGACATTTGCAGTTCTGTAATTGTTTTTCTGGACATAGTCTGCTTAGTTTTCTTTGATCAGAAGGCCATACTAATTCACTTTGTGTTGTGTTGCAGTCTTGTGCTGTTTTGCATTGTTCAGCTGTAATTAACTTGAAGCATAGTACAGAGCATTAGCTTCTGAGCCTAGGTTAAATCAGCAGAAGAGTCTTATCTTCCTGTGGTCTATAGTCTTAGAACACATTATCCTATTGCAGTAAGATAAAAGTGTTTTAAATATAGTCCAACCAGTTTGACCTTGTCAGAATTCAAGTCATATTATTGGTAACTTGGGCTTCCTGAAGTGTTTCACAGTAAGATGAACATTAAGACAGACCCTATTCTGTCTCATGAGAGGGCCATACATAGATCTTTTCTTAAGTTCCGCATTATGATTTAGTGAGATACTCTTTCTTCTCTGTGCTCATGACACTTTTCTTGCCATTGATAGGCACTTGTGTCTGAGACCAACAAATGCAGTTGAGACACTGTAATGCAACAATATTAGATCATGTAGATATGACTGGTGAATAGTAATAGTTGTGGTTTTTATTTTGGGAAAGAATGATTAGTGACAGCTTTATTGTAGCAACTCTATTTATGAAGTTATTGGCTTTCATTGTAAATGCCCTGGGAACAGGTGTCAAAATGAACAGAATGTAATCTAATGATTAATCTACACACTGCAAAAAGTTGCAAAAAGTTGCAAATCTAGAATTCTTAGATTTGATTCTTCTGAAGTCTGCCTACACAAACACAGTGATAAGTAAAGATATTGTGGTGAGGTCTGAGGAAGCTCACGGGAGCCCAGCATTCATATAACATCTTCATGTGCTTTTTGTACACTGCTCCTATGGGTTCGCTACAGGGTGATGTTGACACACTCGGGAAAAATATACCTGTTGGAATAACCATAGGAGATTAATCTGAACATGTCTCTGTTATACATGTGTTTTATTTTCTAATACTAATATATGCATATGAATCTGACTGTGTCTATTGATGTGGTGTTTGATACGCAGTTTCCAGTTTCAGTGAGTGGTGTTTGGTACACATCCTAATTATTATGTATCTTATTGTCTAAGATGCCTTACCTTGGTTTTCAAATCTGGTTTCTTCATCACTGGTAACACATTACCTGTTTGAATGTGGCACATAGAATTCCAGAGTCACTTAGGTTTGAAAAGACCTCCAAGATCATCATATGCAACTGTTAACCCAGCACTGCCAAATCCACCACTAATCCCTAAGCACCACATCTGCATGTCTTTTAGACACCTCCAGGGACCCCTCAACCACTTCCCTGGGCAGTCTGTTGCAATGCTTTTGTTGATCAGTTTTTTCCTAATAACCAATATAAACCTTCCGTGGTGCAACTCCAGGCTTCTTGCCCTGTCACAAATTACTTGGGAGAAGGGACTGACCGCCCGCTGGCTACAGCCTCTTTTCGGGTAGTTATAGAGAGCACTAAGGTCTCCCCTCAGCCTCCTTTTCTCCAAGCTAAAGAACACCGGCTCTCTCAGCTGCTCCTCACAGATCCTTCACCAGCTCTATTGCTCTTTCTGGACTTCAGGTCCTGCTTCAGCACCTGAATGTCTTTCCTGTAGTGAAGGGCCTAAAACTGAGTACAGGATTCAAGGTGAGGCCTCACCAGTGCCATGCTGACATATTTCTTGTTGCCTTTGTGGCAGACAGCTGGGTGGCAGAATAACTGCATCACTGGACATCACAGATGATGAATAAATGTGCCAGCATTTCCCTTCTTCATGGAGCTGTCTCCACAGAGACAGTTAGCACTCATCAGCCTTTTTGAAGTCTGTCACCATTTGAGAGCTAGGTTGCTCTTTGTCAATGGAAACTGCAGCAGTAACTCAGCTCCTGACACAGCCTCTGGGGATGTGGGGAGTGGGTGAGGTGAGAGAGTAGATGTGGGGCTACAGAGGAGTGGGCAGGATCTGAGTGAAGAGTACTCAAGAGCGAGTGTGAGTAGCAGGCAGTGGAGGATGCCATCTCCATTGCCAATAGCACTAGTTTTGAAACCCCTGCACTAGACAGGTCTGTTGACTTCTGAATAGTAGTCTCTCTTCTCCTGTCTCCATGGAAACCCAAAGTTAGTGTATACAGAATGTTTGTGGCTCTGGATGCTGGGAGAAGAAAATATGCGTATCGAATGTTGTGTTCCATTAAAAAAAAAATAAAAACAAAGAAAGGAGAAAAGAATTTTAATTTTTCTCCCTTTCCAGTTTTGTAAATGTGAGGGACATTCTTCTTATATTTTGTAGATTAATACGGATCTTGTCTAGTCTTTTTGAACCTCATTTGTCTCAGGAGGGGTTATTTTACAGTAATTTAAAGTCATAATACTGAATTCATGTTTCAAGGTCTGTGTTCAGATTCATACTGCTTCTGTAAAGGATGCTTGGCCTGTTCAGAAGCTATTCTGGTGTATTGGGTTCCCAGGCAACAAAACTAGAACACATATGACTGAAGTACTGCAGACTCTCTAGACTGTAGACCTAATCCTGCAAATCCCTATTTACATAAATCCCACCGATTTCAAAGGGCCTGCACATGAGAAAGCAGGTTTTACAGGATCAGCCATTCTTCCTAGAGACCAACATCTGTTGCACCAACTGTGATAATCTCATGACTGTTAAAGAAAACTCTAAGGAAACATTTTATCTGGGCTAAAAGAAAACAGCAAAATAGTAACATTGTTATCTAGTGCTATAAAGTGGATTATTACCAAAAGCAACTCTCTGTGTATAGTCTCTCTTCCCTTCCTGCATATTTTTATTTACTCTAGAGAAAATACTATATGTAGCCATGCGTTGTTATGCTGTTCTACATCCATGGATGTTGTATAAAGTTGTGGGCCATATACAACAAAGATGCTGTATAAAGTTTGTGGGCCATACTGCAGATGTTGAGATATGCTTAGATACCGAAAGAGATTTTTGGCATGTAGGTTAATGACTGTCAGTGTCTTGCTTTTGAAGTTTTTGGAAATAGAGAAAGAAATGTCTTCAGTACAATTGTTAGGTATTCTGGGTCTTGCCGTTCAGGTCTGTGCTGTTTTGGCTTTGGCTGAATTAACTAAAGTAGAATAGTCAGAGTCCACTTGGCATTCACTGTGGAAGGGTGGATGGGCTGTGGGTAAGACTGCAAAGAACTAAAAAATAAGAGCAAAAGTAGATGGTGGACATGCTGGGAAGAGTAAGGTCCAGTTCCTTTTTCTTCCCTCTAAGAACAGAGAACACTTTCATAGCTGTGGTAGCACTTGCTGCAGCTGGATTTTAGTAGCTTTTGTGACATGTACATGAAGGTCTGGTGTGAAAGGGACAATAGGCTGCTGCTTTACCTTGGTTGATTCCCAGTTCCTGTGGGCCTGGTTTCATAACATGCAGGAGTGTATGGAGTTCTAGTGGTGAGGTAATTTAACGTGTAGTCTTGGGATTTCATGTGTGTGTTCGCTGCATTCCTTGGGCTGTACAGGTGAAGACAGAGATGAGGAGTTGTTCACTATCCCTTGCCGGACAGAGGTTATAATAAAGTAGATATAGAAAAGCAAAGCAAAAGAGCTTGGCAGCTCAGTTGGGCCATTAGTATGTTGAAGATCTCGCTGAAGTTCAAAAGCAGCAGTGGTCTGCATCAATGATGAAGTATGTGCAGAATTGTTCTAGCATTTCACCCGTGTTTTGTGTTCCCTGCACTTAAAATTTACAGTCAGTACGCACATGACAAGGACAGTGGTCTGAGATTTCTATGAGCGACATATTGGCCAATAAGCTGCTGCTACTCATGTGATTAGATCAATGGAAAAAAAAGACTAAAATAGCAAATATACCTGCAGTACATCCTATCAGAAGTTGCAGGGTTGGTGGACAGAATCATGTTTTTCCTCTAGATGAGTGCATATTCTTGTAAATTTTCCTGGTAATTTTGAATGTTTTAGATGATTATTCTCTCACCTCTCTGAAATTAATAAAATAATGTTCAAAGCCTAATAGACAAGGCTTGAGGAACCTGTATTTTAACTGATATGCAAAAGCTAGGATATAAATGAAGCTTCTGTATAGTTCAATTTGAGAAAGTACTCTGTTCAAAGGTGATGCTTTTATTCACAAACTGTAACTTTATAGCATCTTTTCTTCTCAGTATCTTCTCTGGTTATTATGAGTCAACTTTCCTTAAATGTGCAAGATTCATAATTAAGACGACTTTTCATTAGGGGAAAATATGTTCACTGTAGGTTTTTCTTCAATGCATAGATTTCAGAAGGAGTATTTTTCAATCTGTAGTGTACAGATTGCCTATTTAAGTAATCTGCTCCCTATTCATGGAGCCATACTGAATAGTGTGTTAAATAGCCTTTTAAATTAAATATTTAATTTCAAAAGTTCATGGTGGTTTGTAAGAAATGGTGAAGATTATTAGTATAATGTTTATTGATAAAAAGTGTTAGGGTATCATGGGCAGCTCTTCTGTAGACAGTTCAAACTCTCTGCAGAAGTAGTGAAAAGAAATTACACAATACAAGAGTATATTTCTATCAGAATACTTAAAAGGCTCATCTTGGAAACCACAAAAGTGTGACTCTGGCACAGCCTTAATCTAGATAACTGTATCAAAATAAGAGGTGTCTTACAAAATTTATGAGTTGAAGACATTTTTTTCCTACACAAAGTAAATATTTGAACATGCGTGGCAGGTACTGTTCTCACACATTTGTTGAAAAGTGAGAAATCTGAGGCATCTAAGCAAGTCCAGATTTTTAAGAGGCCACTTGCTTTAAAATGTGAATGCATTTGTTCATGTGAATGTAATGAACCTTTGACCTGCAGCAAATTAGTGTAAGCCATAAGTGACCTTGATGTGCTTTCTGTCATGATCTTTATTATTGCTGTGGTTGTCTTTCCTTTTGGTGTATTTTTGACTTTTTTTTCTCCGCTACCTGTGTTGTCAAAACACAATTATTTATAGTGTGTATTCTCAGTAATAGCAGTTTATTTCTACATGGTTTACAGAGAGAGTTAGAAGCCAACAACTATAATTACAGCCATGTTCATAGCTTAGCAGCAAACTAGGAAAGTGAAGTTAAGGTATGCCATTGATGGAGTACATCCAGTAAGAATTATAAGGTAAAATCATTGCTATACATTCTTTTGGTTTAATGAAAATTGTTACTTACATTTGGTTTGGGGGGTTTACCACTGCCTGTTGTGTTTATGTGACCACATGAAGAGTGTTTAAGTTCTGTGTTTTGTGAATATATTCATGTTGTATGTATTTGCCACTTCTTCCTTCTGACTCAGCAAAACTGTAAATTACAGGTAGTAACTTTCTACAGTAAACTGACACTTGTGCTTTGTGGAACTGGTGCCATTTTTACCACTAGTGGTGCAAGTATGTAGGCAAGGTTACATCATGTACATCAAAGTTTAACTGTGAAGTGTCACACTCACTATTCTCTACTGGCCTACTTGCTCATGTTAAATATATTTAAATGAGGCAGCAGCCTATAAGGTTGAAATAAGTGTAACTGAGATTAATATAAAACATGTATTCTGTTATAAGGGAAGTCTTAACGTTTAGGGATCCAACTCAATTGCACATATTTATTTACATGTATAATTATTTTTTGTTATTTGGCAGTTGAATCTGAATGTTCTGTGAATATGTAGAATGTAGTTTATTTGTTGTGGTTCATGTTTTTTCCTTTCTTTTTCCCATAATCATACATATATTTAAATATTATTTTCTTACAGAAGCAGACTTGAATTCAACACAGAAATACTTTATTTCCTGAACAGCACCACTATGTGAAAAGATGCAAATCCTCCATCATTTCTATGATGAAAAAAGTTTAGCCAAACATGAAGGAGTTGTCCATACACACAAGAGGCAAGTCTTAGAGACCTGAAGCTAGTGAAGGGTCTGTAGATAATATGAAGCATCTTCATTAAATGCATTGAACAATTTTCCTTAGGCTGAACAAAAAATGTATGGCAAATTGAAAAGGAAACTCTAATCTCCAGTACCTGGTCCCTGTGCCCATTCAAATGGGCCACATTACCCCGTTCTCAACTGTTAAAATTTAGGGCTGGTTTCCTGCCCATGTTTATTGGTATGCCTCCTGTTGGTTCTCTGAGACTCCACTAAACTCCCTTTTGCATTAGTCTTGTGTGGTACCATCATGTTGGCATTCAGTTTTAGAAGGGAAAGTGCAATTACATTTTTAAAGATGTTAGTGGGCACTGCTGTGAAGTATGTGACACTTCTGTCCCAACCTAATTCTTACACAATGAGCTCCCCTTTTAGGGAAGTGCTTTGTGCTAAAATGGTTTAGCCAGTAGTTACATGAAGAAAATTGAAGCAAGATTAGGATATATTTATATGGCATTTTGTTAGCAGACCCAATAAACTTTCTCTATGCTGTTGAGCCAGGCAGGCACCTTGTAGCAACTACATGGCACTCAGTTTTGGCCAGCTGGCTCATGGCACAGTCATACTGTTGCCTACCAAATACCATGTATATACATCCACACTTGTAATAGCAATTCGAACAGGGGAGTGGTCAACACTGACCTTGCAAATAGCTCCTCTCCAGCTCAAGTGACAGGGATGAGGCAGGCCATGTGCCAGGGAAGGGTGATGGTGATGACAGTTGCTTTTCAGATGCAGCTCGTGTCTTCTAGCAGGCTCCCTTTGAAGTACCCAGCTGCCACTTAGCAATGTAGCCCACTCTTGTAACATGACCTAGCACAGAAGCAGCAGGAGTGGCTCCAGCTAATTACCTTCCCTCTTTGCAAGGCCTCGTTGCTTGTTTGCAGTTTGTATGGAGGGAGGGAGGGATGGGTTTGCTATAGGCTACTTTGTTCTCTCTGTTTCGTAGTTGAAGGGCTTTCTCATTTACTTCAATCTCTAGCCTCCCTGATTTTTTTTGGAGTTTGTAGAAAACCAGAATAAACCTAAATTCCCATTAGTTTCAGAACACTGTCTTTATTGAGTTATGCATGCTTTGAATTTAAAAGGTCCTTGTTTCTGCTGGCAATGACCGCAACATTACTTTTTTGTTTTGTTTCAAAACAGTCCTTGATAACTTAGATTTGGAGACACGAGGAGAAATTACCAGGATTTAACTTCCAGTTTCTGTCTGTTCCTACCTCTGTACTCTCCATTTAGTTTTCATTTGACAGAAAATTGTGTCAAAAATGCTTATTGTCATAATAAAATGAGAAGAATAATCTGAAATAGTTAAACTTCCCAGGAAATAGCAGTGTTTTTTTCTCAACTAATATTTGTCATAGGATTTAGTGTGGTCATTCTTTCTTAGGGACGAAAGGAGATGCTCAGATTTAACATGTGTACCTTGTTAGCAGTGTTTTGACAAAGAGCAGCAGCTGCATAAACTAATCTTTCTGTAGCTTTCACACATGGGACTCAATTAACAATGAGGCACTTTCAGTATCTAATCCTTTCTATGTTTCAAAAAAAGTTTCCTGGTTTCTGTACATTTTTCCATGTGTAACTCTTACCTATAAACTGAGGCAAGTGACAGACTGTAAATGGACTGACCTTGCATGATGTTTTATATGTGATTTATAGAAGACAATGGCACTTGTGTTTATACTCCTGGTAAATTCAGATTAAAGTGAAGATTAAAGTCTGTTATTTGCAGAATGTTGTAATGATTACAGAATCTAGAATAAAGCTTTGTTTGAAATTCCTGTGTCTCCAGCTCTGAAGTATAGAAAATCAAGAAGTATTGCCCCAGGTATGTCGTTCAGCCTCATTGAGGTAAACAAGAGGAGGAAGAGCTCTGTGGTTATTGGTTATAGTAAGCCTTTGAACTCATGGTATGTATTGTAAGAAAGTCTGTATTTACCTACAGCACAGTCAAGGCACAAGACTGGATAACTGGGCCTTTAACTAATTTCCAAATGGATCTATGGCCAGAAATTGAAATATTAGATATTTTCATAGTAGAAATATTTGGAAATTTTGAGATATTTTAGAATAACAGCAAAAAAATGCAAGCTCCATTTTAATTGCACTTGCCATTTGAAAATTCTGTTTGAAATTCCTGCACTAGAATTATATAAGGAGGACATTCTGGAATTAAAGGGGCTTGTTCTTTGTAAGTAAGCAGGAAGACGGCAAAAGGATATAAAGACAGAGCCTAAGCAATATGTCATTAATTTTTTTCTTTCACCTAGTAAAACTTAAGTAAAGCTTAAATTGCTAAATTCAGAGTAGGCTATTATCACTACTTGCCAAATAGTACATGCTTGTGCATCTGTCTAATCCATATATGAAAGCCACAAACAGAAGCACATAATTTGGCACAGCACCAGAAGCATGCCTCGGCACACTTCTGGAGATTCTTCCAAATGACTTACTGATTCAAAAATTCTATACTATTTGTCTGTGTGCATGTGCTGAGTATCTGGAGGAGTTAATCATGAACTCTGCCAGAAAACTATGTGTGTTATGTTTTAATTTCGGATATGATGATTATGTATCCCTACTAATTTACCAGGAGTTCTAGACATATTACAAAGGGGATTTTGTTTGCTTGTTTGTTTTTGTTTGTTTCTCATTGTATGTGTGAGGAATGGTGATGTTTCCACTAAGAGAAAATTCACAGAGACAATGTACATGAAATGTGCTGGTATTGAGAAATACTTGTTAGTCAGAATTGCTTTTTTTTTTCCTCAGTTACTTTGTTTTCTGCTATTTCTTTCTTCTCTTTATGTTGAATTTTTTTAAAGAAGGGGTTTGACTAGTGTTTAGAGACCTCAAAACTAGAGTACAAACTCGTCCATAAAATAAATCTCTAGTCAAGAAATCAGTTTTTTTCCTCCCATGGTAACCATTGTTCTTTATGTTAATCCCCTTCGGCTCTGGCACATCTTTTATTTCACAGTGAAGTGTTTCAAATATGCAGATAAATTTAAGGATGCAACTCCATTAAATAGCTGAGATGACTTTATGGATGACTTCTGCAAAAAGAGGCTCTTCTCTACTGGCTAGCTCCCACAGCTTCCCACAGAATCCTTCGCTTGCCCTGACACTGGTGATTGTTTGTCTCATTGCTTTGCTGATTTTTATTTCATGCTGACAGGAAGTGCTTAAGTGATCAGGGGGTGAATTTAGTCTGGAAACTCATCTGGTTAAAATACTACATTTACAAAAAGCAGTTGTAATGATTTGACGGTTTGAAGCACAATGCAATGAAATGTAGCAGAAAAGTAACTGATCATTTCATTTTTTGAGGAGGATGAGTTCTTCCCTTCATTTTAAAAGAGGGATCTTGTGTCTCTCATGCTTCTTTGCCACTCCAAATCAAAAATACAAAATTTTAGGTCATTTATTCTGTAGGAGTTATTCCAGTATAAATTACTGTTGTAGGCATAGGTGTTTAGAAGTGAAAAAAATGCTTTAGGAGAGGAAAAGATGCTTTAATTCCAAAGCAAGTTTTCTGAAGGGATATTATATTATGCCAAAAGAACTGGTAAATCTGCAGTATTGGACAAGTGTTTTGTGAACAAACTTTTTTTTTATTGCACACTTTATGTGCTAGAAAGTGAGATAGACGCATCTGTACTCTCGTTCATCCTTGTGTCCATTCTTCAGCAGAACAATGACAGACATTGTATAGATACTCAGAGAGAAATCTGCATTTTCTTAGATTTTAAAACCTTCAATGTGGAAGTATTGCCATCTGACAGTTGTAATTGTAAAAACACATTTTTTTTTTGATTGATGAACACAGAGTATGCTGAAAGTTGAGAGTGATGAAAGACAATTTATGTCATAAACTGAGATTCTGGCTTTTAGTCTGGACACTTCTAGGACAGACAGACAAGTACAGAATATTCTGTCGCAACAAGAAAAAGACAAAGCCCGTTTTGTCTTTTCTTAGTGTGACCTTGGGTGGCTGCCAGATGCCCACCCAGCTGCTCTCTCACTCTGCCTTTGCAGCAGAGCAGGGAAGAAAATGAGGCCAGAAAGCTGCTGGGTTGAGATAAAGACAGGGAGGTCACTTACAGATTACCCTCATTGGTAAACATACTCAATTTGGGGAAAATTAATCTAATTTATTGCCAACTAAAATAGAGTTAGATGCTGAGAAACAAGAAAAAAAATAAGCCACCTTCCCCCCCACCTCCTGCTTCTTTGTGAGCTCAACTTCATTCCTTCATTTCTGACATTTCTACCTCCCTTCACCCTCTGCCCTGGTGGTGCAGGAGGATGGGGAATTGGGGTTGTTGTCAGTCCATAACAGCTTCTCTCTGCTTCTCCTTCCTCCTTTTCCCCTGCTCCAGCATGCATCTTCACCATGGACTACAGTCCTTCAGGAAATATCCACCTACTCAAATGTGGAGTCCTCCACAGCTGCAGTGTGGACATCTGAACATGAGGAGGCACTTTGCTGTGTGGGTGAACAGGTTTCCCAGAAATATTATGAAAGCTGACAGGACACAACCCTGAGTAACATGCTGTAGGGGACCATGCTCGAGCAGGGAGATTGGACCAAATTTTTTCCAGTGGTTCCTTCCAGCCACCCATTCTGTGATTCTGTGTGATCTGCTTTGGAGTGATCCTCTCTACAGGCTGCAGGGAAATACTTGCTCCACCATGGTCCTGAAGCACCCCCTCCATATCCTTCTTCTGTGAAGTTGGTGTTTGTGGGGCTTTTTATCACACTTTTTTTTCCTCATTCCTCACTATTTTTCCCTATCTTGTATACATTTTCCTAGAGGCACCTCAGTCTTGGCTGATGATCTCAGCTGTGCCGTGTGGTGGGTCTATTTGAGCCAGCTGGAGCCAAGGCAGACTCTATCCCTTCCACAGAGACCACCCTGTATCCCCTCAATGCCAACACCTGGACACCTACACCCAATACACAGCATTAAAGGATGTTGTTTCCTGTTGGAAGAAGACTCCATTCACTGCATATGCCATGGGGCATTAAGCCTTTCCTTAACAGGTAACAAAGAAAAAAGGGAGACACTCCTGTTCTTCCTTCCTACTTCCTTCAAACTTACTGCATTAATCTAAGCATATATCAGATATGCAAAGTATCAGAGATGTATTCTGCATGAAATTTTTCAAAGACTTGGTGTGGAACAAAAAGGCTTTAACAATTGCATTCACTGCTTTGAACACAGTTTTCAAACATAGCTCTACATGTGAGGAGAATGAGATGTCAGCAGTTGTTTCAGCTGAGATTTTGGGTGAACTTAATTTATGGAGGTGTGAGTAAAATCTGAGTTAGCGCAGGCAAACAGTTTTTTGGCATCTCTGTGGGAAACTGTGGTTCAGTATTACAGGACCGATTTATTAATTTCAAAACTTTTGATAAAAAACTTTGGATTTTCCTACTTCCTTGTTGTGGTTGGAGGCTCCAAAACTAAATGCTACTGTTCTTCATTCTTCTCTTCCACCCCTTCACCTCCCCCAAACAATAGAGAAATTTTAGGACCCTAGTGTGGTATATTAATTATTCTTCGAATGGGTTTAGAGTTTTCTCTCTGTATGGAAAGCTGTTTAAAGTAAGCTAAATAAGCACAGCTGCAAACTCAGCTACTCTGTTCTACACTCCAGTAAAAACTTTGTACCCGCTTTTGGTGTGAACATTCTCAACTTGTGCTGAGTGCCTTTGTGCAGGGAAATTTATTGCATTGGCAGAGTTTAGTAATATGATGGCATTGCTAACTCTGGACAATGCTGCAGTGATTGCCAGTGTAGACAGACTGCTAAATGAAATACATCTTGGAAGCTACCATATTTTCCTGTGTAACTGATGTGGATGGGCTGCTGAAGAGAGAATTCATCTGTTTATATGTACTTCATATTTAGAGCTTTTTAGAGGAAGGATGAAAACTGACTTATTTGACCTAAAAGCCTTTTGATAATGCCAAGAATAAAATGTAGTAATCTTTTTTTCCTGTAACATTTAATATAAAAAAAGCTCCTCAGTAATTACTTTTGTGAGGCTAACAATTAATCATCAGCAGAATTGGGATTAAAAATTTGTGAAAAAAGTAAATTAAAAATAATATGAAAATGAAGATTACAATTGATGTGGTCTACAGTTAAAGGATCACAAAAATCCATGCAGTATAATAGTATAATAATTTTTATATGTATCCCTAAGTTCAAACCAGTAAAGCTAATTTCCTAAGGTAAATTTTCTATTGAAAGGATATAAAATGTTAGATCTTAGCTTACTTTTCCGGTTTAGTTTATTCATTAAGTCCTTTTATGGTTGATAATAAATGAAACATACATGTGTTCAGACTTGCATGTACATTTGTCAAATACTTCAAAGATCCATTTTGCACGCACCCATTCGTTATGTAAGCTGTCTGTCTTAGCTCCTATCAGTCAATGGCCAGGAACTTGAGTTCTCTGGGAATCTGGTTTGGATCCTTCAGTTTCATTTGTAAGCTTCTTGTTGATTCCTGCCTGAATGGAGGTCGAAGGCAAAACTCCTTTGGACATCACTGGGTGCCTCAGCTTCTCTGCTCTTAGAGTGAAACTCTTCATACGTTTGCTTATCTCCCAGTCACAGTGAGGCTTAATCATGTTTGTAAGACACTTCGAAGCACTTGGATAAAAAGCAGTGCAGTGGTTATCAGTATAAAATCTGCAATTCTCCGTGGTTATTACATTGTACTGTCTTGGAGACTGCTATATTACCTTGTTTCTAAAATAGGAAATGACTGTGGTATTTCAGAGGTTGTGGTTTTGGAACTGTCAATCAATCCTGATAAGGAGTATATGTAAGAATCCAAAAGCTGTGGACTAGGTTTTTGAGTGCTCTGTGTTCTGTATTAGCCTGATGATTGGGAGCAAGTTCTTAAAATTTTACCCTTATGATACTAATTTTAAGCTGATGGAAAAAAATCCCTTTTCCCTGAAATCTATGAAATGAAAACGAAAAATTGGGCACTCTGGTAGATCTGCAAAAGAGATGAAGTTTTGTTCTCTCATAAAATAATAAAACCTATATTTTTAGGGGCTCCACTGTCAATACATAGTTCCAGTTTTATAAGTGTAGTTTTGTGTCCTCAATTACGCCTAAAATCTTGTAAGTCTATTGTCAGCTGGGGGAAATTAGGGGAAAAAAGCCTTCTGTTGTGTTCAAAAATGAGTTTGCATTTCTGAGAAAAGCCCTGATGCATTGCTCTGGGAAAACGGAGTCCAGCCGCTTTATTGCAGAGATAGAGAGGAAGAATGATCCCACAATGGGTGGTATAGTCTAGCAGCAGACAACTGTTGGCACTAGTACCACATTTGGCGCTGACGAGAGTTTTGGTTTGGCTTAATCACAGTGAGCTACACTGCTTTTTAAAATAATTTTGGCACCCGGCACCAGAAACATACACCCTGTTGGTACAATCTGTAATTGAGCATGATTCAGAACAGAAATAGAAAGTGTAGTTAAAGGCAGGACAACACATTTGGGCACTCCTTATCTAACAGTGGTGGAATGGCTTTACAGTGTCTCCTTGTCTTTGGCACTGAAGGATGCTGTATGAAAGGAAGAATATATGAAACCATGAACAAAAAAGCCCCAACAAACATAAACCACAAAACTCAAACCCCCCAGACTTAGAGTTTTTTTTTTTTCTTTTTTATTCTGTGCTACTTCTGGATGTACTCTTCTCTTCTGTCCTGGAGTTCAGAGGAAGTCTGTAGTAGGGTTGGCTGCTGCAGTGTTCTTTCCAAGTACTGCTGTGGCTGGAGAACACATTAATGATGTTGAACATGGACAAATTTCAGACTCAAAATGGTAGAAACTGCTTTCAAAAGGCTAGGAGGTACTACTCTGATTAATCAGTAAAAGTCTGGAATAAAAGTTGTGTCAGAAGTGCCTACTGAAGAATGTGGTCTTACTGGCATAAAAGACTGAAGGTTTAGTTTGGCTTCTGGTGAACTGGTATCTGTTTAACAGGAAAGCATCACTGAAATGGTTGGTAGTCTCAGCAGAGAAACCCAAGAACGAATAGGCATGGTTGACTGAACAATTGTTGCTCTTTTTGATGTGGTTTCTTTAGAAAAGCATTAAGGCACATTGATAGATCAGCGAGAGGAAACTACTGTCCCTGTTTATATGTGATTTGCTCTGTAGCTGGGGGATTTGAGACATTAGCAGGCCTGCTTTATGTGTTACTTTTAGTTGTGTTTTGCATTCCTCCTCCCTTTTCAAATCTGAACAAACCAAGCAGTAGTAGTACTAGTGCATTTGGTCCTTTCCTATTAAGCCAAAACTGCCATAGTAGCCTTAAGTATTGGAACTTTTATAGACAAGTTTCATGATGAGTGGCTTCAGAGGAGTGAAAGTTCACTTTCAAAGTGAGTAACAGTGCAAGGGGGAAAGTTGGATGGACAAAGAAAATAATGTTGTTTGGCATTGTTAGTTACAAAAGACTGGAGAATTAAGCCTTTTCAGGAGTAACCATTTTACATACCCCGTGGCACTTTCAGAAAAAAATGTTTTCATAAAAAGGAGGAAGAGAGCATTTATAAAATTAGGAGAAATTACGCAGAACGCATTTATCAATCAAAATTTAAAGAGGAAGTAGTAATTGCAGGACTTTTTCCTTGGTTTTTTTTCCTTCCCTGGTTGCATGTCAATACTGCTGCTGCTAACAATATCTGCAGCTACATACAACTGATTTTGAGCAGATTTGTGTTGCTGTGATTTTTTTTTTTGTAGTTTGTTTCCTGCTTTGTTGTACAAAATGTCACCCCTTGTCCATATAAGCACTTTCTTGATCAGATGTCTTTGTGCCTTCAGATATGATCTGGAATTCATTGTCTTATCTCTTTAATGCCATTGGAGGTGAAAAAAAGGCTGTTTCCCTCTTGCTAATTATGGTGAAGTGACACGTTATGTTGTATTGTAGTTAACAAATTCAGGGGCACTGAGAACCTTTAGTTTTGCCCCTTGGGAACGTGACTTTTCCTCTTTTGCTCAGCTCCAGGAAACTTGAACATTTGTATTTTCAAGACCACATACCATTGGGAAGGAAGCAGGGGTGGAGATGCGTGCAGAGATTAAGTGGATATGAGAAGCAGTCTGCTTTGTAAAGATCTAGGAACTGGAGAATTTGGAGAAAGGTGCACTCTAACTGCCATGTCCTTTGGCATTTTTAAGAGTTTGATGACAACGTTGCTAAATGTAGCAACCTGTCAGAAAATTCTGTGTAAAACTGCTTTTCATATGTGGTTATCACAGATCACACTTTTTTGCATAACAATCCCTTCATGCACTTTAGCATACGTAACGTGTATGTGGTGCGTGTGCCTGTGTTTGTGTGTGGGTGCACAAACTTTCATACACTCTAGCTGCATTTTTCTGGAATACATAATTATTATTTATCATTGTAAAGGAATTCCATAAACGTGGGAACTAGTTTTTAAAAAATAACTTTAAAAATATTTTGACTGCTTTAACATAAACTCTTTTCACTCAAATATTACGTCTGCAAACAGTAGTTTGGATTTAAATTTAGACCCGTAAATTCTGTGTTTCTACCTACTTTAATTTCTGATGAGATAGTATTTTGGGAAAAATACGTAGAGCCTTCAGATGAAATCTAGATTTACTAGGTATTTTTTAATTTAATGGTACCACTCAAACTTCTGCCATGCACATTGTTGTAGGTGCAGTTAACAGTGTACCAGCTGAGAAAAAAATTTTCTTTTTCTTCCTTGTTAGAACCCCCTAAACATATCAGGTCAAGGCCAGATTCAGGGTGGTTCATAGCTATGCTTAAGTTCTTCTGCAGGGCAACATGTCCTAGAGCAATATATAATTTGTGTGTTCTAACAGTAAGAACAGAAACAGTACATTCCTGCCAATTGAATTATTCACGTTTTTATCAGTGAATAAAAAACTGTACATGTATTATTTTTCCTTTTTACCAAATAGCCCATTAAATTAAAATCACTGAAAATACCGAATGCACCATGTTCTTCCTTGCTTTATTTATTCGCAGTTTTTCTCGTTTTTTTTTGTGATGTGAAGGAGCAATATGTGCATATAGATCAGACAGGGCAGGAACAGGTTGCAGGGACAGCAGTACAAACAGTTCTGTAGTAAGGAGTGTGAGTGTAGTGGGGAGGAGCACACTTAATTTTTCTGTCTACAGGCCTAATCATACTTTAGAGGAAGCCATAGATTTCAGTATCGACAGATCAAGTCCCCAGTGAAGACGATTTCTCAAAAAGTGGAGCTATTGAGAAGACAGAATGTGAGGCTCATCCTCCCAGGCATATAAATCTGTGCAGAGCAGCCTGTCTGTGTGATTAATATATTTCCTGTTTCTTCTTTATTCTGGTTCTGCAGCACTGACACATTCAAGTGATAGTAATTTATTTTCTAGAATGTTTAACAGTCTTATTTGGCAAAAGCAAAGCTGGAACTTCCTTCTTAGTATTTAGTTTCTTTTTATACCTCTCAACTTTGGGCTAAATGAGAAGATTGAATAAATCAACCAAAATCTTCCTTCAAATAGGAAGAATAATTGAAGTAAAACCAAATAAAAATGAGTAGTTAAAATGAGGTTTCAACATGGTTTTCTCAGTGATTAGCATACATATTACTTGAAAAATATGTAGAGGGCAGACAACTAGTATCATCTTGTCTGAAAGCTAATTCTGCATTTTTTAACCAGAAATAATGCTGGAGGTCTTTCTTTGCAAAGGGTGGTGTTTGCTACTAACGTAATGAAAAATAGACATTAATGAGAGAAATGGTGTAGGTGAAGATGATCTGTGCCAAGTAATTTCCTATCTACTTTTCAGGTTGTGTTTTGTGACTTAGAAAATGCTTTCTGTTCCTGTAACTGATAAAAACTCCCAAGTTGTGATAGAGACATTTTTTGACGGTGGACTCTTCATAAGAGAGAAGTTGCTCAGCAATTCTGTGTCCTGTTGTGGAGGAAGTGCTGTTGACAATGAATGAGTTGAGGCTAATGCAAGACAAAACACTTTTCCAACATTTATGTATTTAGTGCCTGACATATTTTTATTCACTGAACTTAAACACATAAATGTGTTAATGGTTTGTTTTATCTATCACTTGATTTTGATGAGAGAATTATTTAAAATTAATTAGCCATCAGTTGCACTTTGCATTTAAGAACTGCTTTTGAAAGTGAAGTACAGGATGAGGTGCAGGGGTGTGTCTTTTGCAGTGAAAATTTGTTATGCTGTCCAGAAAAGTGTTACGAAGTGCAGAAAATGCGTACCATATCTATGAATGCCTGAGACATTTAGAAGTGTAACAAGCTAATGCATGGTTTAACCTTTTTAGTTGAATTCATACCTGTATTTGAAGGAAAGAAACTATCACCTACATGAATTGTGGCAAAACGATCCAATAGCTTCAATAATCAGATTAGTGAGGGAACGTGTGCTGATGAAGTGTGGCAATGCTTTATCCTTTACAATTTGAACGTAGTGAAATCTGACCTGCAGATATTCTACCTTTTGAATATTTTATTTCTTTTGCTATTTTCTAAATAGTTAAAGTTTGGATTTTCCCCCCACAGTATTTTCCTCACTTTAGTCTTTGTTAAGTCTGAAAATATCTGTAGTTAAGATATGAGTGTTTGGAGTAACTGAACTGAGGGGGGGAGGGGAGAAGGATGGGATAATCACCAGGTTGCTATGAAATCTTATGAAAAAAAGATTTCTCACAAAACACGCAGATTGATAATCCTGCTGTGAAGATAAATGTGTTAATAAGTTTTTCTTCTCCTTTTCTTCATAAAGCCCACACAGAGGTGTAGGGATGCGTTCTGCAGGAAAGTTTTGTCCACTTATAGCCTCTCTCCTTTAGTTTTTGCCTTTGGGCAGTTAGTAATGCACATTTTTAATAACTGAAATGTGGAAGGTTAGATGTTTTTCTTCTGGAGTTTTTTTCCATATATTTGCCTCCCCTAATGCGGAGTGTGTTTATTTCTATGTGTGACAAGACTGCAGTCATGTGTTCTTTCTGAGTTGTAATGATTCAGATGTCATAATTAATTTGATGAGCAGGTGGGGGTTATTAGCCTTGTGCTTCACTTGCTAATAGCTGCACAGCTTTTCTAAAGTACTCTTTCAACTAAGGAGGCATTTCTTCACATAGAATAAACAGTGCAGCACAAAAGCCTCAGTTAGATAACTATCCATGGGTTTGAAAAGCTGCCAAGCAGATGTTGTTATTGGAGCGGGCCCAGACAAGATTGGGCAAGGCAGATGCGAGATGGGGGAGGAGGTTACACACAACCCAGGCACTTTAACTGCGGTGGCTGAAGAATGGGAGGCTGGGAGGTGTCTTCCCATAAACCAAATCCATTCTTCACTAGCCTCATGTTCATTCCTCAAGACCCACCCTTTAACTGTAAATAAATGAGGAGGAAGCCCCCTCCCCCTGCTTTGTCTTTATATCCATTTGGGAATGAAACTGAATGTTCATCCAGCAGTCAGTGACTTCTGGTTTGCATTAAATCGGCTGTGTGCAATTTTTGAAGGGCCTACAGAGACTTTGCTTCATACCTATCAACATATGTAATGAACATGACTGCACTGACATTTACCAGAACTCTTAGGTTCTGCTCTATTACTATAAATTAGGTTGTGCAAATTTAAGACAAAATGCTGTTTTCTTTCCTGTCACCTCTTAATATAGGGGTGTTTTTTTCCTGGTGAGATTTTTTTTCTGTATTAAAAAATTACAAATATTGAATATCAGCCCTTTTTTATTTTTATTAATTTAAAATAAAAATGCTTTGAAAATCCAAAGGATTTGTATGTAAGAGACAAGTAGATTGGACTGAAAATGGAGCTGATCTGTCTTTTACCCTCTCTGGATTTTTTTCTCCTCTGTGATCCTAGGCTTTTTAGAACACATCTCGCTGTCCCCCTCCCTCTCTCTCTCTCTCGATAAAATTGTATAATCCCATTTTTCATTGACTTGATCTCAACCCAGTGGTCTGGGCTTTTATTGCCAAGGGATAATTTTTGATAATGGGCTATTAAAACACTTGGAGCTTCCATCCTATCTTTCAAATCTGTATATGCAAAGATTGTATTTCTGTGGAGATAGAAAATCCCTTTGTTGGCAGAAATCAATGAATTGTGTGTATGTGTAGTATAAATGGCTTAAAAGAAATAGATGCTTGTTAAACTAAATACAGCATTAAAATATCAAAGGTTCCAGATGACTATACTTCCTAAAAGATGATGTTCTGAGCTGTCAGCCTCTATGTTTTATTTATCTGCAATGATGGTTTGCTGCCTCTTTTACAGACGAGTATGGTACGTGCGGGCAGGTTGTCCTGCAGTCTCCTTAACTGTGGAAATTACTAGTACATGACAAGATGTACAAGATGTATTTGACCTTTCATTGCCATTTAAAATGTAGTTAATACCGGTTTTAAACAGAAAGATAGCTTAGAGTGCATCTGTGTATTCTGTACAAATATGTACAATTAAGTATTTGGTATGTTTCACTTGTAAACTTTGTTAGTCTTCTTCACTAAGTATTGTAAGAGTCATAAAAGCCCAAACTAAGAGTTTATTTACCAGGATATTTTTTTTGGTAGCTTAGATTTGATTTTTCCAGTCTGAACACAGTACCTTTACATGCTTCACAAGATAGCAAAGTGAGAATGACTTCCCAAATTCAAAGATTCCGTTTTTGTTTCATGAATGAAATGAAACTCCTTGCTTCATTCATCTACGAGTTTTTTCCCCTGAATCTTAACAATGTTATTTTTCACTGTGCTCCTTCAGCAAGTCCATGGAAGATTGCAGACCTGCTAAAAACCTTATTCTTTTAGATTTGTATTGCCAGGGTCTGCCATAATACAATTTAAAAAAGAAGAGAACATAATACAGCTGTATTTCAAAACCAAAGCAATCAGATAGTTTTAGGAGAGAACAGCAAAGCACAGCTTCTGTGCATCTTCATGTCTGTGGCAGACAGGTTGACCCAGAGACCTTTGTTTTGCCATTTGTTGCTCCAGGAAGCTGATGTTGTAGGACTCTCCATGCATCAGTCCTTACCTTCAGGCATTTGTTCCATTTTATCCCTCTTTTTTTTCTCTCTTGATTAACAAGTCTCAGAGGTGAACATTAAGATGTTGGTCCTTAACTGTGTTCCAAAATAGTGCTACTTTCATGTCTCATTCAGATGCACACATGGGATTAAGACTTGTCTTCTGTCCAGGCCTCATTAAACAAAACCAAACAAACAATCCACCCCCAAAATCATGTATCGAGCAATAGAAAAAACCAATTGAAAAATTCTCAGATCTGCTAGGACAAAAAGAAACACTGCAAAGGATATTTACTGCTTAAGGGCCTTATACAGTTTCATTCTAGCCTTTTAACCACATTACATGTTTTGAAGTTGGTGACAATTTTGTCTGGAAAAAAACCAAATGAAAACCTAAAAATACCCCCAAAAAGACATTATTTGCTTAGTTTATGTTTTACTGTTTCTGAAACACTTTATGGTTAGCTGTATGTTTACAGAATTGCTTCTGTTTTCCTGTTGGTCTTTCAGTTTCTCAACTACACAGAGTATCATAATCATGGAAAATAAAAAACTTTAAAAGAGCTTTAAGCTACATTAGAATAATTTTAGCAGTCAGGGCACCAATCTAGTGTCTCGGCACTCTTCTAAGGGGAAAAAAACCCGAGAGGTTAAAGTAAATGTGAAATTAAGTCCCTTCACATGTAGAAGTCCAACTCCTTCTCATTATATTTTATTACATTTATTCAAGATGTCTGTAACCACCCCAGTAACAATTTGGGGGTAACAATTTGAACAATGAAAATAATAGCATATGGAGTTGGTAATCAGTGGAGACGCTTCTCTGATGTCATGATCTATTTCTATTGTAAGAGTTTCCGACATATTTCACAAAAGGTCTAAAAATTTTTTCAAGGAGAAGAATTGCAGGTACAATGGGAGAGATGAAATGCGTTAGGAAAAAATCACTGCCATTGAGCAGTCAGGACTGCTCAGTTCAGGACTGCCCGAATATAAAACTACATGGAGTGAAGAATAATAATCGCACTGGGAAGCATGAGGAACAGTGACTTTGAAAGGTAACTGATAATATATGATAGAGAATAAGATGAATGTGGCAAAAATGGGAATCAGTTCCATGTAAACAGGAAAATCCTAAGGAAGTGACTGGTGTAATTTTGGCTTTCTGGTCCAGAAGCAGTTGCTGATACTGGGCATTGCTCTACTTCAAGAAGAACAATTTTTAATGAATGTTTTGATGAACACTGCTGGAGGTACTAGTCTAATGGCTAGTTAAAGCCAACCTTGAATCAGATGCATTTCGAAGGAGGCAAAATAGTTAAGTGAATTTTCACTAACATTTTTTCTGGAATTATTGTTCAGCTCATCTTTTCATTTGGGATCAGACATGCTGAAATACCACAAGTCAGTCAGTTCTTACACTGTTTCTGCTCCATTTGATCTTGTAAGGTTTGAGTCCAATGTTTTGTTAAATATGTTCTTAGGAGGCAAGGGCCAGATACAAAACAAAAGGTTTTACCAATTGAATAATGCTGGATAGATGCTGTGACGTTTTTTAGTAAAACTGTAGCCTGTGCTCAGTTCAACTGCAGAAATGTTTGTGTTGGAGTCATCTGTTGTTCTTTGCACTTCCCTAGGTTAGTAAGTCAGTCAGTGGGTTCTGAAAAATCAAGTACTTTGTTCCATGATTTTATGTTTTTTAGCAAAGAAAAGTTGATATGCAAGCAACTCAATTAATTGCTGCAAAAGAATACAGAATATAATCGTGACAGAAACACTGGTAATTTGTGATAGTCACAAAATATTGTACAATCATAAGAATCTGTGTATCAGTTTTATTTCAAAGGACTCAGTTACCTTTTCTCAGTGTCATTGCCAACTACAGGGAAAGTTTTATGGTTTTGACCTATACATTTACTAACCCTAGTAAATAGAAGATTTTAGTTATTTTATTTCTCTTTATAATATTACATGGGTATTGAGATTCTGATTTCATTAACTTCTTGAAATGTGTGAGTTGGCAAATGGCTAATATCCAGAGTTGGCAAATGGCTAATATCCATATATTTCAAAATGCCTATGTGTGTTTACAAATCCTAGCCTCAGTCCTTTCCCATAATTTTATTCCAGCAGCCATCTTGTGGTATGTAACATTACTAAAAGTGGGACAAACTCCTGTGTTTGACTACACATGAAGTTGGAAGAAGAGCAAAAATTCTCTGTTATCCCATGCCAGGATGCCACAGAGTACAAGAATCCAGAGATACAAATCTGTCCAGAATCCCAGTGCAGAAATACTGAGTGGGGCTAGAATATATGTGGTCTTCAGCCTTTCTAAGAAGCAGGATCCCCTAAGACAGGCTACAATTCCCTTGCAGTCATACAAATCCACCAGTCGAAGCAGTGTTTTAATATGATTCTATGTATGTACGATCTAGGACCTCAATGCATAAATTGTTTGTTTTATATTTGCTAAAGGAAAGACTGCTCTTATTTGTGTGTGTATAATTGGCTTTTGTGATCGATTTAGCAAGTATTTACTTTTATATTCTTTGTTCCTTTTACACCTATTTTATATTGTATGACTACTGTGTATAGTTGTCTTCTTGACATTGCTTTCAAAAGCACATTTACAGAGGTAAATCACCTAGGGAAGAGTCAAGTGTGCTCCCAGTTTCTGAAGACTTGATGGGCAACATGAGAACAAGGTTTCTGCGTGGTCTTCTTACTTGTCATGGCACTGGGCAGAGTTTATTGGAGGAAGGTGTTTTCGTAATCACAGCAGTGGAAGAACCCACAAAGGAGCCTTACTTCTTAAGGAGCAGAGTGCATTGCAGGCCTTCTTACAGTCCATCTAAGGTGGGAAGCAAAGCCTCCATTCATGATGGGAACCTTGTCCTTTCCGTATTGCTGGACAGAAGGTAGACAGAGAGAGAGAGATGCAACCATATGTCAGCTAAACACTGTTCTGAACCCCAAACAGTCCTTAAAAACAGTGGGTATGAAGTGTCTCATGGGTCAAGAAGGGTGGCTTAGGCTTCTGCTTTAAGCAGCTGGACAGAAAATGAGACTGGTCAACATCTTTTGGGCCCAGAATTTTGTCAGCCAGAATATTTTCAAAAACAAATCCCCAGTGAAGCTAAATGCTGTCACTGTAGCCTGTCAAGATTCATACTGTATGTCAAGCTTGCTAGGATTTGTTTTCTGTTTGACAGCAAACTGGAAAGATATTTTCAGCTCTTGTCCCAAATAGAGAGTTTTGCTGTATTCATGTTACTACTACTACAATTCTGCGACAGAGGTGCAGTTGCTTTTTTTTACTTTTTAAAAAAAAAGGTTCATTTTTTTCTTTTTATTCTTAGAGGGACTGGTAACACTATTAAGCTTTGAGGTAGCCAGGATCTTCCCTTTACAAGTGTGCTTCCCATTGCTCATAAATCAGTCAAGCTCCACTTCTTTGAGCTTTGACTTTGCCATGCAGGGTGTCACCTGGAGCTGAATTTTATTATAAAGTTTCAGCAAAACTGGACTAGACATTCCTGAAAATGGCATTAAACAAAAGTATGTTTGACTTTAATGAATGTGTCTTACAGCTGTTTTGTTGAGAAGCTTTGATGCCTCTATTCCTCTAAGCAAAATCTTGAAATTTGGCATAGAGGTCATTCTGGTGTAAGGGTATTCCTGTTGATATTGTTTTGAAAAAAAAAGGCCTGAATGTGGCCAAGTTACAAGCCTTTGCGAAGGTTCAGCTTGCACGTTAACTTATGGTCACATCTGACTTTGGCAGACAAATTCTTTTGAAGGTGCTGCTTTGAGAATTTCCAGTCCTGGAACAGCGCTGGACTTTCTGCAGCTTTTGCTAACAGCTCTTGAGGTCCTATTTGGATTTCAGAAGAGGAATAGATTCCTTCTTCTTGTCTCAGTTTTTCATCAAACAGGCAAGTAAGGAGAAAAGCTCTTGGTTTTTAATACAGTAGGAACAAGGAGTTATTTCAGAGGAGGAGCAGAAGGATGGTAATAAGCTAAGATAAAGAGGAATGGGTTATTTGTAAACATTATACTGTTAAAAACATAATGTGATGATATTTGATTTACTAATGGAAATTATACAGCTTTACAAAATGAGTATTTTTTTTTAAGATCATTTCAAGTGAAGGAACAAGAATTCATCTTTGGCTAGCTGAAATGGCAGTAGTGAACAAACCTCAGCTATTTCTCCTTGCCTCTTTGGCGTTATTTATTTCTTCTTGGAAATAAAAATGTTAGTGAAGCCATGAAGCCACAGACCTATGAAGCATTTGGGCATTTATGAAGCAGATCTGATGCTGATGTGGTCAGCAGCCATTATTCATTAGACAATCAGAAGCTGCTGGTTCTTTTCTGTAGCAAGGGCCTTTCTATGGCAAGATACGAAGAAAGATAAGCTCCCTAGTAATGCAAGATCAGACCCGAATTTCTTCAAAATATTTTGGTCACATCATGGAATCCAAGCTAGTTTAGGTTTTCTTCAGAGGCCTGCTGTGAATGGCAGTATTAATTGGCGTGCAGAGGTTGATATGACAGTGTGCCGCAACTCTAAAAATTAGTCAGTCTGAGAAAGCAGAGTTTTCTGAGTTTGAGCAACACAGTGTAAATTACCTTTGTGTATTTTCCACCCTATCAACTTGCAAACTTACCCTGAGTTGTTATAGCCGCACGGGGCTTGTTCCTTTTCATCTGTTACCAGTAGCAAATATTCTACAGGCCAAACTATGTCCTCAATTGCACTTTTGCCTGGAGTCAATCTGCACAGGTGTGCAACTTTAATAAACAAATGTAGCTGTAATAGAAGGGCTAGAATCTATTTCTCATGCTCTCTTAACTATATAAGCTCTTCAAAGCTAATAAAAATAAAAGTCTTCTTTAGTTTCCAAAATGAGTAGGATGGCCCTGGATAAGCATGTTGCTGGTGCTTTAATAAGGAACCTACTATTTTGTTTTTGCAAATTTTCGTAGTAGACTTTTCAAATTTTTTTTTTAATTACATAAACCTTTGGCCTTTTTCAAGGTGAAGTCTCCACACCAGTGTTCATCATGCTCCAATTAATTCAGTGAAACCTTTTTTAACAGACTAAGAAAAAATGTGTTCAAATTGCTAAATACATATATTTACATAAATTTGACCACATTCTTGCAGTTCTTCCTATTTCTTCAGAGTTTCACTCAGAATTTTATATTTGGATTAGACAAGAAAACCCTTCTGGTCAATTCTGGTATCTACAAAAGAGAGTGCTTTAATTAACACTTTGCATGAAGAAGAATGACAGATTAGGGGCTTTGACCTTCTGGCAGTTAATCATTATGTAACATACAGAATCTGCAGTAGTTTATTCCCATATATATATAGTATGTCCTCATAAAGTTATTGCACATAGCTCATCGAGATCTTAATGATTGGTTGAACAACAGTCTAATTGACCAGACTGGTATTGTTAGTAATGACTTTTTCTTAGAAGAGCTGTAGACTCCTGATGCCTGTGTTTTCTGCACTGAATTTGAGGGTGAAGCTGTGTGGTGTACATACCTACTTAGAAATCAGTACGAGGCTAAAACTTTTACATGAAATATAATCACGATTACAATCGCACTCTTTTCTTTGTGTTTCTGAAAATGCCAAAAGCTTCTGCCCTAAATAAGATTGAAGCCTCTAGTAATAGTGCCCAGTTGTTGTGTTTGTGTTTGGTGCACAAAATTACCTGAGTAAAAATAGTAATTTTTCAAAAAAATCAATAAGCTGAAGGAGTTGTCAAAGACAACCCCCTTTTTTGTTAGGCCCCCCCCAGCATTAAAACATTCCTTTAGGCAGGCTCTGTGCAATGAACATGTAAAGAAGGAGATACTTGAAAAAATAAGATTTTTCTCCCAACTTTTCTTCTTCTAACACTAAAAAGAAATCTTTTTCAAATGAGCTTTCCAGATGTTCAAATAATGTAGCCAAATTCCTATATAAAGTAGTCCTGAAAGAACTTGGTAAAAAATTATGTTTGAACCCATACTGTGTAACACTTTGAGACCTTGACATAGAAACATCTTTAATGGATGTTTTGTCTGAGATTTCCACATTGACATGGTAGTGTCTTGAAAGTACAGTTCTTGAACTTTGCCGATAGCAGTTTTAAAAAGGGGTTTTCTTTTACACTCCCCTAGACAGTGACTAATTTTAAGGGTGTGGGGATAAAATTACAGCTTCAGATGTGCTTTTTACTATGCTTGAGGAAATCGGTTGCTGACTGTGGCACATAATATGTGAGGGGCTTGTCTTTCCATAACTCTTGGTTGTAGACAACTGTCTTGGTTTGTCTTGCATGGCAGTATGAGCCTGTTTGCACAGGTTGTGCAGCAGAGTACACAGAGAGTGTGTGCTTGCACCAAACAGGCATTTACCCTTTGAGTGTTTGAGGTCATTTTACACTGTGCTATTCTGAGCCCTGATCTTCCCCAACCCCTGTCCTGGCCCCTGTCCTGCACTCTCTCCTTACCATCTTTGATTCTGGCAACAAAAGTTCATTCCATAGCTCAGGTCAGACAGAAATGATGCATTGCATCACAGCTGCTTTTATGAAAGTGTTTATTTCATATCTGAAATGTTTTTATATACATTTGCTCTGCTATGACTTGCAGGAGGAGAAAGAAAGCAGTTTTACTGGAGGCAAAACAGCCACCTGTGAAAACTAATTGCGTAGGTTGTGTTGTGCTGGTATCTCTGGGAATGATCCGTCAGGAAGAAAGTAAATATCCTTAATCTGCTAGGAGATCACCTGTATGCCAAAATGATCTCCTTTATCAAAGTGGTGATTGAAATGTCCCTTCAGATTTGTGATGGTATGCGTACGGGGGGGAGAAGGACTGGAAGGAGGCATAACTCCTGTAGAGGCAGGTGCCTCATCCCAGCAAAGTATACAGACGAATGAAAAATTGTGAACTTGAGAGGCTCTAACTAAATTGTCTCATTAAAGACTGTAATTTAATATGCTCAGTATCCAGTTACTTTCAAAGAAGAATTTCAAGAGACCAGGCTGCTCTTCAGCTTTATCTTTTTTTTTTTCCCCTCAGTGAGATGAGGATTGCAGTGTCAAGTTATGCCCCTCTCCTCACTGCTGCCCCAAAGTTCTGCTCTCCATCAGCTTTCCAAACAATTCACATTTTAAAAAAAGCAGAGCTCTAAGGCAGCTCAGCTGCATGCCACCTCTGGGCATGTTGTTCACGCAGTCATGTGAAAGCCTGCCACGGAACTCTTGAAAAAATTATCGGGGCATTTCTTCAAGGCACAGGCAGGAACAACTGCTTTGTTTCTACTACGTGCTGTGCTCCTCAATGGCTGCTGAGAACTTGCCGAGAAGTGCTGGGTCTCCCCACTCCCCAGACTGCAGAGGCTTAGGAACAGTGCCCAAGTGCTCCATGCTCGGTCCTGTGACCCTGTGTCACAGGACAAATGGTGATTGGACTCTGTGTCAGCCGTGTGAGGAGTGTGAGGACTTGCACTCAGAATGCTGCTTGACTTACTGAAACACCAAAGGCTGGGGTGTTTAATGGACAGGATTATTTTAGTACAGTCTGGGTGTCTCTTCATTCTGTGATAAGATGGCTTTTTCTCCTCATTTTTTAACCTTCCTTTAGAGACAGACCGCTCCAAGAAATGACCACTTCTCTGTAGAAGCATGAAAACTTGCTACTAACACCATTCCTGTGACTTGTGACCACTGTGTAGAGGGTTCAGATGGCCCTTCATTGACAACTTTTCCACCCCTATTGTTTCCCTATTTTTGAATTTTTGGGTTGTGGGGACCGACAGAGAAAATGATAATTAACTGCTTTTCTGACCTGTTTGTATAAGTGGGGTATTTGACTGATATTTCACTACAGCTTAATCCTTGACATATGTACTCAGTGACAGTAAAGTACATTACAGAAAGTTGTAAGTGTAAAGCCATTTTGTAGCTCTGTGTTTTAAGCAGAATATAAAATCATGTTTTCCCCACCCCCTTCCTTATTCTTAAATTCAATTTAACAAAGTTAATTTTGGGATTCAGGAGAAAAAATAACCCAGCTGATAAAGAGAGAAGTGAATCAAAGGGATGAGCTTGTCATGTGGCATGCATTGTAATTTCTAGTACTCAGAAGTTGAGAATAATAGAGTATTTGGAACAGTAGACAGTCTGTGTATGAAATGCATATCTTGAACACTATTCTATTAGGAATGAGTAACTAGAGGAACCAAAACTGGAGTGACCTTCAAATCTGAAATTGATTCTTAGTATTATACCACTAATTAAATTAATCTCATCTTTGGGATTGACAGAAATCGATATAAGTAGTAAGAGTGAGATGTTAAAATGACAGATTGTATACAGTATTGAGAGATTTCATAACATATGGGACCAAATGAAGTCACAGAACTAGTTGTTAGTGGCAGTGAAGATCATGTTTCATTAGAAATGTACATTTTTCAGAAGATGGGTTTAACTGCCTTGAATTTTGATGAGGCTCATAGGAGGTAAACTAAGGCACAACAATTAGCTTAAGAGGATTTTGAAAGAATGCTGAAATCTTGAATGCCAGCTTCTTGCTTTGCATCCTGAATATTCAGATTTCTGAAAGATTTGACCAAGGTGCTTGGATTTAATTTGTGACTCATAAGTCATGGTTGTGCTTAGTTTGTATATAGTGTAGCAAGAATAAGTGACATTACTCTGAAAAACATGCCTAGTAAGTTGGTCTCTGATACAGTGTGATAGGTATACCTTTATTCTAGGATTTAGAAGAATACTGTACTACAAGCCTAATTGCCACCAGGCAGAAGGGTACCGAACCTGAATGACAAAAAAGATGTCCCCCCAAATCAAACACACTGTGTATTATTTTCGTCCTTCTGTGTTGAAAATTAAATAAGTGGCATTTTTTACCTCTCTTGGTTATTATTGGATCACTGCTTTTTTAACTTCTGTAATTTGACAGATTATTTTCATTTTACAGTCATAGCTGCTTTCAAGTCAATAGAAATGGTTGTCATGGGTGCAACCTTATACCCTTTCCGCTTAGACTAGGGATGAGACAGAAGGGCCACTTGTCAAAAGTCTTGAATGCTGGAGGGGAGGAGGATGTTACTGATGCCAAAGAAATCCGAGAAACACACACCTGTTGTTATTTCAGTGCCATTCTTCTGCTGATAATTGGCTGAGGTTTAAAGTTATGTGTGATTTAACTCTAATTCATAATTCCACAGGGCAGTTAGATACTAGGGTGAACAAGGACAAGTCGAGCCAATATGTTACTGACTCTTGAATTGACTTTGGAAATTGGCAGTGGTCCTCCAAATTAAAAGGAGTCCCTGCATTTTTGCAGGCAGATACTGGCACACATATACAGAGACAGACATTTGAGCCAAGGGGGTTTGGGACTGCGTTTCAACCCCATCTGCTTTTGTCACCAGGCCATCTTGATATACTTACTTTGTCAGCCAGAGATTTTTTTGTTCCCAACTCTGTGTCTTGTTGTGAGAACTCCTGGCTTCCTAAACTATTCTGGGCAGCTGTGTTGGGCCTGAGGCTTTAGCTCAGTGTTTAAAGCCAATTTTTCTACAATACTCATGTTAGTTTGTATCTTACATCACTGCTTCTTTTGAATCTGACAAAGGGATACTACCTAACAGTGGTCAAAAGCAGTAGAATTTGACTTTGTGAAAATCACTCTAACACCTGAAGACTGACTGTTAAGTCAACCATTTCTCTGTATGTTCCTTTTATGATAAAAATATCTGCCCTGCCCTGCAGTGAAACAATGGGCCTTTGCAACTGAAAGTGGAGGAGAATGTTAGCTCCATCACTTCTTTTTATTTTTTTTCTGTTGTAAGGATGCAAGAGATACTCTTCAGCATCTCATCCTTTCCACATATTTTCCCTTCTTCGTAGCAGTTATTCCTCATGAGGTCCAGAGGACTTTCTTAAACATAGAATCATAGAGTCATGGAATCATAGAATGGTTTGTGTTAAAAGGGGATCTTGAAGATCATCCAGTTCCATCCTCCTGTCATGGCCAGGAACACCTTCAACTAGGTGAGGATGCTCAGAGTCCCATCCAACCTCGCCTTGAACACCTACAGATGTGGGGTGTCCGCAACCTCCCTGGGCAACCTATTCTATTGCCTCATCACCCTCACAGTAAAGAATTTTTTCCCAGTATCTAGTCTAAACCTACTTTCTTTCAGTTTGAAGCCATTCCCCTTTGTCCTGTCACTACATGCTCTTGTAAATAGTCTTGCCCTATCTTTCCTGTAAGTTCCCTTCAGGTACTGGGAGGCCACAATGAGGTCTCCCTGAAACCTTCTCTTTTCCAGGCTGAACAATCCCAATTTTCTTAGCCTTTCCTCATAGGAGAGGTACTCCATTGCTCTGATCAACTTGGTGACCTCCTCTGGACTCACTCCAACAGGTCCATGTGTTTCCTGTGCTGAGGACCCCAGAGCTGGATGCAGTGCTCCAGGTGGGGTCTCACCAGAGCAGAGCAGAGGGACAGAAACACCTCCCTTGACCTGCTGGTCATGCTCCTTTGGATGCCGCCCAGGATACAATTGGCTTTCTGGGCTGTGACTGCACATTGCCAGCTCATGTCCAGCATCTCATCCATCAGCACTTCCAAGTCCTTCTCAGCAAGGCTGCTCTAGATCTGTTTATCCTCCAGCCTATATTGATACTGGGGATTGTCCCAGCCCAGGTGCAGCACCCCTAAATACCTTTGGGATATTTCCCTGATGTTTCCCTGTTGGCTTCATACACTGATACAGGAAACAGAACATAAAAAACCATCCCAAACCCAAAAAACCTGCAGGAAAAGGGTTGTCTGTTTTTTCTCCAATTAGCCAGACTCAGACAGAGTTCAGATCACTAACTGCATCAGTGCAGCTGCCTTGTCAGGGAAGTGTTATTGACAAACTTGCAAACTTTTAAAGTGGAAAAGGTACTTAGTTCTTTTTTTTATGTCATCACTGCATTTCATTTTGCAAATGATTTGGACATCTATAGTTTGATTTATGCTGTTGAGTATATCAGAAAAAAGTGGATAAGTCTGTGTATTGGATTGGGTGAAATTTGCAGGGAGAGAAATCTGTTATGAAAAACATACTACTTACAAATAAGTTCCATTATTTTTTTTCAATTTGGAATTCCTTTAGGTATTAAATGAATATACATTTTCTTCTAAGACATTTTAGGAGTTTCATTTCCATTCCATACATGTGAATTCTATCTGGTTTCTGTTCAGCTGTACCAGCCCACATGATCTGGTGTCATCTCTTAGAAGCATATTTTCCAGAGTGGAATTTGGTCAGTGCAATTGCTGTAGCTGTTTTTTATGTAGTTGCTGCTGGAGGCCTGAGTGAACACCACTCTGTGCCCCTCCAAATCGCAGAAGTATGTTGCAGAGGTGAGGTTTGCCATCCTGTGTCTGTAACCCCTGGAAGTTAATGCAGGCGCAAACGTTTGAGCTGATGACATTTGTTTGCATACCATTTGCAGCAACCTGAATGACTGGTTATTCTGGTCTGGAGAAAACAGCACTGACATCATGTGATTCTGGCAAAGTGAGCCACATTGGATCCTGGCCTTTGAATACCCAAGGGGCTGGCAGCAGTCTCAGGGGTTGGCCAGCAGCCCCATTGAGCTCGCTAGTAATCAGTTGACTGCTGGGCTGGACAAGCTGCCCTACTTTCTCTGACAAGCTCTGTCTAAGAGAATGATGGGCAGCCTGCCACTAGAGCTCTTTAGTGGAGTTACTGAAGATTAACTGTTTAGCAGCTCAGCACTGACAGTGCTTCCTTTTGAAGAATGGGTGCCGGAGAATACGTTGTTGAGTAGGGATGCTACTTCTTTCACTTGTTACATATTTTAATCTTAGGAAGCAAGAGTTTCTTTTTTTTGTTTGTTTTTTTTTTCTTCCCCAATGCCTTTCTTGCCAAATTTCAGAGAAATGCTGTTAAATTTGTTTTCCTTTGAAGTTTCTAAGGTTTGTTTTATTTATTAGTGAAATGAGACATTCTGCTAATTACTGAACATTGCCAAGTTCCTACACTGCAGAAATCCCTGGAGGAAAGACAGACACAAACGAAAAGTCAACTCTTTGAAAGACCCAGAACATTTAGTGTTTATTTATTATGACAGATGTACTCATGTATGTTTCTTCTAATAAAACATTTTATGGGTCCTCTATGAAAGATAAAATGGGATATTCAAGGTAGAGGGAGGGTTACACTTATGAATAGTTTTGAGGACCTGATTGTTATAAACACAAGACTGACTGTTTGCTATCTGAAGTGTAATGAAGAAGTCATAATCATAAACAAGAAAGGTTGGTTATATTAACAAAAAGCCTGTTTATCAGGTGATGCTCTGAGTTGGAAATACAGTTACAGTACTGTTCCACCAAAAAGCAAGAAGATACTAAAACAAAGTCTGTAGGACAGGCATTTTTTTCAACAGGTATTTTCCGTGGTATTTTGCTTGATAATGGTACTGTTTCCAAGACACATTTTTCTTGGAGTCATTAATAATTTAACACAAGTCACTGTTTTTAGATAGACTTCTGAAAAAGGGAGTTTGCTGTGTTATTATCATGATTCAAAACAATTAATGCAAATTCTTCTGAAGTCAGTGGAAGTTTTAATGATGTTTCCCTTTCTGAAAAAGGAGAGAAACATAAAAGATTATTATTCTGTGTCTTTTTATTTCATCTTTTACATTTGTAGACCAAGTGTCAAATCTGTATGTAGTGTAAGCAGGCATACCTTTGCATTACTTTCAGTGCAAGGTAGCTGGTTCTTCAGGTTGGCTGCATTTGAAAATTATTTTCCTCTCTCTTAAGAAAATGGCAGGCAGAGAAATTCGAAGATAAAATGACATTCTGAGAACACCTTTGGAAGGTTTCCATTTAACTATTTTGGAAAATCCCATTTGTATATGTTATACCATCCTGTCTTCTGCTATGAATGTAATACTTTGACTCCACTGATTTATAGGGCATTGCCCCAAACAGCCCAGAGAATGAGTGGCAATTTGGAAACAGCCTTCCTACTGTTAGACAACTTACAGTGAATTTATTTTGGTGTTGCTTTCAGAAGTCTTTCTCCTCACATTTTTTAAAACTTTAAGTAGTGTTATTCTTAAGTTTCTTTGGTTTAGGTCATAGTTAGTTCAAATGTCTGCTTTGCAGACAATGGCCGATCAGCAGACTAACCAATTGTAAATATTTTCTATCAATTGTCTGCTATGAACATGAAATGTTCTGAAACCCAGTGATAAATTGGACCCATTGCTAATAGGAGATGCTTTACCTCTTTCACCCAGCAATATGTATTTTTATCCCACTCAACATGCCAAAGAGACACAGGTTCCTTGTTCATAAGTGGAAATACATCAAGAACGCAAACAGAAGTCTCCTGTATTTGTTTCTCTGGCTTTTTACTTGTGATCTTTAATTGCTTTTCTATCATAGAACATCTCTTCAGTTTGAAGGGTCCAGGCATGGTGGAAAATTTTTAGTGACAGCATTTTTAATTAAAAGGAAGAATGCAAAATGGTTTAAATCCCATAAATATTGCAGTCAGTCTTTGTGTCATTCACTATGAACGAAAAAGCAGACTGTTTGTACAGAAGTAAGATGTATATGTGCACTAAGGCATTTTAATTTACTCCAATCTTAATCATAGGAGAGGTTGTCAAGAGACTGCTGGAGGATACTAGTAGCCAGATTTTGAAAAGAGATTTCTTACTTACTCAGATAAACTGTTTCCTGTATGGTGAAGCTTTATGGGGATGGATTGTATTCTAGAAACTCATGAAGACCTATCCTCTAATTGATATGCTCCTCTGGTGCATTCATGTGTAATTCAAAAAGGAGAAATTGATTGCATATTGCAGCATAAAAAGTGCTGATTGAGGAATCATATTTTAGTTATACATTTCTGATTCTCAAGACATAACTTTAGTCAATTAAAGAGAAAGAGCACAAGTTCATTTCTCAGCCAGTGTAATTTTGAGGAATCATCATTTGAATTCTTTCAGAATGATTCTTTTGTGATTGTGATGGAGGTACCTGTATATCATGACAGGAACATACTATTTATGTCTGCATTTCTAAAAACTCTGGTTTGAGACAAATTACTGTAGATCATTGCAGGAAGGTTTTCTCAGCCATTTAGCTGATTGTATCCTTTTCTCCCTTTTCTTTTACACCATTAAGCCAGAAAAACATAGTGTTTCGGTTGGCTACTGCTGAATGCGAGTGTTCACAGGGGTAGGGAGGAAGAAAAGGTATTGAAACTTAGAAATTATATTTAGTTTTCTTATGGAAAAATAATTTATATCAAATATATATGTACATACTCGTGATATGCTAAAACCAGGAACTATGGATTGTAGGTGTGCAGATACTCTACATTTTGCAAGTAGTGAAGAGTTTATTAGACTAGTTTGTGGAGAACTAATCTGCATTAGATAATTTTATTAAAAATTCCTTGACTACAGATATTTGCAGATATTGCAGATATTCCCCAGTGATTTGGAAAGCCTCAGTGCATTTCTAAACATGACAGTTAATAGAGCTTAATAGAGTTGCTCTATTTCAGCACTTCAGCATGAAACAGTATTTGAGACATAATTAAACATTTTCTTGAAAGTTTGCTTTTTCCATTTTTATTGAACAATGAACTGTATAAATAAATTCCCATGGAGTAAAAGTATGTTGTAAGGTCTTCGACTGATACAGAATAATTGCTTTGTTGATTGTATATCCATTCATGATAAGATATGCATAAGAAGAAATCTGGTACAGAAGTATAAATAATACTTATCTTTAAGCCAGCATCTGTCATCTGCTTCAGCAGACAGTGTTTTCTTTCATTCCTGCATAAAAAGAGCTGAGAGATTTATGGAGCAGCTTTGTTTGTGCTCTGTGATGCTTAATCAATTTTTATTAAATTCTAAATTAAAACTTGGCTTTCATCATAGCCTTTTTTTTTTCTATGAGCAGACATATCTGATGTATAGAACAAGAGAAAGGCTTATGACAGCCGCAGAGTTTATGCAAAGGTGGGAAGGCTTCAGTCCTGAACTCCTGAGCACTTTGTTTTCAGTGGGGCTACTTTCAGTAATTTTTCAGAAGCTACATTGGTATTTCTGTCTTCAGACTGCGATGGTCCTGAATACAACTAAACCAGAACAACCTTTAAGCTATTAAAATCTATGGACTCTCTGTTTGGTAGAATTAGTATTGATCTTTGCAAGCAATCTCGGAAAGAATTTTATTATTATTGATTTACAGATGGTATGTATGGTTCTGTTAATCAAATGGTGTTTAAAAATGGTTTTTCAACTTCATGGCAGTTGAAAACATTAGCTAATCCACATTATACACTGAGATATGTAAATAATGTGTTATCTCTGTTTAACAGATGAAGAAATTAAGGCAGAAGTGCAAAGTTACTTATTCAGGGTCACATCTCTTTCAAGAGGCAGAATATAGGCTACAGGAGTGCTTGAGTCCTCTGCTCAAATCACATCTCTAATAACCGTAACAAAGAATAGACAATTACCATATACACAAATTTTATTTTCAAAGTTTAGATACATGAAATAAACGAGTCATCTGAGACAAAGAAACATGTCTTAGAATTTGGTAGTTTGGTAGTTTGTTGCAATGCTTTGTCATTCTTGCTGTTGCTAAATTGATGTTGTTTAGCTTCACATGCCACTCATGTGAAATTGATGAACTCTTTATGACCTGTTATTTTCTCTCTATGAAGGTACTTACACACTCTAATTAAAACACTTTTTTCCTTCTTTTTGAAGAAGTCTAGAACTTATTGTGTAACTTCTAAGTAATGTTTATGTCTCAATTCTTCACTAAAATATGAAGACAAAATGGTGCTTCTGTTGCTTTCCTCTTTTCATAGAGCTACAACATGTTTTGTCCTAAATTATGACTGGGAGCTTGTATAGCTATTTGCATGCTTGAAACGTTTCAGAGTCACAGATTTTGGGCATATAGTCCTCCATTCTTGTTTTTCCTGTATAAAAATCTCTTGGAGGAAGAACTGAAGAGGAACCATCTTCTCAGTATACTCAAAGGGATCTTGATAAATAATAGAAGAAATTGCCTCTTCAGTGTCTTCAAGGGAGTTTTAAAAATACAGATGTGAAAAGAAATTTTTTGTTTACCATAACACTTCTGCTTTCAGATAGGTTGGCTTGCGTCTTCTACACACAGTCTCTGGTACACACCAGGCTGACTTTGAGATTGTTTGTTGTCCTCATTCTACTGAGTGCACTAAGATTTGCTGAAAAACTGCTTTAAAAGACCCTTTTCAGTTTATGCATGTTCCTTTTAAGAAATACAGCAGGCTGTAATGTGAATTCAGTGTGTCTGAATGTATTAATTTTCTTTTGTGGTCTGTTTTAGAGAATCTGAGAAAATAACTTTGGTGATAACTCTGAGGAAACTGGAATACAGCCTTCAGAGTTCTTATAGCTCAATTCCTAATCAAAGAGATGTCAGTTAGTTCTTTTTGTGTCCTTTTACCTCTTTATCCACTCAAAACACTGCTTGTTATCTGTTCTGAACACATTAGTTCTGTGTCCAGTGCAGCAGCAGCAGCATGGAAAAAAAAGCGTGGGGCTGAGAAACTGGAAGAACTTAGAAAGGAAGACAAATAAAGAGAAGTGTCACTGAAATTTTAAAATGAAAACAGGATGTGGACATGATGTACAAGTGTGCTTTCATGATACAGTGCAACTGTCTTTGTAGCTGCCGAGCTATATGCTATGCTGCTGTTTGCCAACGTTCCTTTTTTTTTTTTTTTTTCATGGAATGCAACACGGACCTAGTAAGTTTGTATCTGTTTCATGTGGAATAAATTTAGAGTAGATGAACTGAGTTTTTGGAGCCACTGCCAAATGAGGTGGTGATGATGGCTAGAGAGGTTTGGAGTTTGGGAGTACTTCTGACTGAAACACAGCACATACTGCATCATGCCTTTAACCATGGTGCTTTAGACACGCTGCCGAGTGTTTCTAACAAGATAGTGCTGTTACTGCATTTTGCTTTCAACTTTCCTGTTGTATAGCATACATTTCCTTTTTTATTTTATAAACTGTGCTCTCTGTAGTTTTTGTACCTCTGTAAACAGTTCTGGCTATTGATACTTGGGGAAAGTAGGAAGAAGTTTCTTGCAGTTTGCTCCTTGTTATATGATGTTATACACTCCGTACACAATCTTGGTAGTGTGGTCAGTTTGACTCCCTAAAATATGGTAAAGACTTGGATGACATTTGATTCGTAAATGTTAGCAAAAAAATGGGGGGTATTACTTTTATCTTTTAAACGAGCAAGAAAACAACTATCAATATGATAGTTATAGTATATGTAACATTGTACCTTAACAATATTTAGATCAAGACTTTCTAAGAAAACCACGAGTTTAGACTTCTACTTTGTGTAGGGAGAACCTGAGTCTTCTTTTTCATAAAATGCAAAACCTGATGATTAAAATTTAGTGAATATTATTGAAATCTCAAAAGAACACTATTTCAATCCAGAAACTATTTATACATTTATAGGCTGAAACTTTGTCTTTTCCAAAGAAGAACAATGATATTATTTTTACATTTGGAAATGGTCGTATAAAACACCATTGAGCCTATGCTTCAAAGTAAGTTCTCAGGTTGTAAAATATACATTAATACTTTTGGTAATGTTAAAGAGGTTATAATCCATTTTAACCCAACCTCTTGTAGTTTCCTCTTAGTCTTTTCCTCTTTAAGTTTTTAATGCTGCTCTTTAATGGGTCTTGTAATGGATTTGGGGTCTCCATTTGAACTATAAAGTTGCCCCTGCCTGAAGGAGTTTGCTATACTGTATCTGATGGTGATATATAATGATTGCGCATGATCTTTCTGTCACCATAGATACCTTTGAGGAGGTAACATTATATTAGCTATGTATCTTTTGTAGCTTGAGACATTTCTGAGACAGCTTCGGAAATACTGAGTATTTTTGAGTGTTAAGCCTTTGCCACTGTTCACCTCAGAGCCTTCTGCATATCTGTGGCGGATAAAATGATTTCTAGTGGTATAAAACAATGGCAAAATTTTCAATACTTTTTTTTTGGTAAGAGTTTTTTAAATGCGGTGATGTTTGCCCAGTAGCATACCATATCAGCATGCAATAGCATAGCTCTTGTAACGTTAATCTGGTCATCCACATCATAAACAGTTCTGTAGGCTAGTAAGAATAGCAAGGTCAATACTATGTGATGTGGTTTTGGCAACACTTCCATTGTTTCTTTATGCTTGTACTTTTTGTAAAAGGTACCTGTTAACTGTGAAAAAAAATATGCTAACCAGTAAGCGAAAGTGTACTTCTTGTGGCTTGGCTACCGTAGTTACTATTGTGAATAACTTTCCTATGCTTGTGTTTGCAAGAGTGGTTTTCCACTCAGAAGGGTAACTGGGTCGCCTTCTCTGCCTACACACCTTCTTCTCTCTTTCTTTCTCCCCAACAACATGGCTTTGACAGGCCAGTTCAGTGCTGGGCCATCATAGCATTAGAAAAACTGTTCACCATGAGTGATTTTCTACTTGTGAGAAAATGTTATTGCAGAGCTGGAGATTAGGAAATGATAAGTTAAGGACCAGGAGATCTCTCTTGAGCAAAGCATTTATTTGAACAGCCTGGCATGTTTGTGTTTATCTGCTGGTTTTCTGTGTTGTTGTGCTTGGGCTTTTTTTTTTTTTTCTTTCCTTCTTCTGGTAAAAGAGTGAAGAATAGGTATGAGTTCCAAAGCACTGACTCATGGGACCACAATGAAACATTAGGATACAGCCATTTCCTACCTTTGTTTGAAATCAACCGAGTGGTTCTGGCGGATGCGGCCCTCGGCTGCAGGGCTTGGTGGAAGGAAATGCTTTTCATCTTTATGGAGTACAGAATGTTGCTCAGCAATTACTTTGTGCATTGCATGTGGCAAACTTGTAAAAGGCTTTACTGTGTGGTGCTATACACCTCATAGTCACCTGTGGCTCCAATGTTATTGACTCCAGGAAAAATACTTGCCAAGTTGTTAGAAAAGTGTGGCAAGGGAGATGAGATAATGAATTATAAGAGCACTGTCTATGTGCATTATAACTTTCTGAGACTATTTTACAGGTGTAAGTAAAATATTATCAAAAAATATTATAAAAAAATATTATCAAAAAATAATCAAAATATTATCCTCTTTGAATCTGAGAAATGCAATGAAGAACTGAAAGAAACAATGGGAGTGCTAAAAGAAAAACAATGACAATTGAAAACTTAAGTGGTTGTTGTGTATTTAGTCTTGAAATTGATTGAGACTCTTTCCTATCATTTTTTTTCTGGACTTTTCTATAACTGACTCTTTTGACTTTTACTTTAACAACACTTGACGTGATTTTTATTTTTTTTTTAAACTGTATTTAATTGGTATGGTTTCTCAGCTGATGATTTCACTTACATCTCAGAGGCAATTTGTTTATTGGTGACCTGCCATTCTTTACTTATATAGTGCCTTATTGACATCTGCAGTCAGTGTTAGTGAACATTTAAATTTAAATTTAAACAATTTAAAGAAAAGGCAAATTCCAAATTTTAAAAAAGGCCAAAAAGTATAATACTGGAAACTCTCCAAAGAAGGGTTAGGAAACAATGTATGGACAAATGCTCTTGCTTGGAACAAAATAGAAAAGGGTCCCTGGTTCATGTATTTGTCTATGTGTGTTTTTAGTTTTTGTTAAGCCAAAATTAAACACAGTAGAGTTCACTGTTTGCTAATCACCATGTGTTTACTTTCTCTTCCAAAACTGAAGTTGCCAACTAATACATTTCCTACCCAGTGCTATGAATCTGTCCAAATAAACATGGGAAGTAGTAAAACAATGACACTATATGAAAATACATCCTCATTCATTAAACAGAGTCCAAAAATTTTTGTGGGATTTAGCAGTAACAGAGAAATGTGCATCATATAGACTCTCCAGCATATGAAAAAATAATAACATAACATGAATGATATTTTCAAGAAAAACAATTCTCCTGTGACTTACAGAGATGAATATAGATCATTTTGTATCATGCTCTCTCTGCAATTCCTGTGGACTGGTGCGTTTTGTCTTACTTACCTTCTTAATGAGGAAGGTAAGTATCTTTCAGAGAGCAAATGATCAATTCTAACTACTGTCTCAATCATTAAAGGTTACAATTGTGTCCTTGAAAGTGAATTTTAAAAGGACGTCTCTCACAGATCACAGAGGCAAGAGCAGAAACATTAGATGCAAAATCAGACTCATAGAATAATCATGGAATATCTTGAGTTGGAAGGGACCCACAGCAATCATTGAGACCAAGTCCTGTCCCTGCACAGGACAACTCAAAAGTAGCATTAACCATCAATGTTGTCTATCATTGAGCTGGAGAATGGGAGATGACTTTTCGACACCTCACACTGTGCTACACATACTGGATGGAAAATAAAGAACTACACAAAGTGCACAGAACTAGACCATGATATGAAGTTTAACAAATCTATTTTCTCAAGATCATACTGTTTTTGATACATTTTAGATCTCATCCAAAGGAAGAGACTTTTGGGAGTGCATCCCAGTGTGCGTAAAACTTCATGGGAACCCATGCTTTGAAAACCCTCTCTTCTTGAGATGTAGTCCTAAAATGGCATTTTGCCCTTGGGGATTCTCCTAAATTGTCCTTGGCAGCAAGTCAAACAATTGCCCCTTTCTTCTAGCAAACCACCTACTTGTTCTCTGTAGATCTGATTTTTTGAGCCCCATCCAAAGCATAATACCTTTAAGTGTCCAAGTGTCCAAGACTGGCCATGCAAGGTGACAACGTGGGAGTGTCTGATGTTTCACTATAACAGCTACAGAATGCCCATACTGCATCTGTGTGTTTTCTTTTGAAGTGCCTATGGAAGCTGCAATTACTTGTTCTGTTGATATTTCCTTTGCTTTGAAAAATTTATTTGTTAGTGTTTATTAACTTGAATGCCAAGAAAAAATGTTTCTGTTGCAGTTGGGAGCACATCCTTTACAATGAGATGCAACCATATTGTGTGTTTGTTTTTCCCCCAGCAAGGAACCCTTAAATCAGTGGAACAAGTAGGAATGTGATATTTCCATCTCTGCTGAAGAAGCTGTGTGCATAGGAAATATCTGCAAGGGTGTGAGGCAGCAAGAGCATGAGGACAGTGCACCTGTGATTTCTCTTGAATATGTAATAAGGATTTAAAAATATTTTTAGTACTTTAACTTGTAATTTTTCATGACATGAAGTAAAAATCTGGGGTGAAGAAATGTGAACAAAATCTTGATGATATTTGATGAAAACAATGCAGTTCCCCAAAGCTGATCCTTAATCACTCTACTTCCTCTATGCTTGGGAAATCTCTAGAAATGACAGTTGATATAAAAATTTAATCACACTGGGCACTGTGCAAAACCATCACAGACATAATATCTGCCCTAAGGAGTTTATGGACTATTTCAAGGCTTGATGCCAGGAGAGGGTGTAGCAACAGTGAGAACTAGGAAGAGGTAGTAGTTCTAGGAACTATCCTGTCTTTCTAGATAAACACTCTGCTCCGTGTCAGCATCATTCAGCAGGGTTAAGATGCAAACAAAAACACTGGTGCATTTGGTAATCATGGCTAGTCATCTGTCTTATGACAGGCTTGGTGAATTTATAAGATAGAGCTACTGTCAGCTCTGTTTCTCAGATTTTATTATATTGGCTTGTAGGCTGGAGGATTTGGGCCTCAACTTATTAACTCCTTGTTTATATTTTGTTTTTTGATATACCTACTCCTACAGAGGAGCAGTGCTGACATGCATCTTTAGAACTTTTATTTCCAAAAGAAGAATGTTTTCATAGAAGTTAACAGCTGAGGTTTTTCTTCTTCCCTCGCATTTTTGATAAGCTGAGAAATACTTTCCCCATGTGAACATTTCAGTCAGTGGGAGTCAACTAATAAGCAAGCATACAGTGTATCTGAAACAGATAAAACAATTTTGTGGGTACAGGATGCTGCGTTCTTTAGCTGCTTTCACTAACTCCTCCTTTCCCTGGCTCATTTATCTGGTGAAGGAGGCAGACTCTGCTGACAGATCAGGAGCAGATAGTCACCATTTCAGGAAGGCATTCTCTCTACAGGGCATCCTGAAGTACAGTCTCAGAGCTCAGAGAAACTGAACTGAATGCCTGCTTTATTGCCCTGGGTAGGGAGGAATGGTTTGTAATCACAGGACTCCTTAAACAAAAGCCACGAATTCTGTGTAGAAGTGTGTAAAATGCTAAGATAGAGGTGTGCTATGACCACAGGAATTTTATCATATCATATGGGATCAGTAGTCCAATATCATGTACTTAGCTCTTGGTGCAGCACTCTGTGTTTGATAGCAGCTGGTGGAACGTGCAAGAAACACATTAATTGACAGTTGGAGAATAACCTGCCCATAGGGGAAGTAACTTTCTAAGCTCAGGCAATTAGTGGTTTTCCTTTGCCTTTTAGCAGGAGTTTGCATACTTTGTCTTTAGTGAGCAAGCAGTTTACTTTGCTGAATAAGAGCTTTCATTTGGCTGCAGGAAACTGTAATTGTGTTGTGCTCCTACTTTCAGAGCTTGCACTCTGCTACTCATAGGTACAGTTTAAATGGAAAAGGGCAAGGTAAGAAAGGTCAAAGCAGAAAGGCAAGATGCATTTTAGCGAGACTTCAACAGTAAAATCTCTATGATTTACCCTTTTTTGGGCTGCTTTTTAAGCCTTTAGGCAAAAATGTGCTGCTTGTTATTGATGTATGTGATGTGATGTATGTGTTACAAAGTAACACATCATGTGCTTTATTGAAGGATATTACGCTTTTTATGTAGTAAATTTTAAAGACTTAAAAGATGTATTGTGTACATGTTCTAATCCTTGGGATTGTAATACTGATCAGTAAATGAGATCAACACCTTCCGTATGTAACTCTCCTCTCATCAGATGTCTCACTAAAACATGCATCTCAAACACGCCTACTTCCACAAACCTGCTGTGGTTTGGCAAAGGGAGTGTTAACGTCACTCCTTTCGGAAAAGTTGAACAATCCTAAATGTCTCACGAATGCAAAGATTTTCCAGAAATTTAGACTAAATATTCAGGTTTTATTTTTTTCTTAGACTCAGCTTGTTTACATATATTTTACGATATGTCTCATGTTTTTACTATTCGAATGCTTCAAATCCCTGTTGACTGTCATCAACTGGCCTTTCAATTCCACAGATGCAGTCCAGTTCTTGGACTTAAAACTGCAATTTTTAGGTAATTTGTAATTTACGTTAAAATTTATAGCTACATCACTGTTATTGGCAAGACCTTGCAGCAAATATAATTTCTCTTTATCCACAGAATTAAAAAGCTGATATTTGTTGAGAGGTTTTGGGGGACAATGGCAAATGCAGAGTTAAACAAGTGACCAATTTATATTGAACTGAACATTCAGTGTTGATGGATCCTTAATCCCTAAACAGATGGTTTACCACAGTTCCATTGTAGTCCAGAAGTACCTCTTGCATGAGAAAATGCAGTCATGCAGAAACAGTACAAACACTTATTGACTTGCCCACTACTTGTCGCTGCTCCTTCTTTTCTCTTTCTTCCTCCTCCTCTTATTTTTTAACAGAATTCAGTGTTAGTTTAACTTTTATGCCCATAATGCCTTTTTGCCCTGTACCTAGGATTTCTGTTTTGCTTTTAAATTAAATTAATATGATCCAACTAGGTATATTCTGTGATTCTGTGATTCTGTGACGAAAAGGCCTTCAGTGTGAACTGCCTATGAACTCATTTTCAAATTTGACTGTTTTGTTATTATCAGAGACTTCTTTTGCTTCACATAATTTCTCAAATCATGGCATTTCAAAATCCTGCAGTCCTGTAATACCATGTTCTGTGAAAAAGGGAGGGGAGAAAATAGATTTCAGTTCCAGCTTTTGTTAACTATTCTTGTTTTATGCAGAAAAAGAAAGAGGTTTTATTTCTCAAAGTTGAAGATCTGTCAGCTTGCAAAGTATTTCTTTTTATATGAGGAAGATTAAGTTGGCATTTTATGCAAGTTCCCTGGCATGCACCTTTGTGTCTTGTCATAAGGAACATAATTACTGCATTTCACCACCAGCGATCATTCTTAAGTTAAAACCTGGTATAAACCTCTCATTAGTAAAAATAAGACAATGAAAGTAGGATGTACACCTACAAAATGAGAACCAACTCTTAAGGGAGTTAATCTCTTCATTGCACAATAGATAAAAATAAATAATTTTCACTTAGGGCTTTTCTTTCACATGCAATCAAAATAGTATGTGATAACAGATCTGCTGCCAAGAACTTCATAAACACAAGGTTTTATTCAGAGAGACTTGATCTTCCTTCTGTACTGCATTCAAATAAGAGAATTTCTTTTAAGTCACAACATTTGACAAGATTTTGATGCTGCTTGTATTACAGAGGGTAGAGAGGCATTACAGGTGGTTCCACACCACCTATTTACAACCTCAGCCAGGATAAAGACTGTTTTCTGCATAAGGAAAAGCCTGTGGTCAGACCACATTTTCTCTAAAATGTTTTGTCCTGAACTGTAACTAGAGCATGGAGGCTGACACAGGCCCTGAGAGTGGTACTTGACAAGTGTGAGATTATTTTGTGCCAGGCAGAGACTTGATGTGTCTTCCAGTCTTGCCTCCTATGTAAAAATCATATTCTCTTCTTATCCAGTTCCATCAAGCCAAAAGATGAAGAGCTAACAAACCAGATGTTTTTTCTTGTTTTCAAAGCTTTCCTGAGTTAGCAGGGAAGCCTGAAAAAATTTCGGTGTGCCATGTTCCAGTGAATTTCACTCAAAATGAAAATAAGGCTAAGATATCCTCCATATCATATCAACATTTTAAATGGCATTTTCCTTTGGAAGGCCTACTGTGAGATCATTGGTACCTGTGTTTGGTACCAGCATTTAGTGGGCTGCTAAAACCATTGATGAATTTGCAGTTTTAAAGGGAAAAAGAGAGAAAGTAAAAAAGGAAGGGAGGGAAGGAACAGAGGAAGCAAAGTGAGGGAAGGAGAAAAAGGTTGCAGGTCCAATACACTGAAAGGAGGACTGTGTTCATAAGTAATGCACGCATCCAAATTCTGCTTATTGGGTCATTGCATGACATACATCTCCAGAAGTATTTTGTCTTGCCATCAGAATTCACTCAAACTTTGTGTTTAGTATATGCGAAGTGAAGGAAGGTCAGATAAGTGTCTTGTTGGTGTTCTGGTATGGTAGTGTCACCAGGAGCAAAAAGTGATGGATAGAGTAGAAATAGGTTCAGGTGAGATTTTCAAAACCGACTACTGGTTTCAACAGTAAAAACTATGGAAATGCAGCCAGTTCAGTGCAGAGTGCTTTTCAGAACTCTGCTCTTGTACCAGAAGATGGGCAGGCTAAACCCACCTGAAAATTCAGAAAAGGGGTTTTCAGGGTAAGAAGAACCAACGTTGCACAGCTGCTTTGCAGGGTTTACATACATGACTTAAAATGCAAGCACAGAGCCAAACAATTTTCAGGTAATTTTCCAAAACTTTTTAGTTCCAGAGACAGCTTGTTACATACAAAACCTCTGCATTTCAAAATTAAAATTAGCAGAAAGATAACATTCTGTTGTTGAAGTAGGGTACTAAAAGTTAATCATGCCAAATTGCTTCCCCACCTCCCCTGAAAGCAGTTGAAAAATCTGTTAAACGAGTTTTTTTTCACAGATTGTATCCAATAGGATTGAACCATGGCAAAACTAATTTCTAAGAAACCTGCCATTGTATAATATTAATTATAATAATGATGAAAGATTCTAAATAAATTAGTTTTTCCAGAAGCTATCCACTAGAAGTTACAGTGAGAGCCAAACCACAAGCACTTTTTGGCCTCTTTGAAAGATTTAGATGTCAGATGGAATGCTTTCAAAAACAAGGATGTGCTTGAGGGGAAAAAGAAGAAGAGTAATCTTGTTAACCAAAATAAGTAGAATTCAAAATTACTTTTGGAGCTTTCCCTTTCCTATTGAGAGAAAACAATAGGAAGGGAAATGTTCCTAAACTGAAATTCAGTTCAGATGTAAAATACACTTGCCATTGCAGAGTCTACTACCCGTTGCAGCGTGAGAATATTCTCCAAAATTGCCTAATTTTATTCTTCCAAGTAGTCTGACTTGCTGCTTCTACAAGAACTCTTTGAGAAGAGAGTGCACAGGAAGTTAATTCCTTCAGGTATATACATCCTAGAGTCATGAAGCACTTTACAGAGCGAAATATCAAATAAAACCAACTACATTCCACTACTGACTTTTCTCGAGGCTCTTTGAGCATAATTACTGTAACCAGTAGCAAGTGCAAATATCACTTCAGTGTAATAGGTCACCTTTGTTCTGAGTTCCAATTAGCCTACAACTTGTGCGGAAATCACATAGTAAAATTGCTCAGTCACCAGTTAAGTGGCTCACTGATTTTCCAGGAGGTTTAAATCCCCAACTGTTACATAAGCCAGCGTCAACTTGCCTGCTGAGTGCGGGCACTTATATTTGGGATTCATCAAAATCTGGGAAGCAGTTATTTCTTACACCATATTTATGAATAATGACAAGACGCTGCCAGCTGGTGTGTGTAAAGTTGTCTAGACCAATCTATGAACAGTATGTTTTTGCATCTTTTCTTATGGCAGCGTTGATGGCCAAGGAGGGAGACTGGGTAATTTTCCAGTGACTGCTAAATGACCTCAAGCTCTAGTAGAAATAATGCCTACAAACGCTGCCGCTTTGGCTGCTGTGACATAAACACTAAAATAAAATAAAATTGGAAGGGCACCAGCACTTACACTTTAGGATAAATGTTGTCTTATAGAAAAAGGAAGTTTTCCACCTAGGTCTAACATTTCATAATTTTGCAATGTGGAAGTTTTGAGTCATTGTCAGAATTATACAGTGCTGATCACTCTTTGAAATATGATGATGAGTTAACATTTGGAGGTGTGACCAAGTGGGATAGGCAGTTGTATCTGCAGTGAAAGACTGCATGAAGGAATTTATTAAGTTTTTTTTTCTTTTTAAACCACATTTAGTGGCATCTTTTGACATGCATTTCTTTACTATCTTGTGTACATGTTGGATTCTAGGCGGCTATGCAGTCGTATTGCACAGCTTTGTTTGTAGTTTGTTTTTTTTTTTTTTCCCCAGAAAGGGGCTGTCCTGTAATAAGCATCCGAGCTACCTGTAGTAAGGGTGAAAATCCTAACCAAAAATACTGGATTCTGAAAGAGGTCAAAAGGAAAAAAAATGAGGTGAGGGGGGATAAGGGATGAAGAAGACTTTTATGAAAGGGAAAATTTTCACAAGAGAAAGGAGGAAAGTAAGAGGAACTATAAAGGAAACTTAGTTTTATTGGAAGAGGCCTCATTTTTCCCATGAGGCATATATGTTTTGGCATAGACAACAACTCCATCTCTAGAAAGGAAGACACCAGCTGATACCTGGATTACCACAAATTACCTAATTCTTTAATTCTTTTTAATAAAAATTACCTGTAGATTTATTGGGAATATTGTTGTCCTTGTGCATACTAACTATTCAATTCATGCTGAAAAAATAATATATAGCTTAGCTTTGTAGGCAGAAATGCTTGATAATTTTTATATATACCACTCATAAATGTGTAAATAACATGCAGCCAGTTCCCCTGAGTGATCCCTTGAACACTCCTAAATACTATTATTTTTAAAAAGATTACTCTACTTGGGTAAAAACATTAAGAGTAGCACAGGCACAGTTCTTGCTAATATTTTGCCGCTTTGAGAACATGTTAACTCTCTTTTCATTTTTTATATTACAGTGTGTTCACATCTAACAAGTGCACATTTCAAGAAAATTGAGTTCAGCCATGTGTAATAGAAAAACACAATGCTATTGATCTCCTAAAGTCTCAAAAGGGAGGTAAATGTGAAAACGTCTGTTACAGTTTCCATCTATTGCCCCATTGCGCCACCATATTGTAGAAAAGGGAGACCAGTGAGCGAGTTTATTTATCATTTTGTTTTGCACCTGAATACAATGAGTTGCTGTGGGGAAGATCCTGACTCCCAGAAGAATCTAGACAAACTGTGACTCATTAGACATTCCTGAAGCATGGTGAAATGGAAAAGTCAACAGAGTGCTGTAATATGTGGGTATAAGTTATGCAAGGACAGTTAAGAATATAGTGTTGAGGGATTAACATTATATGGTAGGTATTCCATTTAATTAACTAGATGATGCTATTCCTACTATAGCGGTATCTGTAGAGAAATGAATCCCATATCAGCATGTATGTTTAGAGCTCTCAAACCAAAAGCACAGCTAAGTCAGCAAAGAGAACTTCCATTTTTGTCTGGAAATGAATGAACCTCGCTGAGACACTGGATAAATAGCCTCATGTTGGTTACTGTTTTGCAGTGAATACTTGCCCATATACCCAGGAGTCCTCATCCATGTTTTGGGGAAGGATGCTAAGAATCTGTATTTCTTACTGAACCATGAGTAGGTGTTAGGGTGAGTCTAACACAGAATATGTGGAGGAGGTAGATGCCCTTCTGTGCTGGCTGCTGAGTGCTGTGTATCCTTGCCATGCTTCCTCAGTCCTGCTTAACCTCTGGCTTTTTAATGGGACCCTCAGCTTCATGATCTCTTTCCCCTTGCAGAGACTCCAGCTTTCTTGACTGGTCACCAGAGTGGATGGGTCTCACTGCATCTTCTTCCTGTGCCAATCAACAAAATCATTTGCGTTTTTTGCTCTTTCTTCTTCCAGAAACAAGAGAGAGAACACCAAGTCCCTTCAAAATGAGAGAAGGATGGGAGGAACAGAGCTTGCATCAATCTCTGGTCTCCTTCTCCTTCATCACCCACTACAGCCGATGAGAGGCACAGGATAGGACAATCAGAGAAAGGGCTGATTAATTCAACTGATCAGAGAGGGATGGGTTTGCACAGGTGTTCACATACGTATTTCTGTTTGCTGTGGTTATTACTGGACCTGGTACAAAGCCCTGATAGAGTTTGCAGGGTTGGCAGTCTAGGTTAGGTATAACCCTGTCCTATTTTGCTTCTCAGATGAACTGCAGTCTAATGGCGATCATACAATAGCATTCCACATTGCTCTATTCTGTGATTTTAGAGAGCATCCTGACACAAACTGCTTTTGGGGAATAAGTCAGACCTCTTCCAGAGCTGGTAAATGGTGCACTAGGCTGTCAGTTAATGTTGAAGACTCTGGTTGCCTTCCTGAAAACCAGGGCATGCAGTGTTATCGTGTACATGCTAGGAATGGCTATCAAAGCTGGAAGTGACCAAGGATATTAAATTTTAGCAAAATATTCATGTCTTTGGTATGTGTGCAGGCTGCACCTTAAGAAGTCTCCTATGTAAAAGACATATTTAAGTAGTGTAGACTGTTCTCAAGTCATCTGAGAATTTCTTTTCATGGACCTAATCTAAGAGTGGTGAAACAGGAGCTGACATCCTCTTTCTATAATACAAACTGCGTTACAGAAACAAAATACGCATTTTTCCTTTTTTAAGGAAAAACAAGTCTAAACTGTTAAGTACAGTTCTTTTCCTACTACTGTTTTGCATAGGCTAGTTGTTGTTACCCATGTTAAGTCAAGGGCACTTGACCTGCCAATCATTCTCTTGTGCAACTATTCCAGCATTCCAAAGTTCTGACAGAACTCAATAAATATATATATATAAAATATAATAATAATAATAATAATAATACTAATTTAAAAAAAAAAAACCCAAGCAAAATCAAAAAGAATTTTTGAGAAAGACCTCCCCCTTTATTTTCAGCATAGATCAAGTGCCTTCACTATTCTTTGCCTAACACTGAAAAAGAAATCCAGGCAAATCAAAATCAAATTGCAAAACCCTCAACTGGACTAATGTATACCCTTAGAGTGGTGTGAATGACCGCTTGGAACTGTGTCAGCTGGGAGACATGACTGTTCATTTGTGTCCTTTGTATTATTTGGAAGGAAAGAGTATTCAGGATGCACAACCTACATGTTCCATTTTGGAACTTACTGGAGTATGAAAAACTGCCCAGGGTAATTTTTTGAGATCACTATCCTCTGTTAGAGGTTTCTATGCCTGTGAAATGTGGGGCTGTATATCTTAATGGAATATAGTGTTTTTGGGAAGATGAACATATACTGTGGTATCAGATAATCTTTTCCAGAAGCTAAGTGAGGGGGATTTTCAAAAAAAGCTTTCACAGACAATCTTCTGCTCCCACTTAAAGTGGATGCTGGCAGGAAAAATAAAGCAGTTTGATTGTTTTTTCCTAAGAGCCCAAAGATTTGAAACAATTCAGCCTAGATACATGTATCCTGCCCAGCTTAAATTCTCGATGCAGTTTGTCTCATATACAGGAGCTTTTTTTACAATGGCAAGATTGACAGATCTGTTGTTATGACTGGCAGATTGTTTTCTGCATGAAAGTTGATTTTTTGGAAAGCTCAGGTGGAATATCTTAGTTCCTGCTTAAATTGATCCATTGGGCTCTAGTATGACTACTCGTAGATGTGTATTCAACAATATGGATTTATTAGCTGAGGCTTATAAACTGTGGCATCTGTGAGTTGTATGCAGCTTAAAAAGCATATCTCAGAGATGGCTGACATTCAGTTGTGTGTGAAATGCATTTTTTGGTCCAAACTTTACATTTATCTGCATTAGCTTTGCATAAATCTACATTAGCTCAAATGAAATCTGTAGAACTATTCCTACTTTACCTCAGAGTCACTGAGAGATGCCATTCACTGCATAGATCAACTATGTTAACAAATGTTAAGTTCTAAATATCTTAACAGGATGTACTAGTGATTTTAACATTATTGTGTCTTCTCTTATTTTCCATCCCCTGCCAACGGAAAATCTTTAGATAACCAGGCTGGTTGATGTACTTTGGGTCAGAAAGGTGTGATTCTGAGTGAATATATTTCATACCATTAAAATCAATTTAGTATATTTCCCGGGATCTAAGTGAGTTTTTGAAAACTATCCTTTGTATTGAAATTCAAGTGTTAGGCTATCTTTGATGCAGAAATATGTCACTGCTTATAGATGAAATGGTTGGTGCCCAGTGGCAGCTAGATCAATAGGAATTTAACATAGTTGTGTAATTTTATTTTTTAAACTGCTTTTGTAGTGAGATCTATTGGGTTTCCCCCTTGGCCTCAAGAACCTGTCTGTTTCACTACTTGGTGTCCTCTGAAGACACTCCTAATTTCCACAGATTTTGTGGTTTTGTAGTGTGGCAAAGTCCCACTAGGTGCTAGACAAACAATTTCTGCATTTTTGATTTAAGCCACATTTGAGCTGGGGATATTAGAGGTAAAGGATTAATATATCATTCCAGCTGATTAGTTGGTTGTCCCTCTCAAATCCTTCAGGGAGGTTTGCACACTGGAAATTTTATGTAACTTTTAAGTTTTTAATTTGAAATAGTCATCGAAATACTCAAAACTATTATTACAGCATCAGCGAACAGTCTGTGACATTTCAGTTGTTTAGCTAAGAAGTGGAAAGACTTTTGTTCCACAAGTTGTTTTCCGTTTACTGTTCCTTACAAAAACCCCTTTAATGTACTGTTTTTTCAGAATATGTTTTTAATCAAAAAGTACATGTTGATGTTTAATGATAAGACAAGAGGAAAGACTGGCCACACCTTAAGGAAAATGCTCTAATCCTACAGCCTACTTGTTCCCTTGCTTGGAAAATCTTTTTGGCTCTCAGAATATTCAACACCATTCAAATTTGCCTTTTCCTCTAAAAAGGATACAAAACACTAAATCCCTTCTCCAAAACCAAATGCTTGTAATGTTATGAAAAGGGAGAACAGATGGTAGCATAAAGCTTAAGGGGAAAGTATAGCACTTTAATTCAAATTGTTTGACAGAGCTAAAGACAGCCACTTAGTTACCAATTGCTTAAGTTATTTATGCTCCTTTGTGTAAAAGAAGAAAACAAGAAAATTAAAATGTTTTGTACGTTTCAGAGAAAAAAGGATAAGGCAAAATGGTAGTTTATTTGATTATGTTGTTTGTTAATGGTAATACCCAAAATGTGATTGATCTTATTAAGCAGCCATACAGAATTGCTAGAATAATTGAAAACTAATTGTATAATAAGTTATTGTATAATTTTTGGTTTCACAGTGGGCATGTTTACCCTGATACAGTGTGGTAGCCTACTAGGAGAATACTCAGAGCTTCATAACTTGGAATACTTTAGGTATTTTCCTTCCACTTTTAACTAAATTAGTTTTGCAGTTCATCAGGATTTAAACTGTGATTCAGTGCATTAACTTATCCCCATGCTGCTTTGATTGAACAGCAAAGCGTCCATTACCAGTGCCATATCCAAAGTGACGTTTCCATACAGACTGCCTGCTGTTTCATTCATAACCACAAGGCAGCCCAAAATGACTTTACTTCTTTTTACAACTTGCAAGGAGTTAATGGACTGTGCTGGCCCCCTGCCAAAACCTTTAAGAAACTTTATTAATGTGTTATGAGGCTAGGACACTATAGTATGGGATTTTATTGGTTGCTCATTTTAATGAATAAAAATATGTATGCACAATTAAAACCACATTTTCAAGCAATTGTCTTCTAGTAAACGTTGTCTTTGACAATGATATTCTTAATGTTTGCTAATGACAGTTTTGTATATTTCTTTTTATAATGCAAAACTTTGTACTGCAAGAATATTGAATTTGTGTTGTGAATGTTCCCTTCAGTGCAGAACCCACCTTTGGCCCTGAGAATCCTCTTTTCTGATGCACAAAAAGAAGCATTGAAAGCTTCTGGTTGGACTTTATCATAAAAGACTGTGAAGACTGTGTGGCTGTGGAAATGTAGTCAGTCTGTACGCAGTACATAGCATAAAGAGCTAACATGATGTAACTAGCTTCAAATTTAATGCCAGAAACCAGCTTTTAGTAGGCTGGTTGTCCGATGTAATTTCAGTGTTATTCTGGAAACATTTCTTCTCAAGAGGCGATGGAATTAGTTTCTATTAGACATTTTTAAAATTCAGAATTCAAGCAGGCAATGAAGTAGGTAAGAGTCAGTAAGACTCTCAACAGTTTCTAATGGCTGGGAACAAAAACAGAGATTGTTCATTGCATAAAGAAATGTGAACACTTTTTAAAAAGAAAGTAGTTTCATTACTTTTCCTTCAGTCATTAAAAAATAAAAATGATCACGTAGAGTCCTTTTTCACTGAGAAGCATCATAATTTTCAGTCTCTGGAAGCTTTTCTAAAACTGATAAATACTATCAAAGAAGAAAACAACATAGCTTTAATGAGGATAACAATAGGAAATACAGAAAAAAATGTGGAAGTGAAATTCAGTAGGGGATGGAATGAAGCGTTGGTAGCAAAGCAGAAAGTTTAAATAAAAATACCTCAGTCTGTTTAAATAGTTTACTATATTAGCACATGTTGACAACAGTTAAGCTCACATAAAAGGTTCCATTCTGCTTTCAGGCCTTAGAAAGCAGTCATGCTTTGCATGTAATTTGAGCAAAAAAGATGACAATGGTTTGCATGTATAAGGAGACTCACAAAGTGCAGTCCCTCTTGGTATCAAAATAGAATGATCTTGTGACTTTCATTTACACTATTTTCCTGTTAAAAATATCTTGGGATCAAAAACCTATTTGCTGGGGACCCTTACTGAAGAGTGCTAATTCAGGTTTGGTGGCGATGCACACAGTACTTTTGAAGGAATAGTGCTTCAGAATCCCAGGTGTAGTTCAGCCTAGATTCCTTCTCCCTTTAATCTTTGATACAAGAACAGTTTAGTGTCGATATGCCTGACACTGCTAAAGATGGCCACAAGCAGTTAGTGAACAAAATTCCCAAGGAGATGCTTCATTTGGTAGTCAAATTAAAGGTTTGGACTCAGGAATATATTTTCCAAATAAAATAGAGGCACCCTTATGCAAATAGAGATTCTATTTCCAAAATAAGATTTTTTGGGTTCTTTTTACACATACATATGTGCACAGGTGCTGTATAAGTATGCAGCATGAATTTGGCTTCTAAGTTTATATAAAACCTTTAATGCATGAATATATAAGACAGTTCACTTGATGCAGAATTTGAACAAAGGATAACAAAAAATTACATTGCATGTGTCTCAGAGAGCTAAGAAAAACATCAGTATTTCCAACATTGATTGGGACACTTTTGAGCATCTATCTATTCATCTTTGATTTTTGCAAACAGCTTTTGTATACTTTAGGCAAGATGCATAAGAGCTCTGGATGTGCAGAATAAATAATATGTTGATGCAAGAAGCAGAATTAACTTATGACAACTTTTGCCTCCTCATTTTTTAGAGTCAAGTACACATATCAGTGTTCTTTTCTAACAGATTTTTATGGAATTTAGAGCCAGCCATTAGCTGAGGAATGCAAGGAAAGGGGAGGTCTTACTCACAACACTTCTGTAAAACTGAAACATCTGTGGTGACACTCCTGATAGAAGAAACACTTTGAGTTTTCCTGACTTGAAAATTCTCAGCAAAAGCAAGAGAACACAGGAGTAACTGTAGATAAAAAGAAAATACATCTTCATCTTTCTTTACTTTGAATACTTCAGAAACTCAGTGAAAATGTGAACCAATTGGTAGGGGCCTTTCTAAATACACCCAAGGAACTGATAAGATACAAGGATGTTTCCTACAGCATTAAAATTAGAACGTGAGTATCACAGGTTATTTTAATACTGTAAAAGGAATTTCACAGTCATTTGAAAGCTGAAATAGGTAAAATTTGTCCACTTTGGATTTAGTAAACCTGTTGGCAGTTGCATGCAGAACCCACGGACTGGGATGAGATCTCATTTTCTTACTGCTTGTAGTATGAAAGTGCTGAGTTACATGCAAATATATACTAGTCTTTATCCCAAGTCACTGGCACAGTATTAGACTGGTCAGATAAAGCGAGACCCTGGAATTTGAGGCTGACAAAGCTGTTTGTGTACATCTGTCTTTTGTCTTTCATAAATAAACAGAATTGTATTCTTGAACACTCTAAATATTTCTTTCAATCCAGATAGGTAAAAAGGGAAAGTTTTGGGATTCCCAGTAAGCTAAGTACCAGGTGCTTCCATAGGGGAAAATGGCCTGTATTTGTTTAGTGTTTTAGCTAAAAGTGCTATATTAACCCAGTGAGGATGAGAAACGAGCAACATGTAGCTATTTATTTTAAAGTACACACATGCATTTGAAAGGAAGAAGAGTGGTGTGATATTCACAGAATGAAGCTTCATCTGTAGAGGGTGTAAGAAGAAGGTAAGATAGAGAAAATGACATGATTTTGTAAAGATAATGTTTTACATACAGGAGATTAGCCATGGCAGATTCCTTGGATACTGGAGGTGATAAAGATGCTCCTCTGCATATTTGACTGGTAAAATATTTTGAACATAGTCCCCTTGTTAGTTTTGACCCCTTTTTTTTTGTTTGGTGCAGAGCAGTTTAGAGGTGCACTTATTAAATATTAATAGAAGAGAGACCAATTGGAACTGCATGCCAGTGCAATCCCCGTGCTCTTTGGAACCTTAACCCTAGCTCACTGGAACCTTGCAAGGACATCAGCATTGCATACCTGTGTGACTTTGACCCTGATTACTAATTAAACAGGGATGAAAGTCAATTCAGAAGTTGAGTGGACGTAACTATCCCAGTCCTCCCTATTTAGAGGGACAAAAATCTGCTCGATAGAGTAGAAAAGATTAGAAATGAAATAAAGTTATATAAACAGTTGACTGGGCTTGATCTGAAGTCTTCTGATACAACAGTGTAGCCACGGACAATAAGCAGTTCATGGATTAGTTGACTAGCATTTTCTCAGAAAGCTCCTGTTCAGATGTTATTATATAATGATAGTTGATAGGGAGGTTTAGGACAGTAAATAGACAAGGGCAGCACCCATAAGATAAGCTTTGTATTCAGTTAGTGTCTGTAAGGTTGTGATTCTTCTATTAATGGAATTTTTTTTTTTATGGTGTGGACACTTCCTATTTTCATATTTAATTTCATGTGATGATAAAATACCTGTAGAGTTACATTTTTTTAATGGAAATTCAGTGAAAAGATCATAATACACTCAAGCGTCAGCTGTCATTATCCAAACCACCAGATCCACCAGATCTTTCTCATGAAAACTGCCCAGTGAGCGGTAGAAAAGCAGTGGTCTCAACAAAGGCTTGAAATGCCTCTACTTCAATTGTGGACAGTTATGGTTAAAGTAAGAGTAACAGATCTAACAAATCTCTCAATTTATGTTTAAATTGACATTGGACACAGTGAAAGAACACTCTCCTGTCTTTATTATACAGGCTCAGGACAGAATAGCTAAGGTTTCCTAGTTCTGGCCAAAGGTGGGTTAGCTGGGTGAGGACTTCTATCTCAAATAGAATAGAGAGAGACTCACAGCAGAGGCTTGAGATGTTTGGAAGGGTTTTGCATGTTTTGCTGGTTGCTTGGAAAAGAGACAGATTTTCTTTAGAAGCTGACAAATGCAATCAGTGTGAAGGAGGTATCAGGCACCTGGGGCTTTGTTCATGCCTTGCACCCGAGTGCAGGGTGGCTGTGCTTTGCAAAGGTCCCAGTGCATGTGCTCCCAGCACAGGGGAAGTGTATGATGATTTGTGCATAATTTAAAACAATAAAATAAGCTTCCCTTCAGGAAACTCCTGCTCCCCCTTTTTTTCCCAGTGATGGGATGCTTGGAGCAGTCAGCGTGCCTTCTCACCCACTGTGCCATGGTGAGCTTGGTGTGACAAACCTGCAGTGCCAGGTCATGCTCTTGTCTGGAAACTCAGCTCCTTGCCTCATTTAAAACAATCTGATGGTTTTAGAACTAGCTTTGGCTTATGCCCTTCACACAGGACGACACTAGATCGACGACATTTCAGGATAACTGTTTGGCAGCCATTTTAGATACTGCCTGTGCTGAGAGCTCTCTGGCTGCCAAAAATTGCAGACACTCTGTGCCAAAACACTCTTGGCAGTAGAGATAAACTTTGCAGAGATACACAGTCCAGAAATATCTTATAATTACAAAGCACAGGGGGCAGAGTGTTTTTACAATACAGCTGTGCTAATGTAAACATTTAATTTGGCAGCCTTCTCCACCCACTTTTCAATTAAACGGGTTTATGCAGATACTTTAGGTCTGCAATAAACTTTATTGCTGCTTCTCTTAGAGTACAGTTTATGAAACACAGATTTAAAGTATTTTGGGGGCTTTCCATCCATTTAGTGAGGCACATTGAAAATGTTAGGCTGTTGTAAAGGGAAGTGTCAATTCCTGTTTTAAAATGCCTTAGCTCTGGCTTCACTAAAAGCCTTTGCTTTAAAAGTATATATTAATTGGGGCCTGTCTCCTTTGCTTTTTCCCAAAACAAGTAACAGGATATTAATAGAAAGAAATGAAATCACTTAAAGACCTACAAAAGGACATTTGTGCTGGTGGTGATCATTAGAAAAGACAAATGTTCCTGGCATTGAAGAATGTTGCTACAGAGAATAGCTCTGAACAGCAGTTCTTATGACTATAATTGCAATAATTGTGTGATAGCTGCAATAATTGTTCTTATAGAGTAAAAGAAAAATAATTTCCAATCACAAGCATTATTCAGCCTTAGATGGCAAAAGCAACCAAAGATCCTTTCCTGAAAACTTCAGAATGCTGGAGGTTACCGTATTTTATAATGAGATGAGTTAATTGGCTTTGTGAAACTGGTTAATGTTTTATAATATAAGAAGACATATTAGATAGATCTTTTTACTCACTATCAAATCAATTAAAATAACTCTCTCTAATAATGTTTGCATTTTGTGGGAATGAAAAGCTTCAGTGTGACTTTGAAAGGCCAAAATGTGGAGTCCTTCCTCACAGTCAAAAGCTCTCCAATTCTGTGAGGGATCACACCATCTCAGAGGGGCTATCCCTAGTTTCAAAGGCTCTCTATTTAGGAGCTAGGCAAAACAGAGTAAGCACAGTCACAGAATAGATTAGCATGTTGTCTAGGGATGCCAGACTTCAGGATTCAAAGGATCAGCTCAGTTTGGATAAGCTGAGGAGTAGGAAAGACTGTTTGTTGGTTTTCCTTTTTTTGAAAGTATGTTGAGACTTCAGTCATGAAACTTGGAATAGCATCCAAGAAACTGCTATCTTGTCTGCTTTAATTTTGGCATTTGTAATTCCAGGCCAAACCACTCATTGTTGATAATTATGCAGTAGCAGTAGCAGAATGAAGGCTGTTGGGTATCCCACAGCAGTCTGGATGATGGTCTCTGCCCCCCAGAGTATTCAGCTTTGGTTTCCATGTGTGTGGGGCCAGGAGGTGGTAGCGTGAGGCAGGGTGATGACTCGTAAAAGGCACCAAGGTGCCTTTGCGTATTTTTTCAGCTGACATGCAGGAACATTTTAATGGATTCCAGAAAGCAAGGCCATCAGAAAAACAGGAGCTTCTTCCAATCGATTTGTACCTTCCCAATGTTCACCACGAGTTAATTGTAAATGCTGTTTTTTAAAAAGTATGTTTACTTGTCTATAATAGACATCAAATAAATGTGATTAGGTTAGTAAGTACTAAGGCATAACAACACAGACGTATTAAAAAGCTAACTGAAGAAAGCCAGCTAAAGCAGATATTAAAGCACTAACAACATAAGATAGGGTCTAGTTGTAAGGATAATTCTCTCTCTGTAACAAAGTTATAAAAATTAGGTGTGTGGAAGGGAATATAGTTTATGGAGGGCATCCCATTATTGCAGGAATACAGAGTAACTTTTTCTCCCTTGTGATCACAAGATATTTTCTTAGACTCCTTACTTTAAATTGATAGTCTTCTTACTCTTTCTACTAATCAATCAATCTTGCTGATAAATTGGAATGATGTAGATTTTTTTCTCTAGTGCTGTCCCCTTAATTAGGAACACAGTTATTCAACATTGTTGCTGTGATTAGAGTACAAGTACAGTACAGAACAAAGTGCTTTTAGGAGTAGTATAAGACTTTTTAATAGACTCTGGCCTTTTCATGAACAATAAAAATTCAGTTTGGTTTTTGGAGGTGAAGGACCTTGTAACTGAGATACTTATTATTGCCTTTATTTGGCCACAGAAGTCTGTGAGAATGCTGATCATGGCCCATAGGCAGAATCAGCATTTTAGAAAAGGATGCTTTGTAATTCATTGGCATTAAAATAACATGTGGTGTTAATACAGTAAAAGCCTGCAGGAATGAAAGATCTGAAAGGCAGAAGTGAGAAATGCATTGCACACCTATGAAGAGATTGATTATCAGGTACCTTTGACAACAATAATTCAATAGATAAATGGTAAATAAAGATCTGTATAAAATGCAATCCCCTCCTCCTTTCTCAAGCCTTTAAAGAACTATGGGTAATATTTGGGAAGGAAATAGCGCTTGTATTTTTTCTCTATGAATAGAGAAAAACAGCTGGATTAGGCACGTGATTTTGTACCACTCTGGGAGGCCATATTCCTTGTGAAGGATCCCTGTTGAGGGTCTCCTATGTGTAAGCCAGTCTCCAGGTCCATGAGGGGGCCAGATCTTCCTGGGTAGCAGAGCAACATGTGCCATAGTCTGCCTGGGTAGCAGCGCAACATGTACCATAGTCTGCATGTTCCTTTCAGAATTTGTGGTCTGCTCTAAGTGCCAGAAGCCTTGACTAAATGATGGAGGAAACATCTCTAGTCGTCCTCCCTCTGCACACACTGGCATTGTCCTGGGTGTTCCCACTTCTTCCTTTGTGGCCATGAGCACCACTGCTGCACTGCCCCAGGTAGCAGTAGCCTGCAGCAATCTTCAGGGCAGCGTTCTGGAGTGACCTACTCAGTTCTGCACTGAGGATGAGAACTGTACCCACAGAAAAGCCTGAAACAGTCTCCCTTTCTTCGGGTATTTGCGAGGAAGGAGAGGTGGCCAACAGCCAGCTTTACCCAAAGCCCTTCTCTCATCCCAGATCACAGGTTTGAAGTTGGATGTTTATCTAATGTTTGGTGTAACACTGGAAGTCAAGTAGTACTGCTCAGCCAGTGTTGCAAGAATTAAAAAAGTGTTTTCAAAGTGCTAAATGCACTGCCTATCCTGGGGGTGCTTGAAAGTTTGGATTCTCACGTGTGAGGGTTGGGAGCAAAAAATGAAGGTGTGTGGAAGCTCTAGCACTGTCTTAGAGGATTCTTTAGAAAGATGCTGAAAGCTCATGCTCATACAATAGCAGCAAAATTTTAAGTTGCCAGCCCACAAATGGTAGTAAAAGTGCTGTGTCAGTTCTTTAGGAAACACATGAAGGACAAATGAAATATTCTCCTGTACAGCAGAAGACAGTTTAAATAGATTAGGCTCTGGCATAGCACTTAAGTTTATCAAGCGTTTAGTGTTTAGGATGTACAATTCAACCGTATGTAACTTGCCAACTATCTGGGCTTCCCCCACTGTTTCTGGTTTGGCAACAACGTGGTTTTTCACCCTGTTGCAATGCTGACTGCCAAGGAGACATGGCCAGCTTTCTGCTTCCTGTCTTCCTCTTTGTTCTGGCTTGGTCTGCATTCTGCCTGCCAAGTCACAGATGCCAAAAGCTTATACAAAAAGGTCAAACAACTAAGGCTTGAAGTCACCTATGCCAACATTCGTATTTTCCTTCTATTCTTCTGTATTTGGCTAAATGAAAAGTACACAGCACATAGCTGAGACAGGAATACAGAGAAATTTTTGCAAAAGAGTGTATAGATTACAGTTCTGCAAACTGCTTGCAGAGGCAGTGAACACTGAACATTTTAAGAGGAATTCCAAGTGCTAAAGAAATATTCTTTCAGTTTGTGAATTTATCCCTTTCCAGGCCCACACCAAATTTGTTTTTGCTTACTCCTGCTGTTTTACTGTATTTAGGAGTCAAGTTCCTGTAGAACTTAGTACTACCGATCTCTGCACTTGGATCTACAGCTACATCAATATCTGTGACCTTGTTGTAACTACTAAGAAAATTAAGTTTTCAGTAATATTTATAATTGGGAAGTTCTAATAATAAGTATAAAACTGTTCAGAACCTAAACTTCACCAATATAAATATGAAAACTCATGAACTGTATGGTTCTGCACATTTTCCCCAGAATAAAATTTATTTTCCTGATTTTAGTTCAGCTTCTCTCCACCTTGCGAGACTGAAGCAGAAAAAGGTATCTACCACTTCTATTTCTATAATGTTTCTTATCATGATAGTGATATTCACCTGTTGCTTTAATCTCCAAGTTTTAGACTAAACAGTAAGGCTGATAATCATAGCCATAAATGCAGCATGACTGTTGGCAGTGAGTTATAAAACTGTATAGTTGTAGGGTAAGCCTTCTGTTCAGATGATTCATCAAAGCCCAGGTTGCAAAGCACAGCTTAATATTTCAGTCAGTCTTCAAAAGAAAATATTCACTTTATTCATCATCCTCTCATCCTTTCGCCTACCTTACACACCTTTACAGAGAAGGTGCTTCTTTAAAGTAACAGCAAGAAGCAAAAGGAAAAACAGAAAGATGCTTTTAGCAATAGACCTTTCATAATAAGCAGCATTTGATTGTCTCTTACTCAGATGAGTAAGAAATCTGTTCTGTGCTTAGTGGTTTTACTTCGTTTTACTAAAAATGTTTTCCTGCTCACTGCTAAAATTGCAGAGTTGAGGAATATTCATAGACATATGGTGGTGGTGGGAGAAAGGTAGAGAGAGAATGCAGAGAAGGTAGGGAAAATAATGTGGTGTTGGTTGTTTTGTTCATTCATACAGTTGGTTGTAAGTTATCCTGTAGTAAATCTTTAACAATTTTTCAAACAGTATTACTAAAGTTAATGGTATACCTGGAGCTTGGGTTAAAAGGGCTGCCAGTGTCTTTAATGGGATAACAGTGCACTTTCTAGAGTTAAATATTGCTTGTGGACAGCCACACATATGCAGAGATATGTCATTTTACTGCTGCTCTCCCCTACTAATCTCATGGAAAGATATGGTCCAGAGAATTTGCCTTGTTCTGCCCCATAGTCACTACATTTCTTTTTCATGGCCTTATAACTTCATAAATGTTATATCTTAACACACAAATTTTTTTTATGTATGTTTAGTCTAGTTTTTTTTTTAAATGCTGCTACATACTGATTACATATTTTCCATCTGCTGCTTATTAAAATAAACTTACGCTAATAAATTCAGAAAGGCAAATATCATTTTGGTGTTGACATTTGTCTTTGCTGAGAGATCCTCATGTGACTGCCTGTGTTCTACACGAACTTAATGTTAGGCTGTGGCATATTATTTGAAATGGTATAGGTGAGTGCTGTGCAAAGATACCCATGCTTGCTGGGACTGAGCCAAGTGGCATATGAAAAATAGTGTAGGCTTGCAAGCCTAACAGTCTTCCTAGACTGATCTTTTCTACTCTGTTTCCTATATACAATCACATACTGTCTAACAAACTATGGTAGCCTCTAGACTAAACTTGGTATAAAACTTTAGTTTTATTCTTATTGTCATGGTGATCTGTCTTCATGTGCTGTTTCCATCTCCTGAACACTTACATCATGCTGTTATAAATTCCTATGTGTATGGAAGTGATTTCGTTGTTCATTTGATTAAATAGAAGAAAAAGTTCATACAGTATTGCTAGTGTTTCCTGGGGGAACATAAGGCTTTAGACTTACAGAAGACAAACTGGCTTGATATGAAATGTGTTTTAACATTGTTACAGAGATTTAGTTTTAACGATTGTGTATGTAGGATGACTAATGCCGGAATCACTTTGGAAAAATTGGCCAAACAATGTACTGGTGTATGCTTAGTTTCTGGAGGTTGTTTCGCTGCTGGTGGAGTGCTTCTGTTGCCAGCCCTGATGTCGCCTTGCTCTACTGGAGGCAGGCCACACACCTTTGTTCTGCCCCCACGTGCGTAAGTGCCTGGTGGCCAGGGAACAGAAGAGCATGTTGCTATGAGGCAGCTTCAAGTTGGAGGGGATCCGGGAGACTGCCGAGCAGTCTTCTGAACTTTGCTGCATCCTGGGATCAATGCCTTTTTTTGTTGTTGTTGTTTTCTTGGTTTGTTTTTTGTAATTGTGACGTGATTGACTAGTGGCCCCTCTGCAATGCTTGTCTGTCAGTCACACCCACTGGGTGGAGAAACACAGCCCTAGGCCAAGGTGAATTTCGTGAGTGAATTGCATTTTCTCATGTTCTTGCCATTACTGATATCGTACTGCTGTCCTGAAAAGGCTCTATTGTTCATGTTTCACTTTTAAGTTGGCATTAAAGGGATACAGGTGTTATTCAGAGGAAAACTGCTTGAAAGCATAAAAGCATTTTGGGACAGCAACGCCACCAAAGAAGGCTGGGCTAAAAAGGGAGCTGTAAGAATGTTTTCTTTACAGAATCACACAAGGTGTGTTGTGTATTTGTGGAGGGCAGGGAGTGACAGGCAGAAGGGAGGAAAAATCTGAGTTCCCAGGTTTCTATTACAGTATTGTCACCTGCTTGAAATCGGTCATAAAAGGGCCTGCTGTAATTGCAGTGCATACAACTGAATTCTTGTGCAGTGCATTGTGTCTCATCTAACTCCTTCAGGTCAAGTGGGTTTAACCTATTTGTCTAGGAAAAATACAGTGCAGAGCTGCCAAAGGGCTTGAATACACATGAGGTGTTAAACTGAATCTTGAACCTGCAATGTGGGTGCATAAAGGGGAAAATAATTAGTATTGCTCACAGAAGAAGGGCAGTAGAAGTATTAAGTTGCTATTTTTTGCTATAAAGTTTTTAGAAAAATCTGAAATGTTTCTGTAAGGAATGCTGTTGTGAAGTTGCTGTTGTTCATATTTATGCCTGTTCTTTCAGTAGTGCACAAGAGAGTTAACATGTTTAGCCCATTAGACTTTCCCATCTACAAAGCCCCAAATGTTACAAGATAACCCTGAAGCTATATGCATTTAGCTGTATGCATTTCAACACACACGCACACACACAAGCACACACACACATACACAGACAGACACAGACATACATATGCACAGATAAAGAAATATGCAAAGTTATTAAAATTAAAAGATCAGTTTGGATTAAATTTTATCTTATATCTTTAGGTAGCAGAAAGTTAATTTTTAAGTATTAAAGGGCCTTTAATAAGAATGTAAATCTGCAGTTATAGTACATATGTTGAATGTCTAAGTTTACTCGTTCTGACTTCATGTCTTGGAGCTGTTGGGTGGTACAACTCATTTTGCTTTATACCACAAACTGAAACTTGAGTTTCTGTTGTATTTTCAGTAAACTTGCACAATGTTTTTTAACTCCAAAGACTATATTTTTTTATAGCTGCAGACAAAATCAGTCCTGATAGCTTTCTCAAGGTCCTGCTGTGTTGAAGCAATGGTAAGAAAATAAGCCTTAGAAACACTCAATGGTTAAATAATGTTCACGGCACTGGCAAATTACCAGGTGCAGCAAGAATTTTGAGTTAGGCTTTTTGCCTCCCTCTCCCCCCCAATTAGCACTTAATTTTTACTCATGAAAACAAAAAAAAGGTAGTAAGCAGTAAAAATGAAAGCCTTGGAATTTGAATCCGTACATCTGGTTTTTTAGATAAAAAGTAATATAGTTTTTTCAAGTATATAATACCCTTAGGTACTGCAAGAACATGTGCCAAGTTTTGTAAATAAACGAAATTGAAAGAGCAAAAGCAGCCTCTGCTGTGTACTGAACGAGCAAGCATATTTTAAAATCTTGCAAAACTGCAACTGGTATTGTACTTACACCAGGGAACTTCACCCATGTAGATGATTAGAAAGTTAAGGAAATTAAAAATTAGGGAATTAGGAAGAAGTGAGGGATATGCTAATATGTAATATACAGTGAAAGTTACAGAATTACAAAACAGATGCTCCCATATGATATTACCCACAAAATGACACAATTATGTCGGGAAGGCACAAATGAAAACGATCAGATAGGATTGAGTATTTTTTTAATAGCTTTTGACCAGTATGACTGCCGTGGCAGTACTATTGCTAACAGGGAGATGGGGAGTCTGTGGGAAAAATGTTCTTTAAAATTGCTTTGTTTTAAACTTGAAAGTCAAGGTTTAAACCAGGATACATTTTTTCTTTTTTTTGGTGTCATGTTTTAAAAATAGTTCCTTGCACTTTTTTTGCAGAACATCCCTGCCCAAATCCAAAACTGGTTTGGTGATACATTTCTATGCCTTAGCCAGTTCTACATTTTAAGTTCTCCTGTGGCACATCATGTGATTAGGTACTTCTAATTTTTATCTACTTTAAAAGGTCAAAATAGAAAGAAAATCAACGTATTGATCATAATTTTTTTATCACTACTGCTTCTGTATTCTATATATTATCTCTTCTCATTATTTACTATGATCTTGCATATAAACATAGTGCCTGTGAGCACACGTGCAATTACAGTCAAGTTTATGAACCACTGGTATGAAAAGATAGGGTGATTTTTCTCAGCCAGTTCTTGTACATTACCTACTCAGTGCCCACTGATAGATTTAATCTTTTTTATTTTTTGGTCATGGTTAGTTTGTTTTAATAGTGTGTGTGTGAATATGGACAGGAAAAGTGGTGCATATTTTGTCTATGAATTTTTTAGATTGTAGCAGATGAAATTAAATCCACTTTATAAAGAGTACAGTATCATAACATATAAATTTTGTGTATATACTGCCATTTGAGACATTGTTTTCATAAACATGATCTATGATAACAAATGTTTTACTTAAGGATCCCCAGAACTATGGCATTCCTTATGCCCCATCTCTGTTAGATGTAAATTAGTATCCCAGGACTTAAAGATTTCACATGGCTTCGCAATCTCAAGACAAGAAATACTCAGCAGAGTATAGACAGCAGCTGCAAAAAAAAGCAAACAAACCAACCAAAACCAAACAAATCATTGCTCCTCTGGGGTCTTTTCTTGATGCGTTCCATATTCTTTATGCTAAAGATTGTGTTTTATCACCAGTCATAAAGTTGAAATTAATTGAAAATAAAGCATAGTTGTGGTAGAATTGCAGATCATAGGTCAAAATTAGGAGATCCCTTGGTAAATGTTATAGTATTTAGAAACACTGCAATGATGCTCAGTTTGCAAACTCATTAAATATTTCCCCTCCTATGTCAGAGAAAACGTTATTTATTGAGGATGTTCCTAAATACAGTTATATTTCCTGGAAGAGGTCTTACCTCATGCTATTCTTATCTGGCTTGAATAAATGCTAAACATGGCAGTGCTCAATTCTAATATTGGAGCTTCTATGATATGAAAAGTCCTAACAGTTCAGTTTACTTGCTGTTTATTTCCCCCAGTTAGTGTACAGTGTGGTGGAATATTGGCATTTTAGGTGACCTCTGTCTATGGAATGATTGAGAGGCCTTGTGAGCCTCTGTTAATATTTGTGAGTTGTTTGTCAGATGATGTATAAGACTCATGATGTAGCATATGATTGTAACTTTCTGAAAGACTGAATAATCTGGCTTTTATTACTGTATGATTTAGTGGGGAATGCAATACACTTGGAAGAAAATATGCAGATCTGTCCTACAGTATCTGTGCTTTTTTTTGTACTTTTAAACGGTAATTTACCATGAAGTGCCTCATCCAAAACTTGCTGGAGCAACTTTCCATTGATTTTAACAACCTTTGTCTGTGACTCATGTTAACAAAGCTGATTTTTTTTTCTTAGTCCTGTCATCACCATCCCTTGCCTAAAAATATTGCCTTCTTTGAATTTTATCTCCCTGAACTCTTTTTGCTTTACTGCTCTAAAATTCAACAGAAAATGAAATCTTGATTGCATGGGAGTCAGTGGTAAAATCTGTGTTGGCTTCCATGAAACCAGAATCCATGCAGAAGATTTAGGTTGGACATTAGGAGGAATTGCTGCATGGAAAGGGTGATTAGGCATTGGAATGAGCTGCCCAGGGAGGTGGTGGAATCACCGTCCCTGGAGGTGTTTAAGAGAAGGCTGGATGTGGCACTTAGTGCCATGGTCTAGTTGACAGGGTGGTGTTTGGTCATAGATCAGAGTCAATGATCTCAGAAGTCTTTTCCAACCTAATTGATTCTGTGGTTCTGTGAAGATCTTAGTAATATACATTGCATGAAGGCCATGGTCAACCTTTGTCTTACAGAACAGAATGAAGTGGTCAGTTTATTAACTAGCTGAAGGTATATGAGAGGAAAGTCCTATTATTTGCTTACAAATATTAACTTTTAAATTAATGTAGTCTATCACATAATTTCTTTTTTCCCTAAAAATCCAAATAAGTCTTTCATTATGTTCTAAATTTTGCTTTTCATTTTCTGAGGAATCTGTAATAAAAGACCTTTATGAAACATACCTTAATGTAAAAAGTTTCTTGATTTCCAAAAAATGAGTGTTTCTGAATATTTCTGACTATGGCTATTATCCACAGTATCTTCCAGATGGATAAAATTAAGCATTTGTATCTCATCTTTTCCTACTGAATCCAACAAGTTTTGGAAAGAAACTTCATTCTTGCACATTCATCCACATGTGGCGTGATACATGTATAAATCTCTTCTTAATGTATATGTCAAAAAAGAGCTCAACTAATATTATGAGGTATGGGAAACATTTTGTTTCAGGCCATGTAAAAGTGTAACCCTTTTCTTAACTTAAAACTGTGTGTGTATTTGTGTGCATACATAGATATGTATTTATTCCATGCAAAACTTATAACGCAGCTGGGGAAAGTTGTTCGGTTTTTAAAATGAGAAACATATGGTCTTTATAAATTCTATAAGAAATATTTTGAACAAATAAGTGTTGTGACTTATTTTGCATAAACAAATAAAGGAATTTAAATTAAAAAGATAAATCTGTGCATGGTATATAAAGCTGAAAACTTACTGTGCTTATTGCTATTTTGGTTCTATTAAGTGCTTCTAGGTCCTTGAATTTCTTTCAACTATATAAAAACTGGATTTACTCCCAGAGCTCCACTTCTTAACTAGGGCAGTTTAAAAACTAAACAAGGATTGAGTCAGTTAATTAATTTAAATGAGATTACAAATCAGAAACACATTACGTAATGTTGATTTAATTACCATTTTTTATTTACCTAATTAAAACACTCTGAAGGAAAGTTAACAGTCTCGACAATGGCCGGCTGGGTGACTTGGCAGCAGCAGATCTGAGCTGCTGATAAAAGGGGAGGTGAAACAGGGAGCCTGCTATGACCTGTCTGGCTCTGACATCCCAGCTCATCACATGCCACCTTGGTATCAGCCTACATGGTGCTGGGATTGCCCCAACCAGCCCGAGTGTGGGGATGCTCCCACAGTGGCAGAGGCACAGGGTTTCACCCAGTCGTGCCAGCCATAGGTGAACTTGTCTGTGGTGGGAGGGCATGGGGGCATGTGGGGTTACATGTTAGCCGATGGCTTAGTTTTGCTGTGTCCCCTGATCAAAGCAAACAGTTTTCTACCAAAATGAAAACAGAGCCCAGCTTCTGCTGACTGGGCTGGCAAACTCCCAGCAGAAGCACCTCCATGCCTGAGCCTTGAAGGCTTTGTGAAATGACATGCCTGCTAGGTACCAACATCAACAGATACCTTAGCTCTCTGGGGCGAGCAGTCAGCTCTATTCCTTGCTGCCTGTTTCAGGTAGGTGAAGGTTAGACTGCAGCACCTTCTTGAGGTAAAGATTGTAGGTCACTGGTATGGCTCTTGGTGTGGCACGTGAGTGCTGATGAAGCCTGTCCACATAGAATCAGCACATCCAGCCTTCAGAGTAGCTCCTGCTGTTGCATGAGTCTCCTGAGAGGTTCCTCCCATGCCTACTGGGTGCAAACTAAGGAAAGGAGAAAAAATTCTTGGGCATTACTTGCCTAAATGGAGTCTGCACTGAGGAACTGGGGCTTTCCTGAGATGTGAATACATCTTCTGTGAACAGCAACCAGGACTTTTTTCTGTGTCAGCTTAAGAACCTTGGCACATAGGTTTCTTTGGTACGCTTACTTAAATTTGTGAAACCAGATCTGCAAATGGATGAAATCTAATGATTTCATAACTGGAGGATGCCACGGAGCCTTTGCACACTGAACAACAACCAATCCTTCCTTGAATGACCAACAGAATTTGTCAGTGAAGTGTTGTTTCAGAGCCAAAGACACTCCCCGTGACTTGGACTTAAATGTCCAACTTCGTTTCTCTACACTGCTCATTTACCACCTTTTATATGAATACTAAACACAGTAAAAACTTATAGAACTAGAGCTTCATGTACTTACCCAATGCAACAGCAGACCAATCTTGGTGAACACAGAGGAACTCCTGGGAGAATAAGGGTAGCAGAACACCATATTTAAAAGAAGTCACTGCTTCAGTGTTATGGAGGTTTTCAGTGTGGATGTCATGACTGCATATTGCTAACAGAGTATATGCTGTTGGGAAAAGATGTGAGGCTTAGTCCAGCAAATGTCTTTCTCACAGTGAAGCCCTACTTGTATTTTAAGGTGCTGCTTCTCCTTGTATGAATTGTGCTTCATACCATATATCATCAGGGATATACAATCTTGGAATCATTTAGGTTGGAAAAGACCTTTAAAATCATTAAGTCCAACCGTGAACCTAACATTGCCAAGTCCTCCACTAAACTATGTCCCTAAGCACCATATCTACAGGTCTATGAAATACCTTCAAGGCAAGGTGCCTTCATAACTTCCTTGGGCAGCTCATTCCAATGCTTAGCCACCCTTTTGTTGAAGAATTTTTTCTTAATATCAAATCTAAACCTCCCTTGATGAAACTTGAGGCTATTTCCTCTCTTTCTATCACTTGGTACTTGAGAGAAGAGACTGACCCCCACCTAGCTACAACCTCGTATTGGGTAGTTGTAAAGAGCAATAAGGTCTCCCCTCAGACTCTTTTTCTCCAGGCTAAAGAACCCTAGTTTCTACAGCCTATCCTCATAAGACCTGTCCTATATCAAGGAAACTGGTGAGGGTGAGAATTTTATCAAATAGCCAACATTTTCAGGGGAAGTATTTCAATGAAATGTAGTGGTCTATGATAATGTGAAAACTAAATCCCCCTCTAATTATCATATTTATGAAAACAAGTCTGACACTGGGACCCATTCCATTTCCATGTTTATAGCATTTCACCGAGCATTTCAGTGGATATGTAATGCAATAAAACACTTGGAGCTTATTTACACCATAAATTAACTGTTGTATCACTAGAGTTGGTGTGAATCATGGTCATAAAATTGTACGGTAATTCAGGATTGTCAGATGGAGTAATACTGTACAATGAAAGACACAGCTTTTGCAAAATGAAATTAATAAAAGTCTTTGGGAATTTTGTCAATCCAACCAGTTGCTTTGTCAAGATAAAAAAAGTAGGTAGTAGAAGGCAAGCACATAGTAAAATTAGGACAATAATAATAATCAAAGGTAATGATTTAAAGTGCATAGATGAAATTATTTATTTATTTATTTGGTTTGAGGATTTTTGTTATTCATGTTATTTGCTTTGGAGGAGAGGGAAATATTGTACTACTTTTCTACCATGAATGCTTTCCTACCATGACAAACTGCTGAAATCTTTGAAATATTGAAAGTTGATTAGGAAAGTCTTTTCCCCAAAGAGACTGGGCTATCTCCACCCCTGAGGGCTTTCATACCTTGACTTTGTAAAGCCTTGAACACCTGAGTTTAATCCTGTGGTTGCGCCTTCTCAGGGCAGGGGCTGGGACTACCCACATCCCTAGCACACTATGGTAGCCTGTGATCCTTTGATTTTCTGTTGTACAACCATTTGTCTTAAGCTTTTTATATCAGATGGCAAAATAATCCTTAAGGATGACAGTCTGGAAGGTAGTTGTGATTCTTGTTCATGATTGTGACTCTGTCAGCTGTAAAGTCAAGTGCTGTATAGGTATGTGGAGGTTTAAACAGCATCAAAACAGTACTTACATGATGCCACATCCCTATGGTCCTTTATCCCCCATACCAAAATCATGGACTATCAAAGAGCAAGAATGTATTTACCTGTTGGTGAATGATTAAATTATTATCTGTCAACTGAGATGAACTGAGTACAAAGGCTGTCTCATAGCCTGTGGCAAATAGAAAAGAGAAATATGTTCATTGAAACCACTGAGGAAGTTTATTTGATTAGTGTGATACCTGGGGACAGTTTACTTTTATTTCTCTGAAACATGGCTCAACAAAGTATTTTTTCTTTTTACGGATTCTGACGCTATTTGCTTTCAAGACCTTCAATGTTATGCTATTACAGAGAGCCTTAAAAGAAAAAACTCTTGTACAATATGGGGCATAAGGAGGGCATAGCATAGCTTAGTTTTTAAGGAGAGTATCTTCTCTTATCAGCTGAAAAGTGGAAGATTAGACTACTGGGGTGAGGAATACTGAAAATCCCTCAGGAATCTGGTGAACAGCAATGTGACTTTCTTGGCTTTGCTGGAGTGGGTGTCCTTCCTTCAAAGGAAAGGTGGTGCAAAGGGAGAGAAGGTCTTGTCCCTCCCTAGATGGCAAATCATTGGCTTTTTTTTTCCACTCTGCCTTATGAAGCCAGGAGTGATGTCTCATGGCAGCACCTTTCCTAGTGCACTACAGGGGAAATGGATGCTTATTTTCTCACTTCAACCAGGCCTCAGCAGTCAGTTTTGCTTAACTCTGGCTGCACTGAGAGTTGTCTGCACTCACAGATGCTCATTGGGATTGACACCTGGAAAAGAAAACATGGGAAAACAAGTATAAAATGTATCAGCTTCTTTACTCATCCTTTTGTACAGTCTCCTAGAAGCAAGAGTAATTTGAGATAGAGTTTGAATTTCTTGATGATCTCCCTGCTAATTCATAATAAATTGTACTTAAAGTGCACAGGGCTACATGACCAGGTAAGAGTAAATTCTGGCTTGAACCTATTTCATATAAACTGTTCATCCATGGGGCAACAACTTATCAAGGCATCAGTCTCTGATTATTGGATTGGTCAGCACCAAGAAGAGCAGAGCAGGAGATATGCTTATTGTAGTTGTGAAGTGCATTTTGTGGAAATGGTATGTGGCTGAGCTTTTGCTCTGCAGTAAGAACAACAACAACAACAAATCTAAGGAAACTTACAGCCAGGAGCTACTTAAATGAAAATGTTGAAAAGTTCAGTTTCGTTACATAAACGTTGTGGGGTTTTACTTGCTTCTTGTTGTGCATCTTTTCTTACAGCTTCTAGCTTAGGAAGTGGTTTGGGTTTCTGTGGGTTTTTTGGGATGTGTTTTTTGTTGTTGTTGTGGTTGTTGTTGTTGTTTAATTTTCACAGACTTATTTGCTGGGCCAGTTGAATGCAAAGTGAGCTAGACAGAAAATGACTCTGGCTTATGTCTTTCTCCATCACTCTGGAAGAAAGGGTTCATGTTGTTCATTAATGATATTGTACAGATGAGGACAAAGAAAGATTTAAAGTTTCTTAATATGGTTTTTTTCTTCCTTAGTTTCTGTGGCTTTCCAAAAATACCTCTTAGTCCCACTTTTTAGAAGAACATTGCTCCAATGTCTCTCTGTTCATTCAGTGTTCTGCTTATAAATTAAGTTATTCATATAATTTAATCCTATAATGATCATGGTTCTCATGTCCTTTGCAAGGCTATTTACATCCAATCAAAACAGAAGAGTACTTTATAATTACTGACACTGGTAAGAATTGGATCATCACAGGCCATCTCAGGGCTGTGTCTTTCATCTTGATGATCAGAGGCTTCTCTGTGTTTAAGTGCAGAGTTATGTAGGTTGGTGCTCTCATGCTGAATAAAATTCTTTGCTTTCTCAACTGTGCTAAGTGAAGGATTGGAGAATTTGCGTCTCATATTCATCTGCAGTAATTCTTTTCTTTTGCAAAATCATTGAGACCTCACTGGTGAATTGTTAGTAACATCTACTGCTGAAAACACAGTCTGAGAATCAATCTGAAAAATCATGATCAATGAGTACTTAACATAAACCAAAGCTAAGTCTGACTGTAAAATTATAATAAATAGCCAACTGCTTATCCCTATAACTGGAAAATTCTTTGCTAAGTTTCTTATTATAATATGAAAACCAATTGTTTAAACTATTATCAGTCTTTAAATCCTGGATCTAGAAAGTAGGAGTAAAGGCAAATTGCTGTATAAGAGCTAAAAAATCACTTTCCTTTGTCCTTCTTTATAGTGAATTTTAACAGGAGAAAACTTCAAATGTTATTTTCTAGTAGACCTCATTCAGTTTCAAATCTCTGTGATTCCAAAGTTATGCTGTTCAAGCTTTGTTGGGTGCATCTACTACCAAACTGACACTTCTTGTAGCTACATGTCTGTAGTAGTTTTACACTCAGAACATTGCTGTGCAAAATAATTCTCTCTGATAATCTGAATTTAAGTGTGTATGGTTTGCAGAAGCAGAGAATGCCTATTAGAAGAAGATTACAGTTCACCCCCTGCAGGGTGAACCTTCCCATTGCAACACAGCAAGAAGGATAGAAAAGTCCATATGCAGAGAAACATATTTTTAGCATTTCTTGTAGCTGATTAAGTTTACAAATTGACTTGGTATTTTAAAGGGTTGTGCTGTATCTTATCATGAGAAGAAACAGACATACTGAATGGCTACGTACTGTGCTCTACATTTGGACTCTTAAGAGTACCCCAAGTGCTCAAACCAAGTGCAGAATCTGACCCACAGACTTGCCCTTCATGCTTCCTGCCCAAGATCAAAGAAGACAGATGAAATTTCATGTGAAATTCGCTATTCAATGTATATTTTATTGTGTACAAGAGACACATATGAGCCATGCCATGTTTATTAAGCTACATAACAGGTGGCAGAGGTTTCAAGGAACCTCTTCTAGCAGGCAGAGGGAATCTCTCATTCTAGGTTGAGGGCTACACTGGCTTTAAGAAGAAGTGATAGGAATTGAAGGACAAGTATTTGTTAAAATGTACTTTTCTTCTTTTCTATCTTTTTTATTCTTTAATTTGGGCATTGTATACGGCAGTGCGTTCAACAACTCTACTTCTGTCTGGAGTCCATTTGGTGGGAGCAATTTCTGTGGTGCTATGACGTAATCTTTTGATAGTCTTATGCTCGTATGCTAGTAATAGCACTGCTACATTTAAAAAAAATTATTTTTTTTTATTCAGTTTGTAAAACTAGATACCTGTATATGGAAAAAATGGCGGTGCTTCATTTGGTTTCTTACCACTTTGCATATTTTGTTTGTCATGTCTTTTTTAAGAATTTCTTGCAGTGGAGCAATTCTTGTTATGTTATTGAATACAGTGAGACGTAGATGGTTTTGAAAGCAATTGATTTCATGAATAAGGATATCACTTATCATTTAGTGTATTAACATGAAATTGCATTCTCCTCTTGATTCATTCGGTGCATACATTATGAAAAAACCAGTCTTTGGGGTCTACAGGGTTTGAGTCTTATTAGTTTTTATGTTACATAATTTAATTTCACAACTGCAGTTCTCACAGGCTAGGAACACAAAGCCTATATTGTATTTAAACATACTGTCATATCCTCGGTGCAGTCATAAGTCTGTGGAAACAGCATAGGCCTTGGTGCTTTAAGGAAAGGCTAAAGAAACAAGACTTAGTGGCAAGTGCCACTAGTTGCGTGATCCATTACATCTTTCTGGTCATTGCTCGAGAATAAGCTACCTCTCCTTTGCTGATTATGCAATATTATATTTAGGGGATGGAGGGAAAGGGAATGAAAAGGTACCCTTGTAAATGTGTTTACAACTTGAGTATTTACCTCAATGACTCTCTTGTCCTTATTCAGTGATCTATGAGTTCCTCTTATTAGGATCATTGCATCTTTCACAATGTTTCTGTTTCGCATAAAACAGGTTATATATAGCGTGTTTGTTCAATAATGCTTCACATAGAAAGTCAGGGAAATGACCTTTACAGAATAAAGTAAAGTATTAGTTGAATAATGAAGGAGAGCATTAAAAGATTTTGAGATACTTGCAAAACAAATTATTAAAACATTTCTTTAATTTCTTTATAGATTCTGGACAACCAGGAAGTCCAAGCCACAATGATCCTGCCAAGAATCCACCAGGTAAATATAAGTTCCAGAACATGTGCATCTAAGATTGTTTGAGAACAAAGATAGTATTGTTAATAGCTAAAGAGAGCATAATCGGTCAGCAACCTATTTTGCACTGGTAAGTATTTATAATCAAGACAAGCTGTAATTATTTTAGGTCTTTTAAACTGGCAGTGCCTCAATTGCAGTTTCATCAACATTCATTTAGTCTAAGGAATTTTTCTTTAATTTCATGGTTTTTAGAATTTTCCAAGTGAGGGTGGGTAGAGGAGTAAGGAGACAAGATCCCAAATAACTTTAATTTTATAAAAGTCTTCAAATGATAAAATTTTTCTTATATCTCAATAAAATGCAATTGACCTACTTCTAAAGTCTTTGATATGAGCTATAAGGTTTTTACTTTTTACATGTGCTTTATAGAATGCAAATATGTTAATTTAAAGATATTTTTTGTATCAGCTCAGAGAAGTTTTTGAACATGTTAATGGGTCACAGTAGTGACAGCTGGAATTTCTTTGAGAGAGATGTCTTAGTAAATGGTCTTTTCAATTATTCTCTTAAAATAAAAATTCAAGAGAAAATCAAACCCAGACTTCGTCATTCCAGTCTGTTTAGACAAAAATTTCATTCTATTTTCATGAAATTATCCTTCTTGTCAATTCGGTTGTGCTAGTAAATCTTGTTAATCTTTGCCATGTTATGAATTTTATCAGGCTAAGACACGTGACAGACACACTATCACTTCTAATGAGAAAGGAGTGACTCCTGCCATCACCATCATGCTATATCATCTCATTTTAGCTCTCAAAAGATGTGTGTATCTGAAATAAGCTGCAACTAAATGAGTTTGCTCTTTTTCTAAATGCCAAATTTAGTCTGACCAGGAAGTAATTGTGTGATACTGGGCTGTTACATATACAGGGACATTTTCTGGTTCTATTTAAACATTATGGAAAGCAATCTTCCTTGTGGCTGTACAGTTTTATACTATGCGTACAATCAAAGTATACTGTACTTGTGAAATATATCGTGCAGGTTGCATGTGAATACCCAAAAGTGAAAGAACCATCATAGATTATTATACAAAAAACCATGTTCCTGTAATATAAACCCCAGATACATACACTTGAAGATTGCAGATATATTTTAGAGATAAGAGGGCAAAACAAGTCAAATAAAACAATTACAAGCTCTTTTTCAAGTGATTTTTTTTTCTCTTCAAGAAATGATGTAGGCTTGATATCACTTTTGCTTGGAGACTTGGATGCTGTTTCTTTCCAAACTGTGTGTGGTATTAAGAGTAGACTTTTATTTTTCTGTTAAATATATGCCATAAATTATGTGGAATAGTGGTTTAAAAACCCAGTGCAGCAAATTTACACCTAAAACAAGTCTGAAAAATTTCCTCATGGATAATTAAGTTTTTTAAAACTTGGAGCATTTAGCTGTAGAGCATTTAATTTTGTTTTAGAGTATCTCTGTTTGTGAGTGCAAGAAAAGCCAAATGCATTACCCTACCCTTTGTCATTTTGAAGGATCCTTTGAAGCTGCTACATTTGGGAAACTGAAGGCAGGGTTTGGAAAGTCACCTTTAATATATTTTAAGATTTTGTTTTTAAAGTATGATATGGTTTGGAGCTGGCTCCCTGCCAAGTCTCCAAACCTTACCACAAGAAGTCCCCCCTGTACCCCAACCCAAGGGAGAAGAGGGAGAAAAAAAACAACTGAGAAAACCGAAACGAGAGAGACAGCTAAAGCAATATATAAATATATTTACACTTATATTACAGTTATATACAATTGAAATATATGTATACAATTGCACAAGGAAAAGGGAAAGGGAAGGGGGAAGGGAAAAAAAAAGGAACAAAGCCAAAATAAAATATATATATCCCGATCAATAGCCCAAGATCTAGCAAAGAATAGCAAAGAATATCTTACTACTCTCCTTGGGACAACAGAGAGTCACGCTGGAGCGACTGCCGGCAGCCTCCGCCTCCCAAGGTCGACAAGGCCTTACCAGTTCTCACTGTCCAACCTGACAGACTCAACAGCAGGGAAACCTGCACCTCCAAAGCCGCCGGAAGGAAAGAGGGCAAAGGCGTCTCCTCCTTTCTTCTTGTACCCCAGTTTACGTAAAAATCGTAGGGAATACCCGGTAAATCTGGGCACTTCCTTGGTTACAAACTGGTCACCAAGGAAGGCCCAGACCAAACTACCACAAAGTACTATTTAACATTTGGACTGGGAAGGTAGAAGTATGTATTTTACTAGTGAAGATCACATCCTGTAGTGAGTCCAGTCTCTCCAGTCTTAAGTCTGGTGAGGAGTAATCTCTTAGCAGACTTGGGGGTCAATACCTAATGTTTGACAAACTCTAGTGTCTCAGAAGACAGAAGGACATAGAAAGCAGAGAAATATGTTGCTGATTGCATCATGAAACTTCCTGCTTAAAAATAAGAGCATAACACTTTGTCATGATTTGGACTCACTGCTGCCAGTATTATTCCTTTATCTGCTGCCAAGGGGGGACAGAAAATGAAAGCTGTGCCTTGCTACCCTTGAAACCCCTTCATTTAAGCAGAGACAGAGGCATAACTGAATGTCATCTCCCAGACTATGCATGACCTTCTAGCCTTGTTCATCTTGCCTGTGTGATACCATCTTGGAGTTAAATTGGCAAGATTTAGTTGAGGTGTTCAGTGTTGAGGTTTGTGGGACAGCAGAATACAGGACTTCTAGGGCTGTGCAGGAGAATGAGGGGGAATTGCACTCCATTCAACTGGTCTAGGAAAAGGGCTACTGTCCTGTTCTTTCTTAGTAAACTTCACATGATTCTTATTATTAGAGCCAGATAATCACTTCTGTCAGAACCCCCGAAGATATCCACTCTGAAGTTTGTTTTCGGTCCCAGGCCAGGAGCATGTGGACTGGTAGTGCCGGGAGGGTTTGTTCTTCTGTCATGTTTTGTTGTAGTGCCTGTATGGCATGGAACCAGGGTGCTGGCAAGGGATATGTGCTGTTAGCTTTCAGATGCCACCACCTTCAAAAAGATATTGCCACGGAAGAAGATGTTGGAAACTGAATGGTAGTTGGCAAAGCTGCTGGTGTTAAAAGTGGGTTTTTTTCTAGGTTTGGCTAGCCTGCTGCGTTCTTTAGGGTGTCTGGTAATTTGCTGTCTTAACCACGGAGAGAGGGTAATGTCACTTGCCAAACAAAAGAATATTAATGGCACTTAATTGATAGCCCAATATAGTATTAAGATGGTGTAGCTTGTGGTGAAAGTGGCATGTAGCTTTTGTAGCTAAATCCAGGGGTATACTGCCCTTAGTTTTATTTTTCAATAACTTTCATCTGGTGTATTTTTAAAGAATGTATCTTATTTTTCTAAGAGCTGTGTTGTAAAGATCGTCTCTCTGCAGGGATTATTAAGTAAATTCCAGACAGAGAAATGAGCTGATCTGAACTGAGAAAGGAGAAGAATCTGAACACTGCCGTTGTTGCGTTGACCATTAAGTTCCTGATACCTGAAAGTTTGTGTTATGCTATCACAGTTCTAACTATTAAAAGTTTACATGATCTAAAAGAGAGAATAAACATGTCCATGGATCCATTGAGGGTGACTGAACAGATGGAAGGACAACTGGATTAATAAGTTTTAAAACCGAAAATACTTATAGCTTTGCGAACTATCAATAAAAGCAAACAACAACAAAAACCCAAAAGCAACCCAAGTACTTTAGGCCTGCCTTGTTTCTTAACATTCTTCTGGGCATCTGCTCAGACCTACTGCTGAAGCATGCTGTTTGAATATGGAAACTTAGAGTGGCAGTTTCCATGTAATGCTGCATTATTATTTGCTCCTGCAAGTCTCATAGGTTTTGTGTGTAGCTTAAGAAAAATCTAAAAAAAGAGCCTTCGCATATGTGCCTTGAAATACCTGCAGTGGTGTGGCAGGATATTTCCTGAAGACAGAATATGTGATCTTTCAGTAAGTTCACCTGTTCGGCATAAGAAAATTATGACAATGAGTAAAAAGAGAAAAACATCTAGAACTACAAGTAAGCTAATGATATTGACACCTTCCATAACAATTTGGTCTCCAGACATACAGTTCTTACTGACTAGTTCTTCTAGTTGAGGATTTTCCAAGTTTTGTTTTACTTTATTATTCTTTTCCTTACTGCTTGCTGACCACAACTGTTTGACATTAATAAGATTCTTACTGTTTGCCATTGGTTTGAGGTTGCTGCTTGGCAGACTTGATTTATTTATTATACACCAGTGTTAACATGCCTGTGTCCAGTTGTTACCTTGTTGCTCAAATCTTTGAACACCATTTTTAAGCTACTAAAATAAGAGTAAGAAATAGCAATACTGATAGAGTAAAATGCTATCTTGATAGGAAAATAGACTCAATTAAAGAAGGTGTTGCCAAAAAGCTTGCAAACAGACTCATTTTGTACAGGTGCCTTCAAGATTTTGGAGCTATTCTTGTCCAACATTGGGGAATACAAAAAAAGGTGCAAAGGAAATGTAGCCATCCTGACATAGACAGCTATGAGCCTTGCTGGTGAGGGAAGAAAAGTGTGTTTAGATTTTTCCTTTCATCCAACAGTTGTGTTCAGAGGTTATTAAGTTATTAGGTTATATGTTTCCTAGCAAGTAGCACATGCTGATTTTTTTGGTTGATTGGTTGGGTCTTTTCCCCTGATAGAACTAATTCCACTTCAGGTGGTTTAAGGAATATTTGCATATGAATTTTGTAGACTCTATAAGATCAGTCGGGGCTGAATGAGAAATGCAGAGGACTTAGGTTTGAGCCTGTGTGCTGATGAATATTAAATTATTTATATAGGGTGGCACACTTTTTGACACAGAGATTGAGAAGCTGTCTCTTTGGCTCTTGCCTTTCATTCCTTCTCACTGCTTCCCTTCTTTCCTCCACAGTAGCCCATGATACATTGTCAGGGAATTTTCCTAGAGATAAAATCCTTAATCTAAGTGAAACATACGTAGGTGAATTCCCAACCCCAGCCTCACTGCTCTGAAGTTGGTTTTATCCTTCTATTTTCACCTGAAATTTTGTTCTCGGAATCACTTCCAAAGAAGATCTGAGTGAAATAACCATCTCTGAAGATTAGTTTAGTTTTTTTTTTTTAGTTAAAGAGGGTGTTGCCAAAAAGCTTGCAATAAGCCTCACGTGTCTCTCAATATGCAAATCTGTCTTGCAGCTGTAGAGCCCCAAAGGGTTTTTTTGCTGTTTCATATGGGATAGCAGCCATAGGGAGAACATTCTTTTTGGATCATGCCCTAAGAAGTCTGCAATAAATTTATCTATGTATGACTGTTTCAGGTCGAAATATTTCAGTTTTAAGTTTCAGAATGCATGGTTTCAGAAATAGCCTCTGAAGAGTAATGTAGTCTCAACCTTTGCACTCTTGGAAATGCAATAAGCAAATGTCGTAGGTTTTGAATGACTCAGACCACAGATGGTTTCATTATTTTACTGTATTGCAAGTTACCCTCTTGTGGATGGGGAGTTAGCCCCGTAATTAATAGGAATAGAAGAGATATGGCCTCATCATTGTAAGCAACTTTTCTTCAACAATGATGCCATCGTAGCAGTTTGGGGATTCAGATAGAATTGTATTTAAACAAACACATAATCAACACTGAAAGAGTGGGCAGGACAAAGGGTTGTTACTGGAAATAAAAGACTTGCCCAAATCGTTCTAACAGGAACGTAGCCTATGTACCCCTGTGTGGTTGCGAGCTATGCTGGCGAGGGTTCATGCCTTCGGTAGGGTCGCCCATGCCAGACAGGTCAAAACCATAGGACCAGATAAACTACATCCCTGGGCAGGATGAGCTCATTAGCCTTCTGGCAGTCATCCTAGGAGAAGGACAACTCTCATCCCAAACCCGGGCAGATGGAGCTCGCTTAGCCCTGGAAGGCCATCCATCTCAGAGAAGGTCACTCTAATCAAACCTACGTCCTGAGGACCTCGCTGCCACCGTCCAAGCTTGCTCGGCCCTGGCAGATGAACCTCAGGATTAAAGGGTGGGTTCAGTTCCGCGCATACTGCATCTCACCTAAAAAATCCATTGCGCAGGCTTGAAGGCTTTACCCACATGCAAAAAGTCCTGTAGCGACGGGCGAGGGTCGAAACGGTAGGTGAAAGATGCACTGGGAGCCGCAGACTCAACCCTGCATACAGGCGGTTCAGGATATTGGTCATTTGAGACTGACGGAGATGAGAGTCTCTTGGGGCAGCACCCTGAACGACCAAGCAGCCTTTTCAAGGACAGCACTGCTTGCTCCACTCGGAGAGGGGCCTAGAAAAGGTGGCCTAAACAAAGCTCATCTCCACCTTCACCCGGTTGGTTAACCGCAGACCGACGGGCATCTTCTTCCAATGCGGTCGCACAAAGAGCAAAAGTCAAAGGCATGCACCTGCCTCCAAAGGTGTACTCAAATTAAATCTAGCATGTTGGAACATCAGAACCATGCTCGATTCTGCCAATAGTGGTCGTCCTGAGCGACGTTCTGCCCTAATTGCCCATGAACTGGCTCGTCTCAACATCGACATTGCTGCTCTCAGTGAAGTTCGCCTTCACGAGGAAGGCAGCCTCAGAGAACATGGTGCCGGTTACACACTCTTCTGGTCAGGTAAGCCCAGAACCGAAAAACATCTCTCAGGTGTCGGCTTCATGATCAAAAACTCCATTGTCCCTAAACTCGAAACTCTGCCGACAGGTCACTCTGACCGCATTATCTCCCTACGCCTTCCACTAAACAACAAGCAACACGTTGTCATCTTCAGTATATATGCCCCAACTCTCCAAGCTGACCCTGCTGAAAAAGATAAATTTTACACTGACCTGCGCTGTCTTACCCAAAAGGTGCCCGCAGATGATAAGATCATTATCCTTGGTGATTTCAACGCCAGAGTAGGTAAGAATTTTGAAGCCTGGAAAGGAGTATTAGGCAAGCATGGTGTTGGAAACTGCAACGATAATGGTCGACTTCTGCTAGAATTCTGTGCGGAGCAACAGTTCACCATCACCAATACTATCTTTCAGCAGAAAAATAGTCTGAAGACAACCTGGATGCACCCCAGGTCTAAGCATTGGCACCTCATTGATTATGTCTTGGTGCGACAGAGAGATGTCCGCGATGTCCTCCATACCCGCGTGATGCCCAGCGCAGAATGTCAAACAGACCATCGGCTTGTGCGCTGTAAACTCAACCTTTATCTCAAATTCAAACCCAAGAGGGGCAGTATCCCAAGGAGAAGACTCCAAGTTAACGATCTCCAATCAGCCACAGTAAGAGAAAGATTCCAGGCAAACCTTCAAACTAAGCTTGTTAACCATTCCACAGATTCTGCAGTTTCCTCTCCCGAAACAATTTGGCAGCATATTAAAAGTAGCATCCTGCAATCCTCTGAAGAATCCTTAGGGTTCTCCCTCAAGAAGAACAAGGACTGGTTTGATGAAAATAATCAAGAAATCCAGGAATTGTTGAGGAAGAAGAGAACCGCCCACCAAGCACATCTTGCACTGCCTTCCTGTCACGCTAGAAAAACAGCCTTTCGTCTTGCTTGCAGCAAGCTCCAACAGAAACTCCGTGACATCCAGAACAAATGGTGGACCGATCTAGCTGCAAAAACTCAACTATGTGCAGATACAGGGGATCACAAAGGATTCTATGAGGCCCTGAAAACAGCATACGGGCCTACATACCAAGTCCAAAGCCCACTACTCAGTGCAGATGGTCAAACGCTTCTGACAGATCAAACCTCCATTCTGAATAGATGGTCTGAACACTTTCAGACTCTTTTCAGTACCAACCGTGTAGTACAAGACTCAGTAATTCAGTCCATCACACAACAACCAGTGAAATACGAATTGGATACTGCCCCCACTCTAGGAGAAACCCTCAAGGCCATACAGCAGGTGAAAATCGGCAAGGCAGCTGGGGTTGATGGAATTCCACCTGAAGTCTGGAAACATGGGGGCCTTGCACTCCATGCTAAATTTCATGAGCTTGTGGTGCGCTGTTGGGAACTAGGCGAACTACCTTCAGACCTTCGTGATGCAGTCATCATCACCTTGTATAAGAAGAAAGGTACTAAATCAGACTGTTCAAATTACCGTGGTATTACTCTGCTCTCCATTGCTGGCAAAATCTTGGCAAGAATACTCCTGAACAGACTAATACCCGCTATAGCAGAAGAAATTCTACCTGAAAGTCAGTGTGGCTTCAGAGCCAACAGGAGCACCACAGACATGATATTTGTTCTCAGACAACTGCAAGAGAAGTGTAGGGAACAGAACAAAGGTCTCTATGTAACCTTTGTCGACCTCACCAAGGCTTTCGATACTGTGAGCAGAAAAGGTCTTTGGCAGATTTTGGAACGTTTAGGTTGTCCCCCCAAGTTCCTTAAAATGATCATCTCACTTCATGAGGATCAGCACGGCCAAGTCAGATATGGCAACACACTTTCTGAGCCCTTTCTAATAAAGAATGGTGTGAAACAAGGCTGCGTTCTTGCACCAACCCTATTCACAGTCTTTTTCAGTATGATGCTTCAAAGGGCCTCGGCAGACCTCGATGATCAGGACGGTATCTACATTCGATATCGTACTGATGGAAGCCTATTCAACCTAAGGCGACTGAAGGCCCATACTAAGACCCTAAACCATCTTGTCCGGGAGCTGCTCTATGCTGATGACGCCGCCCTTGTTGCCCACACAGAAGCAGCTCTGCAGCGTTTAACATCCTGCTTTGCAGAGGCTGCTGAGCTCTTTGGGCTGGAAGTCAGCTTAAAGAAGACAGAAGTTCTCCATCAGCCTGCACCTCAGGAAGTCCCCCACCGTCCCCACATCACCATCGGCCAGTCAGAACTCAATTCAGTCCAACAGTTTAATTACCTAGGCAGCCTCATCTCCTCAGATGGTAAGATTGATGGGGAGATAGACAATAGGTTAGCGAAGGCATACAGTGCTTTTGGAAAACTCCATAAACGAGTTTGGCGTAATAAACACTTGAAGAAAAGCACCAAGATCAGTGTTTACAGAGCCATAGTGCTGTCTACTCTTTTATATGGTTCCGAATCATGGGTCATCTACCGCCACCACCTGCGTCTCCTAGAACGCTTCCATCAACGCTGCCTCCGTACAATCCTTAACATCCATTGGTCAGACTATGTGACCAATACATCTGTTCTCGAACAGGCAGCAATCACAAGTATTGAGGCCATGCTCCTGAGAACGCAACTGCGTTGGGCAGGGCACATCTCTAGGATGAAGGACCACCGCCTCCCTAAGATCCTGCTTTATGGTGAACTTGCCACTGGCTGCCGCAAGAGAGGAGCTCCAAAGAAAAGATACAAGGACTCCCTGAAGCAACAACTCAGCCTCGGGCATATTGATCACCATAACTGGTCTACTCTGGCCTCTAATCGGGAGGCCTGGAGACAGACCATTTATAACGCTGCTGATGCTTTTGAGAAGGCACGCAGGATCACTCTTGAGGAGAAAAGACAACGCAGAAAGAATCGAACCTTGCAGAATATACCATCTAAGGAGTCTTTCTGCTGTGTCTTTTGCAACCGGACTTGCCTTTCTCGTATTGGCCTTTTTAGCCACCAACGCGCTTGCATGAAAAATGGGTAGAGCCCTTCCCAAATCTTCGTTCGCGAAGCCTAGCCATGATGAATCAACACTGTTTTTCAGCATGGGAGTGGAGATTCTGAAATGCTTGCTGTTTCCCATATGCCTTCAGCCATGCCATCTCAGATAGTGGTCTTCAAATACAACAGGGTTGGATTTGGTCAGGGCTTGATTTTCTGTGAAGTTCTCCCTTTCCCCAATGCCTTATGAATTAATAATGCCAGTGATTGAGAGGTGGTACTCTTCCTCATCAGCTTCCCAACACTGAGCCGAGTGGGACAGTCTGGGGGCAGAGCCCAGCTGTGCTATTTTGGCAATCATAAACCTGCACAGAGTGTACAGCCCCTTTTTCCAAAAGGGAGAGTTTTTGGCCTTGCATGATCATTTAAAATTTGGTGTGGGTGATTACTACTGTCTGCTGGCTTAAGATTACTTTTGAATTCTTGTTTGCATTGACTGTTCTTCTTTATTAACTTACTGTGTGAATAAGTGATGCGGTGATAATTCTTATGCTGTGTTCACTTAAGGTGCAGTGGTGTTCAGTGTTGGCTGCAATGGATTTTACTTCCAAGTGTGCGCAGGGCAAGAATTTACTGAAAAATCTTATGTTGCTAGTTAGAATTCCTGAAACCTGCTTTGGCATCAGGAAATTCCTTTTTGGTACCTGGTAATACTATAGCTGTTAGGAAGCAGTCCCCCCAACCTCTTCTTAAATTTTGACTGTAGTTTCTGTATAACCTGAGACCTTCTGGAGTGGAAGGTGAGTCTGCATTTGTGTTAGTTACCCTTTCTGTTTCTTGCTAGATTTCACTTGGATTCTAGTACATGGATTCCAGAGTCCATTAAAACTGGTGTTTACTTTTTCAAATTACTGCAACAGTGAAGGATATTGTAGTTCTGGCTATAGTCTTGAGGGTATTGAAAATCTCATTTGTTTCTGAAAATGGCATATTTAGGTTTTTAGTTTCTCATCATGCTAAAAGGTTCAATGGAGTCAGGGCATCTTTTTGCATCATGTTTGTTTCCTGCCCCAGTTAAAACATTATTACAACTTTCAGGAAAAACAAACCAAAATAAGCTGTGGGTATGTCACGTGGCTGGAGATGGTTGCACGATAATCAATATAGCCTTATTCTCTGGACAGACCTTAGTTCAAGTGTTTCAAATGACATAATCACTAGAATCTTCTTTGTCACTCCTTGGCTAATACTATCCACCCATAACTGCCTTTAAATACTCTGTTTCCGGTACCTTTTTTCAGATACTGGTTTCAAAAAGCATGCAGTAAGAAAGCAAACTGCATGTCTGCTGACTATATTTTGACTTACAAAGAACAGTGTGAGACTAATTTTTCACTATCAGTTTGGACTGTAAATAGCTGTACAAAATTGTAACAGCATCCAGAACATTACACTGCGTAACTTGACGTTTACATACAGCTCTCTGCTATACACCAGGCTGAAGCTTCCAGCCTTTCTTCTCACAGTAGCTCCTGATGTTGTACCTGTCTTACTCTAGTATAATTCTGCACAGTAGAATTATACCAGCAGTAAGACAGGTACAACATCATTCTACTATACAGTAGAATTACAGTATTATAGTAGTATTACTCTACTGTATCTAGTACTGTGTAATTGCTCTGTTTAAAGATCCATAAATAAAAGCACACCAATACAAATTTGTTCCAGCACTGTTTGGATCCGTACCCCTGTTTTATAGGTTGCTCAAAACCAAGGCAGTATCAATGAAAAAACTAGATGTAAAATGATACCAGGAAACAGTTTTATGGTTTGGCCCTAGTCAATATGCAACAGAACGTAAACAGGCATTCTATTCATAAAAGTACAATTGAATTAGAAGACATAAAAAGACTGGTTAAAGATTTGTAAAGCTAAACGTCACTAGTAAACTTTTAAGTAATGTGAGAACAAGCCCGTTAGAGTAATTGTTAGTGCAAACTGAATTTATCTTTCAGTAGGCTTATACAATTTTATTTTCCCCCCCTCAGTTTAAGTCTCTGCATGGTTAAAATGGTTAAAAGCTATCCTTGCAACTCATCTCTTGAAGGCACAGTATAAGGCATAGTACGGGAATAGAGTAGAAGGACTAGGACAGAATGACTTCTATAGCAGTTGGAGGTATTACTGAAGGTTTCTCCCTTGCGTATGGGAGCTTGATCAGAACTGCTTCTTGGCTTAACCTCTTTACCCTTCATACTTGATGGCACTGGTCTGGTCATTGGGGAATTGTTTGAAAAATATATTTTTCAGAAATGAATTTTCTGTAAAAAAGGTAAGCAGAGAAAACAGATTTTATACTCACCCAGTACAAAAGCTAGAAGGAAATACAGAAAACAATCTACTGTTATATATGGGTTTTGGAAGTTACTGAGTCTTTATACAGACTTGCACTACGGTGGTTTTGTCAGAAATGTTCTTTTTGTAAAAATCAGATTTTTAAGAATAATGTCAATTAGTAAAATGCATTTTAGGCAGTGCCATCTCTCAGGCAAGATGAATTTTAGTAAATGACAATACTCAATGCTTTCATTAGGTTTGAATGATAGAGACAGCAAAGTGTTATCATGATCATCAAAAGATACAGTAAATCCTCTATGAGGAATACAACAATAGACTGTTATCAAGTGCGTTAATGTCTCTACTGAACAGATCATAAACACACAACAAGAATGCTAATTTAAGGCTTTTTAACATGTTCATGCAAACAGTGCACTAGGGAATGCTTAATCAAAAAAAACAGTAAGACCTATACCATATGAAGTATCAACACATATTTTTGTCTTGCCTGCAGTGTGGTAACGAGAATATGAATGTTAACTCTAATTCAGTCGGGTGATCAGTTTCACAAGGTGAAAGGCACTGTCACACCGTAAAGTGAAAATGTCCTGTATTGTTGGCCTTCTGCATACTGTCTTGCTGTTTAACCTTTATCTTATAGAGAGTGCATTTTCTTGCACTGTTTAATGGCAAGAACATTTTCCTATTGCACAGCTGAGAACAAAGAATAGTTGAATAGCTGAGAACAAAGAATACTCACCGTAGATTATCTTCATAACTAGGTGAAACTTGACGTTTACTGGAAATTGAACATACTGTGTTTATTGTTCTGCACCCAGATGCACCACTGGAGTCCACCTTCCCTGTGGGAATATAAGGTTTAGGATGAAGTTTCTCAGTGCCTGTGAGATAGACTGTTTATTGTTGCATCAATTTTTTAAATAATATTTTGTCACATAACATAGAGAAAAAAGTCTAGTTGTTTTTTAAGTTGATGGAGATTGATCCCTCTCTTTCCTTATGCCAGGCAAAGCATTTGCATATATCTGTGGGTGTCATTATTTTTGGCCCATCCAAGGCAGAATGAAACTTGGGTGAAAGACGTGATCCATCAGTTGACAATGCATCCTTTTGTGAAGGAGTGATAAATAGTGGTATCACGGTGTCAACATTTTTTCCCTGCTCCCATTTTGTTATCATAAGGAGAGAAAGGCTGTATTGCTCTTCATGTTATATGGATATTCTCATTACTGTCAGTGAGAAAAAACTAAGAATTCAGGAGAGAAGACTGAAGATTAAACATGTGTGTCTGAGTTTGTATGTGCATACACATGTACACATCTGTGTATAAAATGTGAGATAGGCTTTTTCTTCTTTTAATAGGAGCCTTGGACCTTCTTCTCACTATAATGATAGTTTGATTAATCTTCACTTGGGAAAAGCTCCTCTCAAGTTAGTCTGACTTGAGTGAGAGGCATTGTGCTCCAAAGTAGTGGTGTTTGAAAAAACAGCGGAGAAGTTCAACCATATCTCATTATCAGCTTCAGAGCTGGCTGCATGGCTGTATGCTGGCTTTAAGCCACACTTTACTTATGGGGCAACTAAAATCAAGAAACCAAATTCTTCTTTGGAAATCTCCCTTCCATGTGGTACTTCAGATGTTCCTGCTAGAGGAAATAAGCAGAGAAGGGAAAGATTGCTATTGTTTGAGGAGTTACTAGCATTCATCCAGCTTGCCCATTCTTAGGTTAAAAACCAGAAACTGAGAAGGAAAGGACAAATAAAAATTTACTCTTTGTATTTTTTTATGATGTGGGTATGCCAAGTTCTGTCAAATAAAGAAGTAAATATTTGAGAAGCCATGCCATCTTTTTATCCACAAAAAACATGGAGAAAAAGTGCAAGAGAATGCAGAAGATGAAAGAGAAAAGCTCTTACTGGAGACATATAAGGTTGCAGAGGCCTGCAACATCCAGGGGAAGGGTAATGAAAGAGGAAATAGTGGAGATGGAGAGAAGCTGTTCAAAATGAAAGAGAGAAAAATATGGAAGGAAATGAATTAGAAAGAGAGGGAAACCTGCAGAGCTACTAGTGGAAATAAAGTCATGCAAGTGTAGTGTGCGAAGTGACATTGACTGGAAGATGAGAAGATGACAGCATTGGTAGAACACTGTTCAGGATGATCCCACAGGCCTACAATGCACACCCACAGCGCTTTATCCGGGGATTGTTTTCATCTGGGAAAGACTGACACTCTGTTATGGGTCTGACAGTGTAACAGAGATGTCAGGAAACGTGCTCAGTCAAATTTGTTCAGATTCTTTCAGCTTATGCTGTCAGGTGCATTGTTTATACCTGCACTGGTAAATATACCAGAGGTGATGGAGGAGACAGTTCTGTGGGATTTCACAGACTGCGAGTAAGCAGTAAAAACCACTCTTTTTGCCTCTGCCCTTTTTGTTTGACCATGAAAAGTAAGTAGAGATTTATCCAAGTATACCAAGGATGGACCTCTCAAGTGAAGTGTACTGCTTTTACGGTCACTTTTATTATTATAGTGACAGTGTTGCTAAATTACTTGAAGATGAAATCAGTAATTGCGAAAAGAAATCCAAAGAAAATAGTACTGAACCATTCTTTTCTAAATCAGTAAATATTCCAGTAGGTGCAATTTTCATTTGTTTGTTTATTTTGTTAGCTAAGATATTCAGAATGTTTTTACTTATTCAAACATTTGGAACAGAAAATTGGCAGTTTATTTCCAAAAGAAAGAAAGCTGTTTTAATTCAGAAAAGAAACTAAAGAATCCACAGTAAGAAATTTTTAGTGCACTGTCTCATATGAAAGCAAATAAAAATGCTGTTGGAGCAGCAATGTGCACTAAATATAGATCTAAATATTTTTATTGGTAAATGGTTTTTATTACTACTTGTAAAGGCTGTGATGCCATGTAATCTCAAATTCAATAATACAGCTTTTGCAGCGATTATTGATATGAGACTTCCACAGAAAACTGTTTCTTAGCTCTCTTTTCGTGAGGTTATCTAGTTACAGTACTGAGATAAGTCTTGATTATCATCTGCTGTTTCAAGTTGAGCCTGAATTTCGCAGAAGGGAAAGTGTATCATATACATTTATCTTAGAATAAGTAATCATAAGGCAAACCAATAATATATGTTTTCTTAAACATAGGTTTCTAGATATATAATTCAGCATGTATGTAAAAAACCCACTGAATAGCTCAGCTGTTTTGTTCAGTTCCTGTTTTTACTGGAAATAATATCAAACACTTCATCTGCCTCAGAGATGGTGATTTGGTAATGGAAGATGTAGTATAAAGTCACCATCAGGAGGGTAAGAGTTAAGCAAGAATCTGTGTAGCAGAAACATATGCAACGACAGGAATGCTCTATGGTGAAATTGCTTAGTCCAGCTGATACAGGTCTTAGTTCAATGCTAACTTAAAATTTGAAGATAATAATAAAAGAAATTGATTTTCAGACATTTTTTGGATGGTTAGCTAGGGACTCAGTGCATTGCTTGTGAATTTTTGTATACATTTTAAAAATTACCTTTGCCTGAATTTCAGCTCTTATTAGATTCTGTGAGCAGCTTTCAGTGTACTTTGATCTGTGTATTATAGTTCTGGGACTCTGTTGATACCATTGTTAGCTGGTGTATAAAGCTATCTATAGTTATTTATTAATCTTTTCATTATACTGATTATGGTACTGTGATCTTTTTCAGTGTACCTTGAAGACAGTTTTGTGAAATCCGGTGTATTCAACGTGTCAGAACTTGTAAGGGTGTCAAGAAGTAAGTTATCATTTGCATTTAATCATTTCCAAAACCTGCTATAATCAAGTGAAGGTTTTTTCCTTGTAGTTTTTTCTCCTCAAGATGTAAGTTGCATAGAAAATGCCTATAACCATGCACAATTTTGATGTATTTGTCCACAGTATTACTGTTCATCTTGCATGTGTTTGTAATAAAACAAATAGGGTCTTCTTCTGTCTCTTTGATATTTAAAGATAGAATCCATTTTTTATATCTCCCTCTGCACACCTTAATGGTCTGATATATCAACAAAATTATGTAGCAAAACTTTTATTTGTTAAACTTTCAGCTTTTTAAGGTTGCCCTACACATCCTTGAATTTTACTAAAATGTCTGATTATTCTTTTAGTTTGTTTTTTAATTTCTAGCTCTTAAAAGAAAAATTGCAGCATGGATATAAAAGATAATTAACTTAATGTATTAAGTGTTAGTGTTTCTTTTAGTCATAACACTGGCTGTAATTGAATTTCTAATTATATTGTCTTGTTTTGGCATCAGAAATATTACACACATGAATGTACAACCCCTCCCCCCAAAAATACAAATATAAAAGGACAGGTGGAGCTTCTACTGCAGAAAAAAAAAATCCAAAAAGAATATTAATTAGATCTGCTTTGTTGACATTTAAGAATTTCCTATAATAGTATGGCATAAAACTCATGCACATTTTCATTTTACATTGCTTTCTGATTGTTTCTTTTCTCCCTTTACTATTAAAGTATTTCTCCTAAGACTTTATTAAGAAGAGAAGAAGTATAGTTGAAAGTTACAGTTAGCAGTGGTGATACCAGCATTATAAAATCTGAATGGTCCAGAATAGTCTCTTTTCTGGTGAGGTGAGGAAAAACCAACGAGGCACAAGTTTCCAAAACTGTTTGTCCGATTTTGCACAGTTGTTAATTCATGCCAGGTCAGGATGTTTGAGGAATTTCTTTAACTTACCGAGGCTTCAAATGCATGTGTTCTTTCATTTGCTGTGGTCAGAAATTAATATTCAACAATTAAAATTATCTGAAGTACCTCAGCAAAACAGTGAGCATTGCCATCCTGCAGTGTTAAGGCATACTCCTTTTTTACGCTTGCAGAAGATACAGTTTTGTTGTTTTAAGAGGCTGAGGATGTGTGAATTACAGCTTTCTTTTTTCAGGTGGTTAAATACATTTTAAAGTAGCAGGCTATTGAGACTAAAAAAGAAACAATATTGTAATTATGCTATGAAATCGTGCCTTATGCAGCTGTTATATATGATATACTTCTAATAATAAGCTTTAAAGCATGTGGTTTCCGTGGGATTTCTTACCATGCATTTGTTTAACCTCAAGCCGCAACAGAGTTGTACTTTAACTGTCAGGAAAAATACAAACCTACAGATACGTTACACAACATGCAATTATTCTTTTAAGTTCCAAAGGTAGTTAAAATGCAAAATGTACAGACAATGAACAAAGATAAATACACCACAATATGTAACATATAATTTACTCTTGAGTTGCCAGAGTCTGTACGGTACACAGGAGGTGAAGATAATGCTGAGTGTATGTATTTGTGTGTAGGTGTACATATGCAAAGCAGAACCTGTGGCACTGGGTGAAAGAAAAAGAAAGCAGAAAAACATGCGCTCAACACCGAAGGCTATTATTAACAAAAAAAAGTTACCATTAAGGGAAAAGGATTTTTTTTGTATCCCTGGGTTTATTATTTCCGGGTTTTTTTCCAGTTCTTTACTAAGTGATGCTAGCTGTCCTCATAAACTCTACATCATTCATTATAGTGTTTGAGGTTTGTGTTATCTTTTTCATATTGGCGATTCCATGTTATCGCTTATAAAACAAATGTATTATGTCTGCATAACTGTTAAGGAATTTCTAGGTACTGAGGAAGATAATTGACTTTTTTAGATATATAATCATTGATAGAACTTGTCTGTACTTGGTTTCTGCAGGAGGGAGAAAATTAGATACCTGCAGTAACATCTTGATATTTTTCCAAGTGTTAAAAATGAAAAGATGGCTGAAAAGATAGAAGATTATCTTTGACGTGTTATGATGTGTTTTTCAGCACCCATAACCCAGGGAACTGGAGTGAACTTCCCAATTGGAGAGCTTCCGAGCCAGCCATATTACCATGATATGAATTCGGGTGTAAATCTACAGAGGTCCTTGTCCTCTCCACCAAGCAGGTAAAAACTTGAAATGAGTACTAATGTGAACCATGTTTAATAGTGTAGGACAAGCAACTCGCAAATACTGTCAACAGCCAACTATTTTATGAATTTCCTCTGATTTTGCAAGGTTAGCTACTTGTGTAGGTACCCTAATCTATGTACAGATATGTAAGTTATAAATCTTGTAATTTGAAGTGTTGTAATTATTGCCCGTCATTTCCTATGATATTGAAGAACTTTTGTCAGGGTTTGAAGTGCTCACTAAATCATCTACCAAGATAATAGCTACACATCCCAAAAATGCTGCTGAGTTGGAGGAAGGTTTAGCAGTTGGGAACATGCTGGCAGGTCTCAGGGTGGTTGCAGACACAAAGGCTGTCTTTGGGAGCTCCCTCTTGGATCTCTGTCTTGAGAGATACGTTAGGACAGCTACTGTTTCTCATGGAAAAGGCAATTCAATCTGCGGAACCCACTTCTTCCTTGTTCAACGTGCTCCCTTCTCCTGTTTCTGAGAAAGACTCCATTTCCTCCCTCAGGAGAGGCTGGTGGGCCCACAGAGGGAGGGGACCTGCAGTGCTCTCCTTCCCACTTCCAGATAACATAGTGTCTGTCAGGCCCCTGGGGCCCCTTGCTTTTATAAAATTGTTTGATATACCATGAAATCATAAACACTATAGGACTTGTCAGTGCCCCACGTTTCTGCAGTCCAATGAGTCAGGAAGTGTCTGCACAGTGGGACAAGATTTAACAGGACTGTCAGGGGGCTGAGGTATTCTTTCACCAGCACCTGGTGCTTCTGAGTTACTTTGCTCATGTTCCCCTATTTCATTCCATCATATTTTCAGTTTAGCAGTACACCAGGTACATTTTAGAAATGGATGGATTAATTAGAATATATGGATTATTTAGAATAGATGGATTAATTATCACAGTGTTGTAGTAGTAGTAGTAATAACAACAACAATGACACACAATTAAAACCTTCATGCTAGTTTTCTTTGGCAGTCAGTATAACAGCTCAATATATATTGCTATGAAGAATCTTGACTTTTCTCCACTGTATTGAAACTCTGCCTCATTTTATATACTGCAACTTGAAATATGGGCCTTTTGTCGTTTTTGATTAAACTAGTCAGAAGTGAAAAGTGTTTGTTTCAGGCTAGACCCCTTTGAAAAGCTTAGGAGTTTGACCTGATGAAATACAGTAAAATTCATTTTTTCCTCATTAACACATTCACAAAAGCTCCTGTTCTACCTTGTCTTTATTAGTAATACTTTCCAGTGAACTGTTTTGCTTTCATGGTTTCTGTGTAATATTTAATATCCTCATGACACAATCTCTCTTTGGTAGGCTACAGCAACTGGTTTCTTGGTTGTTCAGTGAAATGCTGGTAGACTTTTATGTTACCCGTTCATACCATCTCTGAAATATTAAGTCAGGTGAAAAATGCAAACACATACCTACATTACATATTACTAAATAACATCACCTGTGCAAGTTAATGTAGGCTCTAATATCCACTTTTTTTTCCTTTGCAAACCTGAATTACTCTCTATTGAGATATATGTTGAAATCCGAACAGTTTATATACCACTACTAGCTGAATATCATATTCACTGCCAAATTTCACAATCCTTCAACAGCAAAAGACCCAAAACTATCTCCATAGATGAAAATATGGAGCCAAGCCCAACAGGAGACTTCTATCCTTCTCCAAATTCACCAGCTGCGGGGAGTCGGACATGGCATGAAAGAGATCAAGGTGAGTAATTTATCTTGTCAAGGTGAATGTATTTTATCTTGAAGTATATTCAAATATACAATGAGTTGTTGCATCTGCCTTTCCATTCCTGCAATAAAATGATGGCTTTTCAGAATAATATTTTTTTTTCTGTCTGGAGTATATATATGCTGGTTTTGTAAATGTAGTTAAAACTAACAGTCAACAGGATATTGTATAAACAGCTGTGTAATAATTTTTCCATCAGGCGATAGACTTTGTTTGAAAAGATGTGTGGAAGGTGAGGTACTTGATATTGTGTATGCTGTGATCATCCCAGCAGAGTTTTAAGTACCGTGCTTTCAAGGAAAAATCAAAACATTTAGATACTATAGTTTAGTCAACACTAGATTATGCAGTTTCTGTTATACCATGACAGACTCCTATATGTGCATTTAATCCACACCATGTGACTCAGAATAGGTCCGATAGGTTCTTTCTGAAGAGCTCACACGTAGCTCTGTGGGACTATATCCATATGCTAAGGGATATTGGTAAGTGTTGTGTTCTGGGTTATCCAAAATAACAAACATGTTGGTGTGGAGAAGAAAGTTATGTCTGTCAAAACAGTGAAATTAATTGTCACAATTTCCCTCATGTTATCTGGATGATTTATAAACCTAGATGCCACTGTAGTCTTTTCCCACCCCTTTTTTGGTGTGAAAGTGCATTTAAACTCTTGTATTTGAACAGTGTTTGTTAATGGATCCTGTGGCTGATCCATGGTGCTGCAGCTATCTGGAGAGTCTGCGAAATGTGCAGTACAGTATGTGCAAGTGAAATAGAGAAAAATACTTTGCTTCCCTTGCTGAGTTCTGATGTTTGCCCTTCTTTTCCACGTCCACTGTTCATCATTGCTATCCGTTCTTCAATAACTGACTGACCCTCTAGTTTTATTTCATTTTTATGTTGTTTTAAGGCTTTTTCTTCTTTCCATTTTCTTTCTCTTTCTTTTTTGTCATGCTAAGTTTTCTCCTTCATCTCCATGTGCAAGGTAGCATGTGATTGGTGTTTAATTTAGCTGCCTTTTATTTTCACATTTCTATTATAGTTGGTCTCCTTTTAATCTGCTTCTACTTACCCACTGATCTGTGGTCTCATTATTAGGCTGTTCCTCTCGCACAATATTTACTAATCTTTTTCTTCATAATTTCTTCTGTACTTGCTTTTTCTCATGGAGGCTCAGGTATTGTCTTATTTTTAGCTGTTTGCAGGGTTCACTTTTGAATCTTTACAAAAAATCTTACCTGTGGCTTTGCCTAACCAAATTTAGGAACAGAAAATAGGACTTCTCTCAACCAGAATCTTCCTCTTTATGCAAAATATTTTCCTACCTGTTTTGCCACGAAACTTTAGTATTTTTATGAAAGATCAGATTATACCTCAAATAAATTTTGTATTTTTTAGATAAATTATTTTTGTAGCTGTTGAAACAGCCCATTGTTTCTCTCTAAACTGGTCTCCAGTTTTGAAAGTAAGTCCTTTTGTGCCGCTGAGTGAGCTATAGGGGTTTCTGACAAGTGCAGAGCCGTATTGACATCTGAGCATGAGTCCTGCTGACAGAGTGTTTCGTGAATTATTTCTGTAGTTCTGAAGTATCTCAATTACATTCTAGGTCTTGAATCATTCTGCTTGCAAAGAACCATGTTCTATGAACCCTGGGTTTGTTCAGTTTTACCAGCTTTCTTCATGTTACAATTATCAGTAGTGAACAATGTTATGATTCAGACTGCTGGAGTATATTTACAATGAACCTTTACTTAATTTCTGTACCATAGGGTGGCTAGAGTTCTGGACTGAAACAGCCTTTAACTCTGTATGTTTTATAAACCAGGGAACTCCAATAAGAGGAAGAGAGAATAAAGGAGGCAGGCTTAAATCAGTGTATTTTACTTTTACTTCCTGGAGTTTACATCCCTCCATGAATATTGCGTCTTCCAGCACTACTGTACCTAGTGAAATTTTACTGGATCCTTGACAGAGAGATTGTCTTTGAGACACTATAAAGAATTTTGTTTTTTTCTGTCCTTAAGATGTTCTTCTATTCCTACAAAGGCACAAATATACCACTGTCCAGTGTGAAAACCATTACTTGAGGGAAACATAAGCCTTTTGCCCCTAAATGGTTATGTTTGGCTCCAATCACTTTCTGAGGTTATCCTGCTGTTGCAAAAACCCTGTAAGGTAGTGACTGCAATGCCTGTCCTTGATGCATGGCCTCACTGGGAAGGTGTATGTGGCAGCTCTTGGCATATTTGTTCTGCTGCTAGTTTGTAACATGCTTGATATCATCTTCATGGCACTGATTTCTGCTCTCTGGTGACCAGTGGTAGGACCCAAGAGAATGGCATGAAGCTGTGTCAGGATGAGATTTAGGTTAGATATTAGGAAAAGGTTTTTCATCCTGAGGGTGATTGAATACTGGCCCAGGCTCCCCAGAGAAGTGGTCACAGCACCAAGCCTGCCAGAATTTAGGAAGTGTTTGGACAATGCGCCTGGTGTGGCTCTTGGGGCTGTCTTGTGTGGGACCAGGAGCTGGACTTTGATGATCCTTGTGAGTCCTTTCGAGTTGAGGATATTTTATGATGATTCTGTGATTCATAAGAGCACGTGTCTGTATAAAGCTCCCTTCAGACACAGAGATCTTACCATCATGTGGTGTTTATGAAAACCTGTTTTTCTGTTTCCTTATGCCTGCAAACACAAAGCTAATAGCAATAACAGTTTGGAGGTGGTTTCTATGCCAGAGGTCTCACTGGTATTACTTCCCTTCTATGGATATCCACATGCCATATGAAGTTAGTGGTAAATGAAAAGAAATAAGCCATTTGGGCTCACATTTGTGTTCATACGGTGTCAATAGGGAACACATATAGTCACAACAGGTACTGCTGCTTCAGGCAGTGTCCAAAGGTCATCAGCATCAGAAATGCGAATATTTCCACAGTACCCACAAATAAGACTATGCAGAGATATCGTGTTTATGAGTAGATAGCTTGTCTTTCACTCTAATGCAATTTTAACTTTTCTAAGAGAAATAAAATGAAGAATGGGATTGATACTAAGATACAGCCTTACTAATTTCAGTTTCATTGTCTAAGCTCTCTGACAGAGAGCTTCTGAGCTTAGATAGATAGATCTAATTTCTTCATCTCCATATCTAACTGTAATGTATTTTCATAGAAGTTGCAATTAGATAGCTTTGAAAGACTCTTTTATTATGTAGGCTTTTCATATCTTTGACTCTATTTGTAAAAAAGCAGAAATGTCTTGATGGTGGTAGTTTGGAACTGGAAATAGACACAATAAAACAATGCCAGCTGAAGCAGATTGGAATAACATAGTTAGAGTTCCATAGGTGTGTAAGGGATATCTCACAATTTTGATAGAGAAAACGGGAGAAAAATTAATGAGTACCACATAAATATACTGAGATTACAAAAAGGGCAGATGAAAATTTGCAGTGGGGTAGAATAAGTTAGATCAACCTTCCATTGTTTTCAAAACCAAATACCATGTCGTTTAGCCGGTGAGTAGACATTAGGAGAGGAGTGATTCTGCTGTAATCCCCATAGCTTCTATAGGTTCTCTGTGCAGGCATGCATCATGAGGGGTAGCAAAATGACTACAGGAGTACTTGTGATGTAGCCAGAACGTGGCATTTGTGAAACTAAGTAAAATAAATCTATCCCAGTTACAGCAAAATCTTGCTCATACCAGACTCTGCTTTCAGTTGCAAAACTCCAGATTTTGTCCTTTTGCTGTTAACTGTCTTCCTGTTATACTGCTGCCAAAAATATTTTGATAAGATTTCCAGATGTTGTACTTTATAGTCTATTTTCAGGGAGTTGACTGTTTGAGGATGTAATTCTGGGCAGAAATAAGTAAGCGTATTTGAAAAATAGTAAGTTTAGACATGGCATAAACTTGGTTAAAGACAATCCACAAAGAATTACATTACTGATCTGATATAAAAATATAAAACCTCCTCTAATTAACCAAAATTAACATTGAAAATAATTTTTTATTTTTATTTATTTAAGTCAGATTATAAATCCTTATGGAAAAAAAAAATCTTATGAAGCCATGATACTGTCCCAGATGTTTACTTCATTGCCTTGCAAAAAAGTTTGTGACTATTTTAAAAATACATGCAACCACAAGAGTATATGGAACAGTTTCAAAAACAAATAAAAAAAATACTGTAGAATTACAATGTGTTTTTTTTTTACTGTACAGCCATACAGTTGTTGTGGGAAGAGTCTGTGGGAAGGGCCATTATTTTTGATATGTTAAAATACTTACAAACACTGTTCAATTTGCATGATTTTTTGAGACAGATTTGAGGTCTACTGGTAGAGCAAATAGGCAGGTTTGTAACTGTAACTATTTCTCCCAAACCTTCTCTTTGCCATTAGCCTTCCAAGTAATTAACCATTCTTCAAACGTCCCACAGTCCCAGAAAGTGAAAAGTCATCTCTGAGAATGGTGCATTACTTAAAAGTAGAGCCCTAACATGACAATTAGGAGCTCAAATGCTGTGTCTTCTGTGAGATGTTGTGCAAGTTAGTTATTCTCTCTTGTGCCTAGTTTCTTCCAAATGGATGTCTTAATAACTTCAAAAATGTCTGAATCGTGTCTTAACACTTCTATCAGTAGAAAATATATTTTATATTTAAAAAATAACTTGCTGTAGATCTCTTCCAGTCTTTTTTTTTCCAGGTTGCTGTTACTCAGTTCTTTACATGGTTCCATATTAAACAAAATTTTGAGTTCCTGCAGTAGTAAGACTTTGTGAAATAGATATAAGTTTCTGCATGAGTAAAATTGCTGACTGTTTTATAAATTTAGAAATTTTATGCAGTTAGAAAAAAGAAACCAATCCACCTCACAATTTGGAAGAGGAAGTTATTAAAAATACATAAAAAACTAGTGACTAGTGCAGTTGATAAAGAGCACTTAGCACCTAATAGACTATGAACTGTTGTTGGTCATCTTGATTTACTAATGTGTAAGTAAATCAGACACTTTTTCCTTAACTGTTTCTTTAAGGGAACAGGAATATGAGAAGAGGGGAGCAGAGTGTTTGCGTATGTGGCTTCCTTTCTGAAAGCTAGCTTGACAAAGTTCATTAACATAGTTGCAGACAATTTCAGTATCTGTCCTTGAGATCTGTTTTACTGTTCTAGTGTTACAAAAATGTGTACATTGGAAATAAATAAAACAGAGGTTATCAACTATGCATGCTGTTATAAAAGTTGATTCATGTGGCTTTCGATAGTAGTCAATTGTCTAGAAATACTGAATGTCAATATACAATGAGGTGAATTTTAGTTTCTTCATCATGTTAATTCTCTTACACCTCACCCACTTCTACCAACAGTCAAGAGCCAAGATACCAGCATACCATTAAAACTGAAACAACCGGAACACCCTCACCGATTGTTTGGCCAGCAGCTGTTGAACCCTCCACTTCTCAGGTCCCAACCCCCTTTATTGGATACCCCTCTTCTGGACACTTGTCCGCTTTGCTTTCTCCCCATCCACTTGGGGTCCTTCCCAATGGCTCTTTCGTTCTTGGGCCTTCGGCTCATCAGTCGTCAAGGGAGGACGTTCTCATTTCCAAAGTGAGGGAACTAAAAGAGGAAGTTGTTAATGTGGTCCAGGAGTTGAGAACAGTAACAGATCACCTTGGCTTTTTGGTGTCCTCTGTTTGGGATTTTTTCCAGCTCCTGGTGCTGTGTCTGAAGGTTAATGCTTTAGAACCACAGACTCCATCTAACAGACTAATTCATCTTGCAAAGGTTTACCTTGATAAATGTCTAATAAGTGCAGTTCTGTGTTTGTGACTCAGTCCGAGTTCTCAAAATCCTTGTGTCTCAAAGCTTGTTTGAAAGCAATTTATGTCTTGTTAGTAAGTTGTTACTTCTGCCTTTATGTTTTTTATTATTTCAAAATACTCTTTAAGAAATATATACACATACAAACGTTTTATATCTAGCCATCTCAATAGATACAATTTTCTATGTTTTTAACTAGTGTAATGGATAGACTTATTAAACTAGTGTTTTTGGCTAGTTAGCACAGTAGTCAAATGCTGCCAGTTGATGTTTTCGTAACTTCACGTTCATAAAGTGAGGTGTACTTTCCACTTTCTCAATGTATATTTCCAGAGAAAATTCTTAGCCATGGCTTCTCTTAGCTTGTTGCCTGCTATGATGCTGAAAGTGGCATCACAGTAACAAACAGCTTTAGTGAGTAAGTCTTACTTGGGAGGCGACAGTTTGGGTTTTCTTTCTTCTTGATTGCAGAACAAGACATTGGTAGTTTTCATTGAATGAACATTGTGTCTGCTTGTTAAAAATCAATATTTCTGCTGTGACAGTTAAAACAAATTTAAAACCAATAGGGAATTGCTTTACTTTTTGTTTCCATAGGGGCAATTTGGCAAGAAAAGCTGCTGGTACATAAAATAAGCAAAATATTATTTTCATGAAGATGAACAGTTCTTTCTTATTCTTAAAGTTTGAAAGGCACTAAATATAGAAAAATAGATGAAGGTGCTTTCAAATACTTATTTAATAAAAATATAGAGAAAGAGAAAATAATAATAATGCATGAACAGGATAGCCAAAGTATTATCTCAAAATGAGTGAAGGTGTTTGTACGTCAAGAAAATTTACATCCTCCATTATTGAGTGGAATTATGTTAAGTTTACACTCTCTCCAAAAATAAAGCAACAGAGATTATACTTTTTTTCTGTGTTTAGAATAGCTTTAGACCAATTTGCAACCTGTTCATTAGTATCTTCAAATATTCAGAGTAGCAGATGAGGAATTTTTTATTCTGACAGAGGGACCTGACTTTCCTTTCAGCCCATGAACACTCAGTTTCTGAATTAATGAGGAGTAAAGAAATATTTAGAAATAGAGAGAAAGAGAAACACAGAAGTAGGAGATACAGTAGGAAACATACAAAAATAGTTTGCTTTTTTTTTGTACTCCTGGAAATGGCTGTTATTTGCCCAATAAAGTCACTGTAAAAAAATCTCATTAAAAGATCTTTGTCTTTTGTTCTGACAAATATATTGTGGAAAAGCGTATTAATTAATGCTTTCTATGCATCATTAGTGAGTGAAATACACTCAAGATCCTCCATATGGACCAGTGAAAGATGTAAGTGCAAAAGCATATTTTTCTTGTATGCATAGCACTTATTCTGCAATGAACTTTATACTGTGGAAACATCCTGTTACCTTGATGGTGACTCTAGATGTCCTTTAATTGAAATTAGTGATAAAATGCAAGTATTAATGCAAGATTTGGCCCAGGAACTATGATATGTCATTTTCCTGTCCCAATGTTGCTGAATAAGAGATTTAATTAGTATTTTTGAAACTGATAAACTTGTAGCAGACCTTGTAGGGTATGTATTATCCTGTATGATTTGACTGATGTAGTGCAGAATATCTTCACTTATGAAAAGAATAGGTATCTAGTACCTCCTGAATCACTGAATTTTTTTTGTTATGTTACATACATGAGATGAAAAAAATTAATTTAACCCACATACTGAAACTCTTTTGGGCACTTCTCCTTTTTTGTCTTCATTCACCAATTCTTTGTTTCTGTGCTGTATAGATAGATATATTTGAAAAGGTCCTCTTTTTTACTGCTTTCATACAACCTTTGATCAAACTTGATCAAAGTAGTATATTTAAGTGTGAGTTAATGATTTTCTCTCCATTCAAGACCATTCCTTTACATGATTTTATCTCAAATTCCCCTTTAATCCTATTGCATTAGAAACTGGGAATACCTTTCTGACTTTTGCAGTTACAATGTTGATTTTATTTTCTAGCCGAGGTCCTTGGAGTCTCAGCATTAATGAGATGTTATAGCTGTACATTTTCCTTGAAGTCTGGATGACTTTCTGTAGGATAATTTAATAAATGACTGAAATGTACTCCAAAGTCTTTATAATTTGTTTGGTTTTTTAATAAGATTTTCTCAGTCTCCCAGAATGCTCTTCTGTCACAACTGTCTGCTGGAATCAAATCTCTCAATATTGATTCATAGATGATGAAATGGCCCAGTCTGTTTCTGAAGTGTAAAGTTAAATAAAAAGTAGTCAAGTACCTAAAGTACACTATAACTGCTTAAGGGTTTTTATGGCAGTGCAGAGTTCTTGGAGCCTTCTGTAGCTTTGTTAGTGATGGTATATATATTCGTTACAGCGATGCTGTATTTTTGGTCTGATGCTTTTTACCTCTGTTTCCAAAATCGGCCTCATTACTTCCAGTGTGTGCTCCACATTTAACAGGTGGCAACCCCACTGAGCTCTGTATTACTCCTGCGTACTTCCCATATGACATCTGATAGGCCGTGTTGGTACAGAAGTGGTTGGATAAACTGAATCTGAAGTTGTAGGAAGACCTGAGATAGGAGAAGCTGCAGAGGGTTAGTCTGGCACTCTGCGGCTGGTCCCTGTGGGTCTCTGTGAAGGTGGTGGAGACATTCTCACTTCTTTCCAACAGTGACACCCCAGATCCCTATGGTCTCCGTGGTGACACCTGCATCTTGGGGCTCACACAGCTGGACCATGTTTCTGGTATGAGCTGAGGGTGAGGATAGATGAAGAAGGCTGGCAAGCTTTGTGCCAGCAGATCAATGCTGGCATAGTCACGCTGATTATGAACCTTACCTGGGAGGTTTACTGTTGCTTTCTGGTGAGGAGTGACAAGATGGGTTTGAAGAATGGGAACTAAGAATTGCTGCCCAAAGTTCCTGCAGAACAGCATGCCATAGTTTCAACCTAATCTTAGTGGGAATAGATATAAATTTAAATAGGAATAATCTCTTCACTATGGTAGTTAATTACTTACGTGTTATATGATGCGGTCAAACAACTGTTATGGGATTAGGTCTGTATGTCCTGCCCTACTGTTGAATGTTCTTTGAAATTACTTCGGGATATGGATGGTTTTGATGCACACATATTCAATATTAATGCTTTAATCTGACCATCCTAGCTTTCCTCATGCCCTGTTTTATAAACAGCCTTTTGTTAAAAGTGAAAAAATTTTCAAAAAGTTAATTTTAGGAGACATGTATGAATTACCCTAACTTAAATGACCATGCACTAGAATTATACTTTCCAAAAGCTTGTGCATATAATTTTAATAGGAGCTATACCGAGTTGTTTTGCTATGTGTCCATAAAAAGTAGGATAATCAGTAATGCAGTGGAGTATTTCAATTGTCCAACTTTATACAGTTAGTCAGAAACACCAACAAAAAGCATCCTACATTTGTTTGTAGATAGATTCATCTGGGTTTCCAGCATGCCTCCCCATCCTCCCCCTCCCCAGATACACTGGGAAATATAAGGGCAGGTAGGTTCAACCCTTCTGTCTGTTTTCCAAACCCCTTTCTGTTGAGGAAAAGAAAGTCATCGAGGTTAACACAGCCCACAGAATGTGGCAGTCAGCAATGGAGTACAGTATTCTGCAAGTTCACATGGGTAAGGATGAGAAGAATGACATGTCTGCACCGTTTAAAGGATTTTCAGCTTTTGTGTTTCATTTGTCTAGAAGTTCTTGTATCACTTTCTTCCCTTATGTATATTAATACTTATTGAGCAGTACAAAATAAAATAGTGCAATTTATTAGAAGACTGATGAACAAAGACATAATTCAGTTGATATTGCAAGTAATTTAGTAATTTTTCTGTAGCTTTTCTGAATTGAAATATTGTTTTATTGTTTTGCTTGACAGCTTACAATACTGAAAATGATATTGGTAGAAATTCTAGTCTAGCTCCTCTTCCTAGGTTTTTCAATACAAATCACAAAAGATAATAGATTGAAATGGCTTATCTGTTGTGAAATGGCATAATAGCATGACAGAGTGTTTAATTAGCCTTGGGCATGGTTCCTGATGGGAAAACAGGTGTCACAGTCTGGTAGACTGGATTGTGTAATAAAGGAGGTATGCCTGTGAAAATAACATTGGCACTAAATAGGCTGATTTGAAGATGGGAGGTTATAAAATCTTTGTACACTGAATATTCTGATCTAGTATAAAATTTTCATATGTAAAATGCTTTTCCGCACTTGATATCGGAGCAAAAATAAAATGGAGATCAGTTTTTTAAACGTGAAGTGAGCAGCTTTCTCCAAACCTTAACACAGGCTGCTCCTAAAGTTCAGAACACTCTCAGCTGCTAAGCAGCATCATGCATCTTCATGTAAGACCCCACTGTTTCTCTCAAAAGTGACTACAGAGGCCTTCACCCTGAATATTTCTAACATGTCTCAGAAAGTAATGGAAGAGAATTGATCGTGATTTTTTTTTGCTTTTGTTTTATTTTGTTGATTTTTTTCATACAGGAAAACATAGTTTACCAGAACTGACTTTTTAATGTAAATAAATAAATAAATTTTTAAAAGGGCTTCTCTCTAGTCCAAAATAAAACTTAGAGTGAAGGGCATTGGGACACCAATAAGTCGTTGATTAGGGCACAGATTTTTTAAAGGGAAGAGCTACTTGCAAAGACTAATCTCTGTCTGATACAGAATAAGAACTCTTGCCAGTCGTTCTCTGCTATAGACGTCAAGTATCTCGGACACCCAGCTTTTCAGGCACATCTAATTTTCTCTTCTATTTATTCACGAAAATAATGCCCCCATTTTTTTTCTTTTTGTTGAAAAGATAAATGAATTAAAATGTTTTAATTTTCAGGATTCTTACTTTCCATTCAGCCCTGGTGCAAAGTCTTTAGGACAGATATAACAAAGCCTTTTTCCAATAAGTGAGAGATGGTTTTGCTTTAAAGTCACTCAGCTGTCAGTATTCATTGTTAGGTGCTTTATTAAGACCCACAGTTGAGAAATACGTAATGCTTACAGTGCTAAAGGAAATCAGATTGAGCTTATCTGAAAATTGGTGATGTTGACTCTGTTCAGAGTGTCTCTGCTCCTTCTTCACACGCACAAGTGTAAAGCAAAACAGATTCTTCTGAGCACCATGGGAATTGTTATGATTCTTCATCATCATACAGCTATACAATGTGAATTTAAAATTTTGCCTAAGTTTTCACATGTGCTTCGTACATACCTACCAGATGTGGTGAAGGCAGTGGAGAGTGAGGCCCAGCTGGATGTGATGCATGTAGTGTGTCTTGACACCAGAAATTATCCTAATTACTGCCTCTGGGAAAGGATCAGTTAATTTAAAACTTAAACATGAAAAGGTGCCTCTTATAGCTTGACAGAGGTGTCCATAGTTTTCCTCTTTCACTGTGGTGATACATACCAGTAAAATTGGACATGGTTTTATTTTGATTTCTCTGGAGATGATGCTACACTAATAAGTTGTAAAATAAATCTTTACAGATTGTTGTTTGCAAGAGTGTACTTTGTAAAGAAAGACTTGTGAAACTAAGCAGTGGAAAATATATTAATAAGAAGAGTTCAAGAATTAACTGGATTAAAAGATAATAATTATTTCTTTATGGATTCTTCTAACTCTGCTCATGAGCATGTGTCATCAGCAAAAAAAGAGAAGCTGCTATGTTGTGGTGGTGTGCTAGAAAGCAGGTCATGTGTCCAGAAACAGGCAGGTGGATGTTTAAACTTGCTCTGGATCACTGCTCGATTCCAGCTGACTTTTTCTAACAGGTGGCCTTGCAAGTGGTGTGCCAAGGTGACATTCATCCAGGAATTGCCTGGATGGCACACTGCTTCAGACTGAGGAAGAGGGTCTTTGCTCTGATGAGGAAATTGCCAAAACTCATGTCTCATTAGTGTTTCCTAAGGTTCTTTGGAAACTAACAACAGTTTAATTAAAGGCTGATGTAAACACATTTCTGCACTTTCCCCGCAGCATTTTATCACATTTGAATTGATCAAAATTGTTGCCTTGGGCTGTCTTGAACAGCTATACATCTGGAGCACCATTTGTGCAAGCTGCTGATGAACAGGCTACATATGCTATGCTTCACAGTAACTCTTCTGCCTTCCTATATAGGCAGATTTACCTTGTTGGGAGATGAGATGATTTAACTATTTTTATTTGCATAAGCTCTTTTTACTTTGATGTGGTGCTTTAAAATGCCACCCATTTGGGTGCATGCATGCTGCATCTCCAAAGTAATATGAGAATACAGGCAATAGTGATTTGGAACAACGCTGAGAATTTCACATTTGAAGAAAATTCTAGGCAGGAGGGGACAAGGGGTCTGATTAGTGTTGACCTTTCAATAACTTTGTCCAAGTGCTTTTGGCCTCTTTCTGCTTTTCATCTGTATTTAACATTTTTTTTCCAAAAGTCTGTTTGTTTGTTTTTTTTTTTTTAAATTCTCAAAGTAGTAAGGATTGGAATCCCATTCCTGAAACCTTAACATGGTCATAAGGGCAAATGGCTTTTCTTTTTAACTATGTCATTCATTATGTAATTATCAGTATATAACTAAGTTCTCTGTAGCTATTAGACTTTATTACATGATGTGGAAAAAATAAGATGTGTTTTAAAATGAGAAAAGTATGTGTTTTTTATTGTATAGAAACTACTAGTAAAATCATATGAAGCCTCACTGTCACTTTAACTCAACCTTTGTTTAAGGATCCTTGGTGTGACTCTTGGGGATAGTGCATCCCTTCCAACTGGGCATATTCTGTGATTTTGTGATTTAAAGTGCTCTGTTCAAAGGCACTGTTTCTTATGCAAAATTAAAGGCATTGAAAAACTGCTTTACATTTTTAAATTTTTTTTCCGTACTTTTTGTTTTTGTAACTGGCAACTCTCCAAAGAAACATATCTTGCGTGTTTTCCTCTTAAATCTTGAAGCTTCCTCTCTTGGTCAAGGAGGAGATGGCTGCAGCCTTCCTAATCTATCCAAGCAGTTATTCTGTCTCTCCTGTTGGCTTCATGTATTATTCGGCAGGGGCAGGAGCACGAATGCTCCATCGCGATGACCAGACACATGAGAAGAGCTGTGAGTGTTGTGGAGGAAAGAGACTATCTGAGTTACTTCTCAGCGCTAAGTACATTGTTTTAAAAGGAAGCTGCTGCCTGCACTTCAGCAGTTATTCTTTGCAGTTGCCTTTGCTGTATGTAACAAGGCTTCTGAAGGTATCCCATGGTGGTGTGTTGGGTAAGCATACAAGCTGCTGTTTTGGTGGGTAACAAGTATTTTTATGGCAGTACTGAATTTTATTTTCCAGGCTCACATTACCACGACGAGAAGGGAGTCAGCTGTATGAGAAGTTCACTGAGTTTGATTTGTAATTTGTTCTTTGTTTTCTGTGTGCTAGCTACAGTTCTTATTTCTATAAAGTAGGGGCAGGAATTACACATTTTTAAAGTGAAGGCTAGGATTATCATAGGTACCAATCACCTTTTCAGTGTATTCTTCTCAAATTAGTGATGCCACTGAGAGGTTAATGGGTATTATGATTAGATTGCACTTCATAAAGCATACTTCCTTTGAGCATTTACGATATTTTGGTTTTGAAAAACACAACTTTTGTGTGTTGAATGAAGTAACAGTTACCAACCAAACTAAATCTCTGTTGAATTCCAGAGATCAGAGCTGCTGACATATGCAGACCTTCAGGAGATAAGCAGCTCTTTCTTTCATGTGTTCTTTTGTTGAATATGAGCTTTACAAAAGGAAAAGATTTTCCAGTTCCAGTCCATGGTTGTTTGGTTTGGTTTGTTGGTTTCTTTTTCCCCATTAGGGAGACTTAAGTGCAGTAGTTTTAACTTGAAATAAACTGTTTGTCCATTCTCTCTTTTGCAATAGACTATATGTGGTGGAGTCACCAAAATATTTGGTCACTGATAAGTTCTATGACAATTTCTGATGGCCACAGTGTTGTAGTAAGAGATGGTGTTTGTAAGCTATTAGACACTCATTTTTTTTCTCAGATTATAATATTGCAGCATTCCTGCAGAGACAGATTATGCATGCACAGAACCACAGTACAAAGACAATCGCCAGTTAATTTTGTCCTGGACTTTTATAACACTCCATATCTGTTGGGGAAGTGTGGGAATTTTCTTGCTCTGATGGGTCTAGCGCCTCATATGAAGAAGCTAGGGCTATCATTTCAGAAGAAAGTAAAACATAGTGAAATGTTTGAAAATCATTCCAGGATTATTCTTATCATGGTTTACCTGTGCAAAGCTCAACTTAAAAAAATTCAGTGTTGCAATTTAAAAAATTATTTCTTAGCTTAGCAGAATATATTCAACAAAGCTGTAAGCATTTGGCAAGTTTTTCTTTTTTTACCTGCTGAGCTATTAAAAATATTCCTCCATTTTCTTCCTCAACAAAACTGATTTACCAAATTTTTAAAGACAACTAGAGGTGCCTCTCTCAGCACTCAGTGTTTTTGATAACATTAGATTGCAACTGATCAGTATAATAAAATCATAACAACAACCTTCGACATCTGTTAAAACAGAATGATTTCTGAATTGCTCTGTTGTAAGCAGTTCTTTGTTCTTACTGAAGGTTTTGCTGAACTAAATCCTTTTTCAACAGCATTCTTGAAGATGTGAACTTTACAGGGTATCCAGGCAATCACGAGACTTAGTTGTCAGGGCCAAAGAGGACTACAGGAGTTGCAGGGGGATTGGTGGAGGTTTACAGCCAGAGTCTGCTCGGGGTCTGGTGCTAGTGTCTATGCAGGGCTTGGCAGCAGGATGGGACAGAGTTGAGAAGTGGAGCCTCAGTTTCATGGGTCCTGCTCTAAGTATCATTTTCAGGGTGAAAACCCACTCTTAATCTTTATCCAGTTCAGAAAGTATTGATCCAATTGGTTTCAATAAGACATTCACATTTTAGAAGGCCTGTCTATGACTTCTGAGGTGATTACATGTATCCCAGAAGAGTAAAATACAGTGTACCAATATTAAAATTGTCAAAAATTCATTTAAAGCTAACATGGTCCATGTAGGAAAAACAGCTGCAAAGTGGCTCCTGTCCAGTAAAGTGCTTAAGAACTTAGGTTTGCTTTAAACATGAGTTAGTACCATTGATTTGAAATGGAACCCAAATGCAGTATTGATGTGTGTCCTATAAAAATATTGTAATTAACTTTGAAATAATTTGATGCGAAGTCCAACAAATGTTGTTTAATTAATTTAAACTTTTAGAAAGAATACAGTAATTTTGCTCTATGAAATATCAGTGAGCTTGCATGGTAGAAATCATACATTTGTCCCTGCTAGTGTGTTATCTTCACATAGTGAGCTCTAAAGAGGTGTTTTTGTTGATAGGGAAACTGGAAGGAAGAAGTGGGAAGGACTTTCTTCAGATATGGAAAATATGAGATAGAGAATTTAAAAGCATCCTTTGTTCTTAGGGAGGTTACATTGTTTCACTATGGTTTTGGGAAGGGTAAGGGATAAGTTTTGAAATAACACAATAATGAATACCATAAACTGGCATGTGTATGGCAGTTACTCTGCACACCTGAGTGTAGGTGTTCCATTAAAAAATACAATAAAATTAAGTGGCTGTTGAAGGAACAGATGATTTGGTGATGTTCTGGGGAGCTGAGAAGTGTCTAGCAAAGTTTCTTCACTGTTTGACTTGTCTGGTATGAAAGGAATGTAGTTTCTGTTTTTCAAGACAAAAACCAGTTATGGGATTATTACTAATTCTCAAGTTTGAAAGCAATAGTTTAAAATTAGTTTATTGGTCATAGGGGAGTTGGGTCACCAAACAATATTTATGCATGAACAGTAAAAAGAAATACCTTCAGTCTACAAAATGATGTGTCCTGAGACAGGCTTCTAAGCTAATGTCACCCTTCTGTTGTTTTTCTGTTACAGATATGTCTTCTCCTACTATGAAGAAACCTGAAAAGCCTTTGTTTAGTCCTACTTCTCCCCAGGATTCTTCACCAAGATTGAGCACTTTTCCCCAGCATCACCACCCAGGAATCCCAGGAGTTGCACACAGTGGTGAGGGTTATGGAGGAGGAAGAAAAAACCTCCTTGTTCTTCTTTCCTATAATTAGGTTGTGATGCATTTTTACAGACTTTCTTAGAGACCTAATCCCATTTATAACACTGATTGAGAGTAACAATGGAAAAGGTTATGATATCCTTGCAGGAGTGTTCATTAAACTGTTCAGGTAATCTGACTGCTGGAAGTTACTGAAAAGGATTTAGGATTAACCAATGAATAAAATAAACTGTATGCTGCATGAAGAAACTGACAGAGGAAAACTCTCCCTGTATTTATTCCTCTCACTTAAATCCCTTTTTTATTTTTGTTGTTATGACTATGTTGTATATAAATACCAAATAGCTAGGATTTAATACATGGGAGAAGTCACAAACATGTTCTCTATCACACAATGAAATAAATACCAGTGCATCTTTTGAATGCTTAGAGTCCTGATAAGTATTTTTCAACACCTGTTTTCTGGAATCCATAGTAAGTCCATAGTAAAACTTCACTTAAAGTGTGAAGGAGATACTTGTATACTTGTAATATAACAGAATACATGTTGTCTTGAGGCTTTATCAGTAACTACCAGGAAATTGCAGCATCATGGTCTCTTTAACTTTAGAGGTGAGACTGACCCTGATTTTTCAGTTGAGGACATCCTCCTCAGAAGTGTCCCCTCAGCATCTCATCATGTCTCATTATAAACCGAATATAAAGGGTTTAATATTTTGGGCAGAGCTGGATGACTAGGGGAGTAAAACAGATTTGAAAACTTTCTTCTTTTCTTTCACATGCAGTTCTACTTTGAGAAGTTTGTGTTTTATGATTTCTCCATAATTTCTAGTTCCCATCATTCAATTAATGTGTAAAGACTATTTTTCCCTTAACATCCACTTATTTTGTTTTATGAAAATGGGCCTGTGCTCATTCTGGTCCCTGTAAGGTTTCCACTACCAGCAAATACTCAAGCACGTCACAGATGATGGGGGAAATGGAAGGTATAGATTTCTGCACATTTGTGTTTGTTTTGCACAGCTGCGACATGCCAGAGCAGTAAATAGGATTTTATATTTACACTGAATTTGGTGGGGCTATGTTTAAAATGAGTCTGCCCCAAAGAAATTATTTTTGATCCTATACTTGTGTATATACCTTTATATTTACTTTAGAGTATAATTTTCAAATATACATACTTGAGTCATAACCTAACTTGCAGGTGAGCTGTTTACTTATTTTTGTAGGCTGTTCTATTATGTCAGTGAGCAGCGCCCAAAAAATAGCTATTTCAGCTTTAAAAATTAAGCTGAAAAAAACAGAGATGTGAAAGGTGGTCCAGAAAAGCACCTTGTGTTGATACCATGAGTGGTAGAGAACCATGAGCGGTTTATAAAAACCCTTGCTTATACAGACTCGATTTTGCACCTTTCCACTGATGAAAATGAAAGCATCTTGTCTTTTCTCCACTTCTGTTGAACTTAGTAACTCTTTTTTAATATGCCAAGTAGATGCTCTCTTGGTGTATAGTAAGGGTGGAAACTGTGTTCTTGTGCAGTTCCCTCCTAGACAACAACTGGGCAGCAGAAAGACATGCTGTACATTCCTTTCACTATGAAAACAATGCCAGTTGTTTAGACACTGCACACAGTTTATAGCTGGAGAAGTATATGTTTGTAGGGGATGGAAAGAAAAGAGAATACAAAGAAAAAAAAAAGTGTAGATACTTTTTTGTTTGTCAGAGATAATTTTATTAGATGGATTGGTTTCCAGGATCTGAAGTTGGATGTTCATTAGGTTTTTCGTAAAGGTCAGCAAATATTCATAGCAATATTGCTAAGTAGATATTTTCCCCTGTCCTCAGATGAGGCAGACAGAGTGCAATACAGTGAGGAATCACTGTTTCTTGGGGCTTGGTTACTTTCCTCAGTGTTGGAGTGCTTTGAATAAAAGTGTGGGGTTATATATTAAGCAAGTATTTGATTTCCTTATTTGGGCTCCAGATGGTAAAACTGTGTAATTGAAATGTCTTTTATGCTGAAGAACCATAACTGTTTAAAGAAAAAAAAATGGAAAAAATATGATGGCATAACTCATAAACTCTAAACAAGATACAGTATTTACAAATTTGAAACAGTTGCACTTTCCATTTCCTGGGATGATATGAGGGGAGGAACTGTAAGGTTTTTTTATAAAAATACCATAAAGCAGGAGTGCAGTGTATTGATTTATAACTGACTTCTTATTTTTTTTGCTGTGACGCAGAGGTGAAGAATTTTAGAAGAAACAAGATGCGAAGTAATTTTAATTTTATTTTATCTTCTCCAGTCATCTCAACTAGAACTCCACCTCCACCTTCACCATTGCCATTTCCAGCACAAGCTATTCTCCCTCCTGCCCCATCTAGCTACTTCTCTCATCCAACGATCAGATATCCTCCCCACCTGAATCCTCAGGATACTCTGAAGAATTATGTACCTTCTTACGACCCGTCCAGTCCGCAGACTAGCCAGGTACTGTAACAAGATGCGAACCCTCCAAAACAAATCCTGTGAGGAATTCCAGGGCATCTAGGCTGGTATCTCTCCAGTTTTGGTCTCAGAGAAATCTGGAAGATGGTATATGAGCGATACAACTTTTTCTATTCATCATGGTTGAATAAAGGGTACAGGGTAATCATATCCACTTGCTCTGTCAAGCATAAGAAAAATAGTTAATTGACTGAACAACCTGGCAGCAGTAACAGGGCAGTCCTGGTTTTGCACCCCTCCTGCAGGCTTGGTGCCTGCAGGCCACCAGAGGCAAAGTTCCTGCAGGATGCAGCAAGGACTGTGCTGAAACATACATATGTCCAAGCACACACATGGACATGGTGTATTTTATAGGCTGGCAATGAAAATAAACTCTGCCAAGGTAATGCTAGCCCGGTTCCATAGGCACCTGAAATTTCTTTGCATAGTGAGCACAGCACCAACCCACAAATTCTTTTTTCCTTCCTTTTGTAGAGAACATGCAGTAGCAGATGCGTTGCTGGCAGCTTCAGTGATTCAGACTTGTGTCTGATATAGAAAATTAACATGTTTTTCATTAGTGAAGCAATTTGTGAAGGATTGTGTGCAGAACTACTTTCCATGACAGCACCAGCACACAGCGTTAGCATGTGATCTGCACTATAGGATAAACTGCAGTTGAGACTTGGTCTGTCAATACCTGGAATATTTCCAATGTCAGTGTAATGTAATCTTTGCTGCTCAGGCTGTTATTTATTTTCGATGCCTTGCCTGAAAGGCTCTTGTGGAGTCCTGTTGCTTGTGCTTTAGCATGTTTTTTGGAAGAGCCTTGGGAATGTAAACTGAAGAGACAATGGTCAGGTTTTTCTGCTCCTAAGAGTTAGTTTCCTTTGGAAGGACTGTCTTATCAGGGATGAAGGGGTTGCTATGACAGCATTTTGTTTTGGGCTTCGTTTGTTTGCTTCATTTGTTTTGTTTTTCATCAATAATGACAGGCCTTTCAGCATTCATTTTGGACACAACAGCAATAGAACTTGAGACTGAATCAAACTTTCTATGTTGAATAACAGATACAGACCCTTTGAGCTGTGCAGAAGGTCATGGTGACTATTGTCCCCATGGGCTAATTCCCTGGTCCAGCTGCATGACTTTCTATGTGTTTAATTGAAAAAAAACAAAAAAATAAAAAAAGTGGGTCCAAAAAATAAAATTTTCTTTGAACAGAGAAATCCTAACTATGTGATTTTTGTTAGTTACCATATTAATGCAAATGAAACCAAAAAGTGATCATGAAGTATGTCGACTTTAGAATACAAATTGCACATGGATTAAAAGTCTTTCAGTCCCGTATAGCGTTTTTGCTGAGACTCAGCTGGGAATGTTGCATGCAGGACCTGATTTTAATTTGTGTAAAATTTCCATGAATAACAAAGTCTAATTAAGACACCCATTAAAAGTCCTTAGCGTTAATTCAGTGCAGAAAATCTCAGAGTTCTGTTGGATTTTTTTTTTTAAACTGATGTCTTAATTAGGCACTATTAGGGGAAAAATTATGCAAATTAAATCAGGCCCTTACTGTTATGCATTTCTTTAATTATTCAGTGCTTGTTTTACTTACATTTTGATTTCTTATATATGTTAAAAGAGCAGATTAGGTGATAATCTCTCTGGATTGTTTCATGTTCTGCTTTGGATCATTACTGAAAAAACCCCCAACATCTAAATGAAATATCTTACTTTCTTTCAGACAGTTGAAAAATGTGCTGTCTTATGATTTTAACATCAGGGAGTATATTAACTGAGCAGGAGTTACGCCTTCCATTTTTTGCCCAACTCTCTTCTCTTACCTCTGGTTGAAAGAATAATCTTTAGACCTTAAAAGATAAAATTTTACTCTGCTGATTTTTTTCAGAGCAGTAACAATCTGAAAACACTTCATGTGCTTGTATCGTGGTATTGTAGGGAATAACAGGCCTAACTGGTGTAAATTTAACACTTTCATCAGCTTTCATAGCCTTTATATTAGGGGAATGTTTTTAATATCATTTGATGTTTGATTTAGTTCCTGAGAAGAGGGAATGGGGTAAGTAACAACAAGTATGCAATTTGAGGCATCTGCATCAGCTATTCACCACATTTTATTATCATTAATTACGATTATTAGTAGAATCTTTTAAAAATTTAATTCTTTAGAGTTCACCTCTGGTATGTGCTGTACATTGGAGTAGTTGCACGCCCAGTCAAAATATCCCTAAATAGAACACTTGAAGTTTGACTGTACAAAGAGTAAAACCAGCAGGATTAATTTTTTGCTTAGGAAAAGAAGCAACCGTCTGTGAAGTTTCAGTGACAAAAGGGAATTGTTCTGATACAATGGCATGCTTTGAGCCAAACCAGTTTTTCTTTTCTAAATAAAACATGAATTTTTAGTCAGACAAATTTAATTATTATAAAATGCAAAACTGCATCTGTAGGAATACCACATCAAATTTAATTATACTTTCCCACCTCAAAACATACTCATTTGGATTTCAAAAGGAGAACTCTGATGATCATTTTAATTTCGTCTGTAGAAATAGAAAGGATGGATACCCTGGCAGCATTTACCTAAAATGAACTGTTCCTCCCCAACATCTTTCAGTAATACGCTAATTTAGATTGTTACGACAGGCAACTGAGATGCCTTGTATCCCCACAGCAATTTTGAGATTAATTACATTCCTGCTGCACTGATTATAGTGAGACAGTCATGCTATTCAGTGGAATACTTTAAGTAAAATTAGTTTAAAGATATAGAGCTCCCATAGGTTTCCATGGTGGGAAGCAGTGGGCAATTTTCTTGACATAATGTCAAATACTCTAAATTATGTGTGATGAACAGTCAGGAAGTTCAAACAGGCCCTTTGGCTGCAGTGAAAAATGATTCAACAATGGATGATTCTAAACAAAAGGGAGCTGTGGCTGTCGGTTTCATGAATATCTGCTTTTTATCCCCTGCTCAATCTGGAGAATAAACAAACAAATGTACTGAACAGAAATGAACCTTGTTAGCTATAGAGCTGGACTTGTCTCCAACTAGTAGTCTGAAAAGTTCCCAAGGTTATGAGAACTGCTGCACTTTCCACTGATTAAGAATTTCAGCTGAGCCCTTTTTATTATACTTATTTCAAAGCTTTTCTTCTTAACTAGGCATTACTGTTACTGGTTAAGACTGTGTGTGTGAGTGTGTATCTGTATTATGATGGGGTGCAGGTATCTCCAACTGCTACTAGTTACTCTTAAGTGTCAACAAAAACTAATTTATTGATATGTGTCTAATCCACCTATGGTGTTTATCCATCTACAGTGTGTTGAGGTTTTCAAATCTGCCACAAATTTCAAGCATGTAATACCTTTTTGAATCATTCCAGATGGGTGAATCTTTTAATCCTAGAAAATATTACCTCTATGTCTGTGTACGTGTGCCTGCACACACACACACATACACATAAATATGCATTGTGCACACTTGAAATATATTAATACTCAACAGCATATGAACCACTTTATAGTATCAAAATCAGGCTTCTAATGAGCCTGGACAAATCACTTGTGTGGCTGAAAACAAAACCCAAAGCTCCAAACATAATGCACTGTTGAATTAAATAGAAAAGTTTCCTGGTTAAGGTGTGGTGAATCACAGAAGAAGGATCAGCAAGTGTGATGAAGGAAACAATGGTAAAGCAAACAGCTGAGGTGAATTCTGCTGAAGAATATCCTGGAATCAGTGAGAATTTTTTTTCTGACTGAACCAAGCAAACAGAAATAGACAATCTTTCAAGATGTTTGAGTATGGATTTGAAGAGCACAGTCTACATGTAACCTTAGATCAAATGTTGTGATATTTTTGATGACATTTGCAGTTTTCAGTGATATGGTAAAACTGACTCCAGTTTGGAGGAGTTAAATATTGGACCCTTTTTCTCTTACAATAAATGCCTTACATATGTGGTGTCTGAGTGAACTGCTAACTGTATGTTGACTAAAATTTCTGGGCCTGATAAAACGTACTTTGTTGCCATGTGGTCTAGTTTGCAGCTTTATTTTTTGTTGGTTTTATCTTTTTCTGAAGATAGAAATATCTGAAGTGCTTGAGAAGAGTTGGTTGTGGAAGCCACTTATTTTCCTCTCATAATTGATTGGGATATTCAAGTTTCTATTCAATGAAAGACATGCATACTCTTCAAGAACATCAGGCAGATGCTTTGTCATTCTTCAATACAATAACTACAGTCATTTAGCATTGAGAAGGGAATCTTACGAGGCTCTGTTTGGGCTGGTCAAAGGGTTTTCTGTTTGTTCTTGGGAAAGTACTAGCAGAATAAGCCAAGAAAAGCAATGTTGTGTGCATGTGGTTTCTTTGGTATAGCTAGCACCTTTATTTGTTGACATTTAATAATTTCCAGCTTCTTGGGCAAATCCTTTCTTGTAATTTTTAAGAAATTATTGAAGGAAAGCAATGTGCAGTTTTTGATTGTGATTTGGCGGCAGAGAGCAAAAGAGTCTTAGCTTAGTGCTATCTATCAGTAAGGCATTTTAAGATTAATTGCGATTGTAACTGATTACTTTGTGTAGTCTGCACTAAATGCATGGGTATAAGTCTCCAGAGTGCATGAAATAGCATGGAACATAAAGATATCTTTTGAAAATTTATCTGCAAAGGGATTTCCTTTCCCATGCTTCTGTCACACAAACTTACCCTGTTGTTACGGCAAATATACAAGGAAAACTGGGTATTTCCTTGTGCTCTACCTGTTGACAAATAACCCAGATTTTATGAGCTTAGTAAAATTGTGCTTCAAGATGGAGGACTCTAGAATATCTTATGGTATCCATGTCTGAACCTGGATTGCCGAAACTGTGTGGTTGCTGTCAGTTTCAGCAGCATTTCATCAAGGCTTTCTCAAATGGATGAGACTAAGAGCTTTATAGATCAAAGTCAGCACCTTGATTTCTTATAGAAAGTAGTACAGAAAGGATGTTGTCAGCCAAGAACTGGCAACAACATGTTTTTTTCTAAAGCTAATTCCTCAAGTAGACAGGTAGCTGCATGTCACACCAGATGAAGCTTTTGTGTGGCATCTCAGAGTGAGGTCTGTGTAAGATGTGCTGTTGCAATGAATTACTCATATTCCTGGTACAGAAACTAGGGAGATTCATCCTTATGAAAAGTGGTAAGGGGCACTATAAAAAGGCAAAGTACATTTCTGTTGCTATCATAGTGTTCAGTAGCAGAAAGGAAATCTGTATAGTCTTGCTTCTTGTTAAGCAAATGCTTTCTGGAACCCACCAGGTTCAACCCGAGGGCAACTACCCTAAAATACCTTCTACAGTCTCACTGGTGGTACTCTAATAATGCCATTCCCTTATGTTTAGCAGAGTCTCAAAGGCATTATTATTATTATTACTCAGATAGGTAATAACTTGTGTATATGCGTTCCGCACATGAAACTACCTGCTGTACCAGTGAGCTGTCTCTGTTGGAATAATAACATGGCCATTGGATTTTTACAGGTGATTTAGCATTAGGGTGCCCTAGGCAAAAAGGAGAGGGGGAGAGTTAGAAAAATGAAAGATACTACTTCTGGTTTCTTTTACTTGTAGATTTTCTGAAACATCAATCACCCTCTGTGGATACCACAGAGCGCAAGGACAGGGACTCACAGACAGAACTTATGATGATCTCATACTATGATCTATGAACTATGATCTCCAGGTTTACACATGTGTCTAGTAGACTAATGTGAAAGTAAGATATTTGGTATGTGAGCAGGGGACCAAAATGTACAGAACTGGATTTTTTATAGCTTCATCAACAAAATTAATTCAATCAGTGGTCTCAAAACTACACTGTTATAGGGTTTTGTAGTGATACTGTCCAGCATAGCATCTGAACTTTGTCATTACAAGTGAGTGGAGTTGTTGAGAGGAAATGGGTGACGGTATTTCTAAATACACTGCATCCAGTTGATCACCTGGTTATAATAAGGTAACCTTCTTGTGATACACAGAATTTCTATTAAAAACCTGTGTTTTGAGTTGCAAATATATTATTCTTGAAGTGTAATAATTAGATGGTATATAATATATCTAGATTAAGATGATTTCTGGCCTTTCTTAATTATTTATTTGAAGATGCTATGTATTTAAGATTCCAAGGAAAATTTGATTTATTTTATTTGGATTTTGAAGTTATAATTACAATTATTTTGTTAAAAAAAAGATGCAGATTTAGACATCAAATATATTTGAAAATTTGAGTAATAAATACTTTATGCGACTTGTTTAATAGGTATGTCAAATTTCTGTTATGTTTGGATATCTCATCTGTAGATGTTAGTGGTTGCTATTTCACTATGGCATTAGAAAGACTTTTGTAACACTTGAAATAGTGATCTATATGACAAAACACTGTCCTGAAATGTAACTGAATACCGAAGGGTAAATGTGCTGATATTTGGGCATATATTTAAACAGAATATATATCCTCAGACCTGAGGATTAACTGAAAGTGTGTACGATGCACATCATCAGCTAGAAACAGTGTGATATTCTGAGCTATGTTACAGCTACGACAACAAATACAACTTATCTGTGGCTTTGGGCACATGAATGAATTAAACTGTGGCAATTCAAGATAGTGTGGAATTAAAAAACTGGAAAATATAACACATCTGAAAATAAATTTAGCCTCTAATCCAATAGTACAAAAATGTATAACTGCATAAATCAGGGTTAAATTTGCCAGACCTTCATTGTGTTTGCTTCTTTTCCTCTCCAATTTTCAAATGCACATTTTGTTTACCTAACACAGCTACCTCCATGGAATTTGCTTGAGGTTTATGCCTCAGGCATCATCTCTCTGTGAATCCATCACAAAGACATATCAAGGCCCTATTTGATAGTAACAGTTGATTTTTCACCTGTAATGCAGTTGTCTGTAAGAATCTCTTCAGCAGATACTGTCCAAATAGATATGTAGTTTCCATGCCAAAATATCTCTTGACATAATTGTAAAAGTTAAAAGGAGAACACGTCACAGAAATTATTTCTAGATGGCAGTTTTCAGTAAGATTACGAAGGAGCTGTTTCTGACCAGAGGGTTTCCCTCTTTGGACTAAAAACTTAAAGCAAGTCAGAGGACTTGAGACATCCTAGAGGGTCAATGTTCATGAGCTACTGCTATCAACTACCACAGTCCAGGATCTAGACCTTTATTTCAAAAGCTTTTAGTTTTGTGTTTCCAAATATAATCATAGATGTGTGAATTGAAAATAAACCGATGCAGCAGTATCAGCATCAATTCTGAAGACAGGCCAAAGCAATGACTCTGAGACAATTATGTGATCTGCTTATTAGGACTACTTTCATGATCTTAAGCTGCAAACGAAATATGATAACTTAAATATCAGTTGGGTTAATGCTACGCTGTTCACTGTAAGAAAGGCAGGTATGGAAGTTTCGTGAAGGCTTCTTATGAGTGACATTCCTGTAACAGAATTTGGGAGAGCATGAGAGTTCTTTTCATAAACTTGCTTTCAAATGTAGCATACTTAAGAAAAACAGTGATGTTTTAAGAGAATTTCGTATGCATCCTTTTCTATGAAGAAGAATTATATAAAAGTTCCACTAGGTATGTTCTTAGCTACAACTCTGGGTAGTTAAATTTAAATACAGGAAACTTTCAGTATGAGCAAAGAAGTTAAGTTTTTAGACGTGGTATGAACTTATCCTTTCTTGTGTTATCCTTTTTGCTGTGCAATACCTGAACAGGTATTGAGTATACACTATTGGACATTATTGCAAAAATTTAAAACGACTATTCTGTTATAAATGTGAAAACACAGGTAAAGTACTGGAAAAGGAGAATAACAGCCATTAGAGATTGCAAAAATAAAAACAGAATAAATCATATATGACAGTCAGAATATACTCGAGGAAATGTGACAATATGCAATAACATTTTTAAGATATAGGTAACTGGATTGCTGTTGCATTTGAAATCTAATATGCAGAATCTGAAATCTTGGAACCATAAGAATTAAACTTACTGAAGTAACACTTTCTTACTTTAGTGGTGTTATTTTTGTGTCTAGCAGATATCGGTTTCATTGGATTGCATCTGCACTCTGTTTTATATGTGAGACAGATTTAGAGAAATACCTACCATTTAAGAAGAAATTGGGGAAAACAAACAAAAAAAAGAAGTGTGTGTGTGGAATCACAAACTGCATTTGCTAAAATCAGTAGTGAATTCCCCATGGTTGTCGACAACGACAGGATTTCACCCTCTATTTGGATGAAGCATGTGATGTATTGCACTGCTGTTGGTATGGCACTGGGAAAAACACGGTTTACAAGAGAATGAGGTATAAGTATGATCTTTGTCTTATCAATGAACAAGGAAAGGGTTTGCTCATTTGGACAATATGAATAACGACTAAGCTGGATTCCATGTGAGCCATTGGATTCCTGTTGACTGGGATCACTGTGGGACAATATAATGCTGTAATCGTCCTGGGCTCCTGCTCTGTCCTTCTAATTTATTCTCATTTATTCAGGTCTGTCTTTGGAGACAGTGCTTTTTTAAGCTGACGATACTGCCTTTTTCAATCCATACATGCTCCATGAAATCTGCTTTCTTAGTTTTTAATAAAAGTTGATGATTTTGATAGGGGATTCTCAACTGTTTTTGTGATGTTAGCACACCATATAAGCTAAGGCTCCTAAGGTAGCCCTGTGGCCGCAGGTCAGTGACTCCACCTAGGAGCTACCAGATGCAACTGAGAGGTGGTATTCCCTCCAGCAGGCTGTGTGGACAGCTGGGCTGCCAGGATAGGAGAGAGGACTTGCCTCTGCAGCAGAATTCCTAGAAGCATAGTCAAAATTCATTCCAACATAGCAAGCAGATCTTACTAACTAGAGTTATGTTTAGAAAGTGGCTTTTTCTCATTTAGAGGAATAGGTTCTTGGCCATTTAGTGTGCATTTTTCCTGTTATTTTTCATTGCAAAGCTTGCGATTTTAGGGAGGGAAATAGTCTGCTAACTGCTCAACGTTCCTGCGGACACCAGATTGGTTTCCATTTGCACTAATATTTTCTAGTGTTTTCTGCTATCTTAGTTTTAGATGTCCTAAACAAGACTCTCCGACTTTCCCTTGGGTGCATTTGCAAAGTCTAGTAGATCATACTGCCAGGACATTTCTCCTGCTATTAGTTTTAAATTTCCTCCTTCTCGATTTCATTCTATTACCCCAAGTATGTATTTCCTGTATTTTCCAAATAATTCCTTCCTCTTCTACGTGTTTATATTCCTCACATACTTGCAGTAATTGTCTCAATCTGATTATTATTTCATTACCAAAATCATGCTTACCTCTTTTAACCTTTCCTTGAATCAGTTGAATTGGGTCTTTTATCAGTCCACGTCTTTAAGTTGTCTTAAATTTGACAAGATCCTTCTGATAAAAAGATTTCCAGTATTTCATAATTTTTATGGCTTTTTTAAAATACTTATGACTCGTATAGTACACAATCAGTTTAAGACAGAAGTTATCAGTTACTATTGAAAAAACGATTTACTACTAGCTGATTTTATTGCAAGTTATTTACCTTTGGAGTATTTACAGTCATAGAGAAGGTTTAAGGCGTTTAAGCACTGGATAAACATATACATTTACCAGTCAACTTTGCCAGTTTCAGATATGCCTATACATAAAAAGTACCATATTACCTTATGACCTGCACCATAAGGCCATACACAAACTGCCTCTTGTATCTATGGAAGAAGCGTTCCTACTTATTATGCTCTTGACTTGCAAAGTTCCCATTATGAAACACTTTTGTGTTTTTGGTAGACGGCTTTTGGCCAAATGCATTATAGTGCATTGTATCCAAATCCAAATTCTCAAGCGTGTGAATTATTAGTTAGCCTTCCAGTATGAGTAATCTCTGTGGACAGCTGTGGTCAAGTCTTGATTATCCTCCAAGCCAGAATAGTATGGCATGTGAAAACAGAGGTTTCACATCAGTCATTTGCTCTTAATACTTCATACATTACGGCCTCTGCCTGGTCAGTTTACTCCTGCTATCATAGGATTTTTGTTCCCAGACACTGCATGAACAGCAAATATATTTTGAAAGTGTCTGACGCATGCTGCACCCAAATGGAAAGAAAGCTTACCAAAAAGTACTGCCACTTAAGCATGTTCTACCTATGAGAGAAGAGACCTGCCTGATGACAAATATCTCCTAGAAATTCATGGCAATGCTATAACAGCACATTCCAAAATGCAGGTACTACAACGATGGGCATTTTGGAAAACCCTAAGATAGGTAGGTAGGTTCCTTAAATGCAATGTATATGTTTCACAAGGCATTCTTTTGGTTTTGTTTTGTAGCCTAACAGCAGTGGTCAAGTAGTAGGGAAAGTGCCTGGCCATTTTACTCCAGTTTTGGCACCCTCTCCCCATCACAGTGCGGTGCGACCTGTGACCCTGACCATGACAGATACTAAACCCATCACTACATCCACTGAAGGTGAGGCATCTTCACCTACAGCAACCAGTAAGTATTTCTTTAGGAAACAAAAATGTCCATCGAAGATTCGATATGATTTCAAATTGAGGCCAGAAAAAGGCGCCTTTTCCTACTATTTGACCAAGTGAGTGCTCATCATTTTACATGGAGAGCAAATGTGATCTGACTGCAGAGCTTTTCCTCTGCAAATTTCAACCACTGGATCATGTTACATGAACCAAAGTTTGTGACATGACAACTAAAATGAAAGGGAAAAGCCTGCAATTTGACCACTGTTCAAGGAAAAGAAAATGTGTTTGTTCATCTGAGGTGGACATTGTTAAGACACTGAGAAGCACACCGAGACAACAAGGTTTTACAATGACCCACAGATGGAATTACAAACAGAGATTGGATAATTTGCTCCTCAATGAACTTTCCTACAGAAATCAAGCCTGTTTGCAACACATACTGAATCCGAGCTATGACAATTGCATGTTAATATAGGTTGTGTCATTTTTAGCAGAAACAACTGCTGTGGCAAAAGAAAATTTCTTCTCATTGCTGCAAAGGATTGTAGATCCACTGCTTGTGGTTATTGGTTTTTTGGTGGTTTTTTTTAATAGAAAATAACAAACTTCATCTTCACTATTTTAAGCTCTTTATTACATATAGGACCATGTTATTTATCCTATTATCTTCAATGGAATTGCGCTTTTGGAAATAGGAGCAAAGGTGTTACTATATCTAGGCTAATCTCTTCCAAATACTCATGTTTAGTTGTGCAAAATGTTGCATTTTTACTATGTTCTGCATTTCTGTTGTATTTGAACTTTTACTCGGACTTGAGATGGCCAGTGGTGCTGTTGTTTATCAGAGTGGTGGAGATTTTTATACACTTTATATACACTTTGGAAAAAAAATTACTAGTCTAAAAATAGATGCTTTAGGGTCTGTTACATTAAGATTATTTTTTCTAGACCAATTTGATATTTGAACTGCAAATCCAGACGATAACTTTTGGTCTGTCATTAACGGAGACCATAAACTGTATGCTTTTCAAGTGTCACACTCCTTGAAATCTTTTCATTAGAATATGAAGCAGATGCGAGACTTGTGCATAGGAGTGGTCAAGATGTAAAAGAGAAAAAAGAGGTTAAGAATTTATGTGTATTATAAAAGGATAAAATGTTTGGACAAACTACTGTTTAAGTATAAACAAATAATTATATGGATAGATTCCTGGAAGCATTTCAGCTCTTCTTTCAGTGTAGTAGTTTTGTTAAGAGTGGTAGAGTGTATCTGTAGCCCCACTGGTGGTTTGTGGTACAGTTCTTGCACCTTTTAAGAAGAGTTAGTTTTAGCAGCAAAGAAGAAACTGTTGCTCTAAACATTTGGACCAGAACAGAAAACTGAGAACACTGAGTTCAAGTATTGATGGTTTCATTCTGTTTGCTATTTGTCATGATCTTACTTGGCCTACATATCTGTGTCAGATGAGGTCAGGGTTTCTGATACAAATGGCCAAAAGAGCACACACAGTGCCAGGACTGTGTTGAGATGTTTTCTGGTAATCTGATCTTAATATTCAACATTACAGGAAAGCATACCTAATCTGTTCATTGTCCTACTACTAAGGGTATGGTTAGGACTATATTTTCCAATTAAATCATCTCTCAGTTTGTTGTGTGATTCATGGGAACTTGGGTAGCTAATTCCCACTGAATCTTAGAACATCTTGACTTAGATACTTGAAATAAGGCCTCCTCGAGCTTCCATAGCAGTTTGCAAGTTAACTTCTTGCCATTGCAGCACATAGATAATAGCAGAAAAACATCCTTTTGTGCAAATTTTATTTGAATGTGCCAGATAGTGTATAAGTGCTACATGCTTAGGGTGTTACGATTTTCAGAGCACTGCAGTAGTCTATCTGCTGGTAAATCCCTTTGAAATTGGCTTGTTACTGTAACAGCAAAACACATGAAGAAATGTAGCTTGTTGATGAAGAAAATAGCAAAAAATGAGAGATCGTGTCCAGCTGATACATAAATTATGAATATATATATGAATACATATAAACTGTATTATCAGTCATAATAGACCCATCTCAGAAAGTGCTAATGTTAACTTAATGGGAAAATCAACACTGAATATACTTTATGGCACAGTTTTACTTTTATTTGCAATAACTGACTGATTGGTTGAAAATATATATTGATATATATTTATATAACTTATGCTTGGCCAACAAGTTATCATGATTATTCAGTCTGATGAGAATTAAATAGCAATTAAATGATTAGCACTCCTTTTCATTCTGAAATGCAATAGCAGAATTGTTTTGAATAAGAAACAGCAGGCTTTAATCATATTTGGAGAACCCTGTGGCCTCCAACATAATTTCCTTCTAATAACTTGTTAATTTTTATGACAGTTTTTTGGTAAAGTCTGTTTACTGTATATAGCATTTTTAATTTTTTTTTTTAATTAATGCATTTTGCTTGCTTGTATTTTCTGTGTGACTTTAGTACTAACAGGCCAGTTCAGTAATTACGGCCATCTAGCTTCGCACTGGTATCCTTGTATGTGTCTGTCCATTTTTAGTGGTTTTGCTATTAAGTCTTTGCTATTTTGCCAGCAAGTTTCCAGGCTGAGATAGTTCAAGTTGCAGTGTGGACATCTCTACACTGGGCAGTTGAGTAAGACCACCTAAGTAACTAGATATGTGCCAATAAAAGCCATGAACAGGTAATGGCTTTTAGGGATTGCTGGCAGAGACCAGACAGGAACGTGTCCTACAGGTGAAGTATTCATATCCTGTAGCTAATCCCAGCAACACTTGTCATTCTCTTTCTCCTCAGAAATGGATTTCTTCAATCTTCTGTAGCAGACAGCGAGAGACTTCTTTAAATTTTTCCCATGGGAAAAAGTTGTTTCCTGATGAATGGGAGAGTTGAATATTTACTATAATATTGCCCAGTAAGAATTAGTTCCTTTCTTATGAAAATTCTAATCAGATTACATCCCATTTTCAAAGGCCTGTAAAGATTCATTTCATGACACATAAGTAAACTAAACTTTTTATTCTAATTTTTGTTGTTCTTTTACAGTTGTGGTTTGTTTTGTTGTTTTTTTTTTAACAGGGTCTTCACAGCAGTAAAGATAATGTGTATATTAATATTTTTTCTCAACATTGTAATTTCAGTGATTTCACAGGAGCTTTAGATTGGTATAATGGAAATAAGAATTGTGATTCCTTCAAATAAATATGTTAAGACATCACTTGACAAAAATTAATCAGAGGAACTATTATTTAAAAGAGATATCATTATAATTTACACATGCAGCTTCCATTGAAGTTTATAGGAATTTACACATGCCCTCCTATATTTGGTCCAGTTTTTCTTTTGCTTCTTCTTGACTAAAGGAAAACCACAGACACATCCTATATAATGCAAAATCATAACTCTGGATCTCTCATATTTGTACTGTACCTGCACAAGGTAATAGTTATGATAGGTTGGTATTTTTATCAATATGTTTTGTTCTTCCTTAATCAGCCTACACAGCCTCAGGCACATCCCAAGCCAATCGATATGTGGGACTAAGCCCAAGAGACCCATCCTTCCTACACCAGCAACAGGTGGGCAAGTTTCACATAGGTGTGATGATATAGAGAAGCCTTTGCGATATTACCTTCCTACGTGCTGCCACTGTTATCTTGGATTAGATTGAAATCCTAAGGGTTTCAGTATTTGTCATGTGAAGATGAAGTTTATTCAAAACAATTGAACCCTTTGAGAAATACCAATTTAGCCTATGCTGTATTTCTTAGATTTGTGCCATCTTAAGGAACTTCTAACCATATTTCTTTCATTATTTTATTTTTCAAGAGCTCATACATGTAATCTTTAATAGAATTTTAGGAAGGAGAATGAGCTGTTTAAGAAACAAATATTGATTTCAAAATCTGTTTAAAAAAATAAGCAAAATTTCCAAAGCAGAAAATCCAATTTATTATTTTCAAGCTATTTTGTTTTTTCCCCAGATATTTAACACATTTCTTCATTTTAGTTTTAGAAGATCAGTTATAAAACCAAATTCTGAATGCAACACATCATCACTTCTAGTTTAATAGGCTTAAATTGGTCTGCTGATTTCAAATGTGATAAAACCATGTTTTTGTTCTAGTTTTTTACATCATTTATGTTTCAAGTAGCATTTTGAATTTCACATCTCATTAATGCTGTAAATTTAATGCAAATGAAGTGTTTACCCAAACTGTGAAAATATACAGCCGAGATTAATGGTGGCATACAAATAAATTAGCTGCAGTCAGTAGCAAGGCCATGCACATACAGAAATGCTACATTACTAGAAACAAACATAAATTCAGACCCTTTAGAATTTTAACATACTTTATGATGTGTGTTTGTGTTCCTCCTAGATCTTAACAGTAGAGTACTTTGAAATTCACAGCATGTAAAATCTTATAAAGAAAAAAACTGATTGGGGCAATAAGAAAGGGGCTGTTAAGTAGTCCTTGATATTTGTTGTAATATATTTTTTTCTCAGACTTGGGTTCCTGTCTGCAGTTTGTACACATGCCTCTTTAATTTTTCAGTAAAACCTACCTGTTCTGCTTCAGCTGAAACTCCCTATCTCTACCCACTCCGAGGGCAAGGTGGCAGTATGTCCATTTTAAAGGTCACCACATGCAGAGTTCAGAGAAAATCATAAAGATGATAGTTTATTTAAAGTAGTTGGTGCTTTGCCAACTTTTTTTTTTTAACTAGTGAGACCTAACTGCAAACATGTATACACTCTGAAAATACCAAATGACATTTAGTGGGTTTGCCAACCATTAATTTCTCTGGCATAGTGTTTTGTTGGGAGTTTTTACCCTCTCAAAGATTTTTGTTTTATGAAATGTTTTGCAATTACTATAACATGGCTCTTTTTAAAACATACACAGTATATGTTTATTGTGTTTTAAAACATATACAATATCTTTCTTTAAGCACAGTGCATGTAATTTGTGGACTTCTTGTGCTGTTTTACACAGTATCCTTTGAAACGTCTCTGACATCCAGTTAATTTGGGAATGTGCAATAATTTTTTTCACTCCATATTTTTGGACACCATTTTTTCTGCAAATTTGCTACTGCCTAAGCCCATTCGACCTTCTTCCAAGTTCACTGAAAGACTTACAAACTTTTGTCATATGCCAGAAAGTAGTGGAAGGACCCTTTATTTTCTCCTGGCTGGGTTTGTGACATAAAAAGCATATATTGATAGTGTTGTGCATCTTCTATTTATTTTTGGCTTTGTGCAGATAGAAGTAGATTTTTTAAAAATTTCAGCAGTGTAGTTGGAATATAAAAGTGAGAGGGATCTCAAGGGTCTTTGGTGTTTACATGCACTGCATCTTAAGCTCCCCTTCATGGTAAAACATGTGGCCAGGTGGCTTAGGGGAAAGGGGAAACTCGGTTACTCACTCTCTGAGTGAATTATTCAATGCCACTTTGTTAAACCAATGTTCTCCCTGATAAAATATATTGCTTAATAGTCTCATTATATTAATTCAAGAGCATCAATTGGTGACCAATGAGCCATAGAGTAAATTTAAAAATTGTGTTATTGTCTTTGCTGTTAATTCTCTCTTCTCTTCTAATATATACAATGGACATATCTATGCTTGCCTCAGTGTGTTTGTGTGTGTGTATGTATGCCTGTACATATATAGGAAACTAATGAATAGAATGTACAGCTGAAACCACTTGAAAGAACAGTATACTTTAACAAAAAAGTTTTTCAGATGGATAAATATGAATATATAAGTATGTATATGTAAGTTTCTAATTAATTAATTACCTTCACTCAACTTTAAAGGCATGTTGGAGATGACAGTGCCATATACATATATTACCCAGAAAGTGAGGTAGAGCATTGAGATTGTCTAAACAACTTCAGTAGAGCAAAGGTTATCCTTTGGTAAAGTAAAAATGGGATTGATTTACTATGTCCTTTCATTTCTTTACAACAATTTAAAAGAGACCACTCTTCTTGTGGCAGATTTTAAATGCATTTGGTTTAAAGCAGCCCATGATGAATGAAAAGAAAAATCAAGGGGTACATGAAATAAAGGCAATCAATCATTTTGTATTACTGGAGAGAAATTCTAAATTAGAAAGCCAATGGTTTTAGTTCCAGAGAGGTCTTTTAAATATTCACCATACCCTGTAATGCACATTGACCCTTCAAGAATAAATATTGTCACCGGTACATTTTTTACCTCATTGGAGGAGTCTTTATGAAGATTTATTCTCTCTGGTTATGAGAAATATTGGCATGTACCCTTGAGTACTTTTTATTGTTAAAAAGAACCATTATGTAGCCCATTTAAATTACAGTAACCACAATAAATTTAAATGTTACACATGTATTTTGCAACACATGCACACACAGAATCTTGACAAAGTGATAGCTTTCTAGAACTTCCAGTAAACAATTTATAGCACAGCTGCCCTGGAATACTCATATTTAGATGGGAAACACTGAATAAAACTTAGAAAGACAGTACATAATAGGACCAATGAGAGAGTTTGTTAGCTTTTACTGGTATAGGTACTGTGAAAATATGGCGTTATATGCATTACTTATCATGTTACATTGATAGTTAGGAAGACCAGGTTCTATTGGGGAATTATAACTATGTAGTCCACTTTCTGATGCAATTGCTGGTGGATCTTCCCATTACCTGCCTTGAAATGCCAAGTATTTTTATAGTGTGGCATGAATAGTTACAAAATGTATCTCGCTTCTGTGGCATACAGAGAGTCATGCCTATCTTGGCATTTTGTTGTAAAAAATTCATATCAGCCCCCTTCTGAATATTGCAAAATATTAGTGACCACTCATTTTTCTTTTCTTGAAAAGGGGCAAGTGAAGTGGAAAGAGCTAGTACCTGAATGACAGAGATTTTCTTAATTTTACTGTTGGTGGTTGGTGGAATTATTTTATGAAGTCAAATCTAATGCTCAGTGCTCTTCATCTGTGCTGAAACATCTTAAGTAAATTGTGCATAAAAGGTTGGATAATCCTTCCAACTGTATGGGAGCACCTTTTTTCCCCTTTATTTCTCTAATTTGCATTTGTTGAAGATTTGAGTTTTCTAAGCCTAGACTAGAGGAAAAAGCAACAAATTGAGGAAAGTTAGTCAAATTCAGCCTTCTACAAGTGGACACAATTCCTTGCCAGATTCTATTTGTATCTCTATTCTTTTGGCTTATTAACTTTAATGGCAAGAACATTAATTCAGTAACAAAGTCTTAATGATCAGAACTCTCATGGTTATGTGATGGCATTTCTGGCATCTCAACTTCATGGATTTATTATGTTTTTGAAATGACATTCAGGTTATATTGTTTCTGGCAATAAAGTTAGAAATATCAGTTGTGAACTTTACCTGTGTAAACAGTATAAAAAGATAAAAGGATGGATGGATGGATACATACAAAGACATTTGTATTTATTGCAAATACAGACTAATGGTTTCTGTAAGATTTCTGTTAGAATGAATTAAATAACTGAAAGGTTTTCTTTCTTGACCATTTACTTAACTTTTATATACCTTGGGGCATTGTATGGGTGATTCTATCTTTAATAAGAAAACATAAATAAATTGGATAACTATTGAGGTGTGTGAAGACAATGACCTCTACACTTTTCCTGTCACAGTAAAGTGCTAACTAATGCTGGCCCAATTGCCGAGGAGCTAGTGAACTCCTCCAATCTTTGCTCTGATAATCACTGTGACATGGTTTTCACTAGAGCGTGGACTTTCTGGGTGTGGTATATTGTACTCATTATTTTCACACAGCTTTTACAATTATGAGTCAAACATTTTCAATGTACATAGTAAAAAGGTCTCTAAAATGCAAAATCAGAAAACTGTAGGTAGCTTCTTATTTTCTACAAATGTCTTCCCTGTCTCCTCAGTAGGAAGTTCTTACCAGATATATCCTTTATTTACTGAGTTGCACAGTTAAAAATGCAGTTCTCTTCGTACTATTCATTATGGAACTTGGAAACTTAAATGTCTACTGAACACAGAGTATTTGTTTGCAAAATGTTTTGGGTCAATGTCACTTTTGCTTTCAGCAGCAGGCTGAAAGAAGAACACAAGTGGACTCTTTAGGAGAACTTCTCAGTAAACTCAGGAAACAGGTTATCAACACTTTGACTGTTCTTATTGTGTCCCTTATCATAATTGACAGTTTGACGTAAAACTGGGTCACATGATCACTAGGGAGGAATGTAAATGGCTAAGAGGTCACCTTTCACATATGCCTGCTGGAAAGGAAACACATTTAAAGGAAGTTTCAGTCAAAACGGTGACAATATGCAAATGATAAGTTTTATGGGCTTTTCTCAAGTAAGAGAAGCTATAACACAGTGTCCTATTACACTTTCTAAAATATGTATCTACTTTCCTTAGCTGTCACAGAAGCTTGAAATGAATGTTAGCTTGGACAGCCACTCTTTAAATACAAGACTACAAAATCTGCTTAAATTCTAACCCCTAAAAATTATTCGTACCATGATTAAAGATTATGCTCTTACCCATGGATTTATAATGTATGTGTGACTTGCATACTTAAAACTCTGCAGGATGGTTGTGCTTGAAAAGTCCCATTTAGACTGTGAAGACAGCTGTAGAGAAATCTAGCTCTTGGGTAGAACCTCACATCAGTCTCACAGCTCTGGAAAGTGCTAAACAAAGTCAATTTCCTGACATTTTATGGAACAGAAGCACTTGGTCTAACTGCTCTGCTTCTGTCTGGGCCTGTGGCCCCTTCCTGTAAGGTAGCTGAGGTGAATGAGGGAGTTGTACTGCCTCCTGGGAGAAGTGCTTGCAGTAGGCTTTGTGCTCCTCTACTGCTTCATGAGTCTTGTAGGGAGGGCATATCATAGGGATGAGGGCAGTGCCATGCATCAGGAAATTGCTGGGGTGCCTGTGATTGTTCCTCATCTGCTGCAAGGCTGGGCATCCATTCCCACTTCAGAATACAGATCCATCCTCTGTTCCTTTGTGGTTAGATGAGAGATAAATGAGAAAATCATTGATAATGTTTTGTGGATGGAAGGTGTTATTAAAGTGAAGTTCCTGTGGCTTTCCTTGCTAAAAAAAGACAAAACTGAAGGGTAAGACTGTATAACAGGCACCTAGGAAAGACTTTTCACCGTATGACATGCCAAATCAGGTAATTTATTTTGTGTTCGTGTCATATCTCTGAGAAAATGAGTAAAGTTTTTCAGCATTTGTCAGATGTCTCTTGAGGATCATTTAAGTTCCTCTAGCGAGGAATTTAAATTTCCTGCCTCTTCTCTTCACATGTCCTGCAGAGTAACTCTTTTAGATGGCTTAGAGTGGTTGAGAGTGAATGTGCCTTCTCATCTCCAGCTGACAACATGGAATGATTTTAGAGGTCACCTAAGTTACTCTTAGGACAATAACTAGACAGAAAGCTTTCAGTACGACTCCAGACAATATATAGCACTCATAATACTGTAATAAAGTGCCCTACATCCTTCCAAAGCTTGGTGCTCATGTCAGGTCTGTGCCCCCAGGCTTTCCCTACTGGGCTGTCTGGACACTCTCCAAGGGCAGCGTTCCCACTGCTGCTGTGAACAGACTTCTTCTTCCATCAAATGGACCTCAGGTTTACACAGTTCTTTTAAGGTTTTCCAGCCTTTTTGCCCAGAAAGCACTCAACACACTCACCGAATGCTGATGCAGACTTTGGAAGTGATATTTCTGTGTCCTTTTGACGGTATATTTCTAAATCTTAGACATCTTGATCTTTCAGCAGGAGTAATTTGGGAGAGAAAATTTTATGTGAGGGAGATAAAGAAACCCACAACCCGAAAGGTTTTCCAGGCAGGTTAGTTTCTAAAGATAATGTGGCGGTTATGTGAGCCTGCTGAGGAGTCTGGAGCAACAATTTTTAACATTAGGAAGGTATATTTCAGTGCAATTGATGCAGTCCTGGACTTGCCACAGAACCAGTTGAGTAGACCTGCAGTTCTTCAAGGTGTTGTCAGTATTGCAAGTGTGGCACAGCTGGTGCAGTGAATAGTTCTATAGTTTACACTAACTGTGATGCTGGTGTAGCATGGATCTTCATATACATGTGCATGTATGTGTCTACAGCATATGTATAAAATACATATGTTCTATTACTACATTGCAATATTTTGGTGTATATGCACTGAAGTACATATCAGTATGTAATAAGAAGCATGTCATTACTAACCTTTATGAAATATGTTTAAAAAGCCTTTCGGAGCTTTCTTAATGATAAATTTAGCACATTAATTTTACCTGTGGAAGGTTTTCATATAGATTGGAGGAAAAATATAGTGATTTAGTGCAGAAGCTAATTTACTAAAATGTAATATATCAATCCCTTACTGTTTTCCCTCAAATGGCAAATGCAGTTAGGTTCTGTAGCAAGCTAAGTGCTTGCCAGTTCTTTGAGTTAGATTTAAGTGCATAAAATTATTTGGTAACACTAAGTTTGTAATTTTAGTATTTTTTTAATGCCTGACTTTTACTCATAGATTTTGTATTTTGTGACAGATGAAGAAAAAGGTGGATGGGTGGGTTTAACCTTTCAGTCTTATGTTTCAGCTGGAAGTGAGTTTTTATAGATAAATTATAAAGTTTTAAAATATATATCTGTTGTGAAGATGATAACATTTTTAGGGATTATAGTAGAAATACATCTACTGTACATTGAGTAACTGAGCTGAAATATTTTACTATGTTTTCACTGTGAAAATCAGGTTTAGAACATTGTTTTGTATAGTGACTAAGTCAAATATTTACTTACCCATTTCTTTAAACATATTCACAGTTACCTCTAGCAAACTTTTTGACCGCCTGTTTCCTTTTCTGGTTAATTTCATGTGGTTTAGTCATGCTTTTAATGGCCTTTAGAAGGTCCCTTGGAGTTCTTTAGATAACAAACAAGAAACAATTGCTATGAAAACATCAAAGACTAACATTTCCATTTCTCAGACCTTAACAGCAGGAAGCTTATGACTCTAACAGCCAGACAGGGTCAGGTTTGCAATATTGTCTTGTCCTCAGCATTTGTATTTTTCAGGAAAAGATTGCAATTAATTGTGCTCCTGTGAAAACAGTTTATTATAGTTTGTTTGCTGTAGCCTGTGCTATCTAAAACCTGTGAATATGGATAGAGAAAACTAAAATGCATTTAAACTTAGCAATATTATCTTCAATTTGGAGTGCTGTATTGTATATATTGGAACAGCAATTTATGTAAGTGTGACTATACAGAGGTTAAAATGTATGTTTTAGTCACAAGCCAGATAAGTTCATTTTCTTAAGCTTAAAAATAAGCAACATATCTTTTCAATAAATCTGCTAACACTATCAGGCAGCTGTTAAATAAACAGAGCTGTAGAGGGTTGCTTGAACAATCTGCGAAAGCAGAACTGATGATTTGAGGATCTGGGAAGAATTTGTTTCAGCTAACATTTAGTACATTCCTCATTATATTAAAATGCAGTAAAATATTTTAAATGCTGCTTTTCTGAGTCTAAAGCAAGATTAGGTTATTTTATCACTTCATGCTAAGTAATACCAGTTTCAGTAACACTAGATTAATAATCTTTAATTACATAATACCTTTACTCTTCTTAAATAAAAAGATAAGGGCAAACAGTTTGTTTAATTTGGGCAAATTTTCTATAAATTGCATGTCTTCTATGGTTTACAAAATGCATGCTGGAAGATATTGATTGTATTTGACCTTTACTCAATACACATTATATAGAGCATTGCTTAAAAACCCCAGCATTTTTATTTTCTTTCTCAAAATATCTCACTATTGAATATTAACATTTCCTTTTATTCCAGCTCAGTTTGTAATCTAATAATGGCTAATTGTTATGTGCTACACACTAGTTACTCTTTTATGCTTTATTAATAACGAATCATATTAAAGTAGCATTATCTTAAGCAAATCTATAGGCATTTATTTCTCAAAATAAGTTATTTTTCTTTGTATTCTTTTATTTTTTTAAAGTTACTTCTTGGGAAAGTAAGATTTTTGCCATGTACAGTACTAGTTTGCATGTATTCATTTAAATACTAAAAACTGTAGTATGCTCGATCCATATCTGACTGCTAGGTTTCAATTGACAGCTGAGAATTTGTGACTGGACCATGAATCAAAACGGCAGGCATTTATACCCCAGTGCCAGTGAGGATACATTGGGAATTACTTGGCAAAGGTAACATTTTAATTATTTCCACCCCTACACCACCTCTAAAAAAGTTGCATAGAGCTACGATATCTGTGTTAGTGGGTCTCCAGAGGTATATGTGACAGCATTTGATCAAAGTATGTGCATAGCATTTCTCCTATACACATTGAGGTTATTCTTCATGTAAAAGCTGAATTTAGAAACTACCTTAGTTAAACATCTGGAACGATAATGTTGTGCTGTCAAATGCAACGGGTTTGTGAATTGAAGGGAATACTGATCTTAGGCTTTAAAAATGTCATTTCCAGTCATATTTTGGGGACCTTAGTGTTAACACAAAGAAAATAATGCTGTTAGAGGTGTAGATCAGTATAAAAATAAATGGCTGAGGTGGTGGTTGTTTTGGGCAATGAATAACTATATTATCCATAGAGACTTTTCCGAGTAATTGGCTGGTGTAGATGTAGATCACTAACATGTCCATGAAGGTAAGATATAAACAATCTTATTTGTCAACTAAATAACAGAATAATTAGGGATGATTTACACAAAAAAAGAGGGGTTTTTTGTATGAAAAAAGCTCCACAAATAAACCAAACTATAAACCCCATTAACCTTTGTTATATTATTAAACTGTTACATTTTACACCTCTTGGTATATAATGAATTATGATAACAGAAGAGGGTGGGGGTGTGTTTGTGTCTAAATAGGTGTATAAACAAGTCAGCATAATTTTGATACATCAGTTTTCGTCTTTTTCATGTGCAGGATTATCTGCAGCACTCAACACTTAATGGGAGTTGTACCTGTAAAACCTGGGGGCTTGGAGCCTGTCAGATAAAGCCAGTCACTCTTGAAATAATTTTAAATACTTTCTGGAAATTTGTGTGTACATGAAAATATATATGTTTCTGAATAGTTTGTGTAAGAATGTGTGTGAGTGTAGTTGTGTGTATATATTATGTGCAAAATGCCTTTTGATACACTGTATAGTACTACGGATTGTAAGAAGTTTTGGGGCTTTTGAGAATCAACATGGAAGGGCATTACTGAATTTGAAAATGGTGTTTACAAAATCTGAAACTTAATTTTTTTTTCCATTTTTTTCTAGAATAATGTTTTAAATCTGTAAGAATTGTAGTGTAAAAATAAGGCTGTGTCATTTCTGTCTTTGTAGATTAAATAGCGGAATGGAAAATTAGCTAATGGATTCACCTCACTCCTCAAGGGCTATGATTCACATTATAGATCCCCATCATGCAGTAATTGTTTTCAATGCACGGCCAGGAATGAATCCAAACTGAACTAGCATAGCACAGAGGGGGTTGATTTATTCTCCCACTACAAAGGGTGTTGCTTTTTCAGGGCATTGACAGCCGTTAGGAAATTACATCACAACAGCCTATCTAGGAATACTCTTGAATGGTTTTAATCAGTCATCACTTGAACCCTCTTTAAAGTAATGCCGGTTATACTGGCTGAAACACTGTCCTACTGTTTGCTGAGTTCTGTTTTTCAGTACCCATCATACAAGACCCTGGACATAAATTGTAAAAAGAAAGGAAAGGCAGGGGAAAATATTTCTAGCAGTGACCATGAAAACGTTGGTGGTGAATACAAGCATGCTCCATGATCCACTCAATATTATAGACAAAACTGCCTTGCAGGTCACTCCCAGAATGCTGCCTGCCACTTTGGCCTGAGGAACGTACAGAAGTGCTGCCAGAAGAGCTTGGGCACGAACTCTGCCATGTGCATTTCTTTAGAGGCCTTGGCTGTGTTACTTGCTCTTGGATTAAGCACAGCTTTGAGGGACAAGGAAACGAACAGTTCTCTCTTAGTAGATTGCTTTTAGGGTTTGGGTTTTGGAATACAACATTACTTAAATTCCACAGAGGTGAGAATCTAAGAGGAGAAATTATACCTGCACAGGCGAAGGAGCAATAAGACTTTCTAACACCAAAATTAACACTAGAAAAAAGAGAGAGAATGTATTGCAGAATGAATTGTCACATGTTGGCAAAGAAATATATCCTAGTCCAGGCAAGTTTCCACAACCCCAAATGTTTGATAAATGTTTGATTATGTTATTTCCTCAGATCTGCAGTGCTCATTTTGATGGTGCTTAATCTGACCTCTTACATGAGGCTTTTGTGGTTATTTTAAGTATTTTTCTGAAATATTAGTGACCTCAAGAAGGTAAAAAAGTTGGTAGTTCTTCAGTGTTAACTGCCCTGTCTCTAAAGAGATCAGGGAGCAAACATGGTCAAGCTGAAAGCTTGTCATGAAGCATTTTTGGTGAACCACACCTTGAAAACTTGGGCAGAGTGAATGATGAAAAAACTTCTGTTGTTTCTGTGTTCTTTGTCTTATTAATAGTTACCTATCATACCTGATGGTAGATCTAATGCATAGATTTCAAAATATGATACATATGTTTAGAAACATATTTTCTGGGATTTTGTTTCCTTATAAAATTATGTATCTACAGGCATTTAAAGACTCAGGTATAAGACAGTAGTGGTCTGTGTGCAAATACTGAATTTTGCAAAAAAAGAAGAGAACATGAACAATGCAAGACAAAAACCCAACACCAAGCCACGAAACTTTTGAGTCATTGATACACCATGTTCCACAAAACCAGAAGACTTGCAAGGAATATTGATAAAAAAAACTAGATTAATACTTTGCTTAACTGAACTAAACGTTCTAGTATCTTTAAAGGAAATATATTAAACATCCTGTGAGCATCCAAAAAAAAAAAAGCCAAAAAGACCCTCAGTTATTTGATAAGGTATTTGAACGTAGTAGTTTCTATTTTGCTCCTGATAACCTAACCATCTACAATTTTGTTTTGTTTCTTTTTGGGTTTTTGTGGTTTACTTAGAGCATTAATTGTACATATTACGTCTTTATATATTTGTTCTTATACATGTATGTGTTTTTGTATTTATTTGTAAATATATTTTATTATGTCTGATGAACTTTGAAAAATATTTAAACACAGCAATAGAATTAAGTTCGCCAGTACTTTTAAGATAATTTAGGCCAATTTTGGGTGTAAATGTAAAGAAGATACTCAGAACCATTAAAAAACCCCAAGCCCTTCTTTTTTTTGGTAACTGCAGTTCTATGATAATAATTGTGTTCCTGGAGACATAAGGCAGGGGCAAGCTGTGAAAATCTATAAGGCTCATTTTGGAAAACACAGTCTCTGTCACTACATGAGTGTTTGCAAAAAGTACACTTGAGACATGAGTGAGAGTGACAAAAAGTGTGTGTATGAGTCTGATAATGAGTTTGATCCTGAATCTAAGCCGCTATTACACTATTGATAGTATTTCCGGTATAAATACTCAGAAAAGCTGGCATGGTCGACCTCTTTTAGAGCATGTGGAGTATTTGGAGTATTTGCAAGTCTTTCACAGACTGTAAGCAGCTTTTCATTGACAAAGTGTACATTTTAACTCAGCTATTGAAAAATGTGTTTTTATTTATATGAATTCTTCTAAGAATCATTCTGTGTTAGTTTTGTGGGTTAACTGTTACTTTAACATTACCTTTACAGTATCCAGGCAAGTGGACTAGGCTAGCATTTCCTGCTTGTGTTCTGTTATCTTCACACATCATCACAATACAACAGCTGGTTTGTTCCTGGAGATGCTGAGGGGGGCTCTGTTCTCAGAGTGCTGAATTTCCTTCTCAGCTCTGGCTGTAGGAGTGTTCAGCATTCCAGGCATCATTCCCCCGCCCAGCACCACTCTGTGTTTATGGTAACAATGCTGATAAAGCAATCAAATGGGATAATCTGATTTGTGAAAGAAGTTGGAGGGGAAGTGAGAATGGGTGCAGATTGCTTTTGCAGCACACCACCTCATGCATGTTTGATATCGAGCAAACACATAGCTAAAGGAACACAGTCAAGAGCATTGCAGTGGCAAGCACTTTTTGGCAAACACAGACACCTGTTAGAGCAGTGATTCATATACTCTGACCCCTGCCCCTCCCTCATCTCTCCCTCCTGTCCCCATTACCCTGGCAATGTTTTGGAATAGAAGTGTCAATTCATTATGGAATAGAAGTATCAATTCATTACGATTTCAGAAAAAAAAGGCTGAAGTATCCTGATTGTAATAATATTCGTGGAGAGAAAATCTAATGATTTCTGATCTTTATAAATTTAAATTACTAGCTCTAATAGTTTTGCCCAACTCCATAATGCAGAAAGATGTGCAGAACATTGTTTCCTCTCCATCTAGGCAAATACGTTCCAAACACTTCCTAAGAAATTAGTTGTATTCAAGCCAGACTTGCATGCTGCCATCCCACAGGAAATGGGTCAGTAATCCATTAAGATGCCATTAGATAATCTAATTTGGAACTTAATCTCTAAATTAACCATGCTCCATACTTGAAGCATACTTGAGAGAAAGAAAAAAAGTTTATGTTTGAATCGATAGGGGAGCCGAAGCGTGAAGAAGGCTGTTTGTTTTTTCTGTAGCTGTGGTCACGTCTCAAGCCGTCTGGTAACCAGGAGAAACCAGACATGATGTAATTCCAGATTGAACTTGAACTTCAGGGACTTAGAATGGGAGAACAATGGACCATAGGAATCAATAATGTCCATTTTCCACATGATTATGTTTGGAGCTTGAAGTTAACCTTTATGAGAGAAGCAACAAGAACTGCAGTGTGACCAAAATGAATGAGATGATCTAGAAGCAAGATGTAAAAGTAAAGAAAACAACTTCGGTAATATTTTCTGAGCAGCACTGCAGATTCCAGCAGGATTAGAAAAGTTCTTGCTCTACAGTGAACTGATTGCCTGTTCTGAGCACTCTTTGTTCACTTAGGTGGGACAAACTTAATCTTATGTTTCCTGTCATGTGATTTTTGGCAGATGCTAGGGAAGGAGGAGCATATTATAGAGAATTCCCAAGTGTAAACTGTATCTTTAACCCTTGGTTACTCCAGCTTTCTACTTTGTCAGCTTACCTCCAGTTGTTTCTTTTGAAGCAGTAGAACTGCACTGGTTTTATTTGTTTAGTTAGTTGGTGCTGTTAGGATTGTCTCTCTTTAGTCATGCTAATTTGATAGATTCATAGTTATATTTTTTAAAAGTACTAAGGTAAAAAACCTAATGGTTTAAAATGGAAACAGTAGTAATTGGAGGATATGAAGTAGTGCAGGTCTGTAAAATGGAGAGTCAGTTCTTCATAGCCGACCCAGTGGCCTCTGGTAACCCAAGCACATATTCTCCATGGTTTGGCTTCACTTGGTCATGGCCTTCTCTGTGCAACTGCATGTTTTCAAACTTCCTTTAGCCCTGCTCCTGCACCAAATGATCATACATGCATGGTCCAAAGCACAGCAGGAACATGCACCATTTCTCTGGGTCCTTCCTCTGCTATGGGTATTCTTTGTTAGTGATGGGCTCTGTAGCCTCTTCCTATTCTTTCCTTACCCTTTTTTGTTGCACTGTCACAAGAAGGAGTCTGCAGGGAACAGAAAAAATAGTATTCTTAGAGCAGAATTCTCTTTTCCCTCTTCTGTACATAAATCAGTAGGCCTTTACCTCCTCCATCTGCTAGATGGGTGGTATGTGCCTGCTAAACTATAAAGGTCATCCTAAATTGACCTGAGATATACTTAATATATCTCTTGAAACAAGTGCTCACCTTGGGGAAATTTGGCAGCTGTTTACCTACAGAGATCAGTTCAGAATGTTAACAAATAGAAATTTAGCCAGGGCACTGGTATTAGCAAAATTACATTTCTAAAATTCTTGTTATCTTGGTAATTTTAAAGGATAAAGGTCCCTTAACTAAGTAGGAACCTAGTATAGACATAGACGAACCTTTCTTGGTGGCTTGCTGTTGTCTTCTCTCAAAATTGGAGGCATTTCTACCTTTTCTGTACAAAGAGTGACTTGACAGGATCTGATTTACCTTCTGTAAGGTTGTAGGTTCATGTACATGGTAATAAAGCCTCAAGAATGAAACTCTGGTTTAGATGTACTTTTTGAATGGTGAAATACTCTTATATCTGAAACCATAAAAGAAAGAAGGTAGTAAATGGTGGAAAACAAAAATCTGAGAGACTTCAGATTTACTCAGGTCAGATTAGATTTATTTTTTATTGCATTTAGTTAATTGTTTAACATTATTATACTCTTTATGTTATTATAACCCTCAAAGTGGACTGTATATACACATAATGTAAGTACTACTAGTGGTCCATTCCAGTAATATTTTAATGAGAGGTTCTTGAAACAGCAATTATTATCTTTAAGAGGAAATCATGGCAGAAATCTTCATTGAATTAACATCTGGAAACTGTAATAGATACTGTAATGGAGAATGTTAACCCTGTAGGCTGCTTGCAGAATTTTCCTTTGCTGTGTTATTACATTTGAACAGATAAATACATTATTCTTCCTGTGGATAGAGAGGGACTGATGACTGTGTAACACACCTGATAGTCTAGCTATGGTGAAGCGAAAACCCTTCCTGGTAGTGAAATTACTTAAAGATATAATGCTTCAGGAAGGTGGTCCTGCAAATTGTACTCTCTATCACAAAGGCTACTAGTACAAATCTCACTGCAGTATCTGATGGTGTTCTCATATGTAATTTTCTTCAAAACTTAGCCTTGAGCAGATTTTTTAGGTCTCACTCATATTCCAAAGGAGAGGCATTTATATTAAGACCTGTGTCAGCACACGTATCATAGATTTCCTCAGGAGCAGTAAGCTGGAGAGTGGGGTAGGCCTGCATTATTCCACTCATACATACAAAGATCTTTTTTACAGGAAGGAGAAGCCATGTGGGCAGAAGGAGATTTCATTAACTTCTTCAAGGACAACCACTTTGTCTGTGTCCTGGGCAATGGGAAAGAGTTTTGACTTCTCCGGTGCTGAGGCGCTTAGTGGACAGAGGCAAAGCGTTGCCTCCATTTTTGTAAAACCATGAGCTGGAACTGTACCTGGCACTTACACAAACTGCAGGATAGTGTGGTGAAGGAAAAGGTGTTATTCTGTTTCCTGCTATTGCTACCCATGTGGACATCCAGGCAGAGTTTGCTTTGCAGCCAGCAGGAACTGTCTGTCACTCCTGCTAGGATGCTCTGCAGAGAAACCATGGATGGTTTCCACAGCAGAAGCTGAACTGCGATACTCACAGAGGTCCCTTCAGAATGGGCCAGACAAAGTTGACAAGAGGACCTTACTCTTCTGGGCTGTCAGTCTGGCTTGGCTGCATGCTGGATTTCTGGAGAGCTACAAAGCAGACTGTGGCTCATAAGGTAGCTGAAAATTTAGCTAAATTTGCCATAAATGTAATGGGGGGTTGTGGGAATGTTGGATAGACAGCCATACACATTCAGCTTAGCAGAGCCTGTGTTGTGCTTTTGGTTATTTGTTGTGTCACGGCTGTTCTCAGAGCTCTGCGCTGTGATTAGGGCTGTCCTCCTCAGTAGCTTTCAGTCAGGTTTCTTCCTTTGTCTGTAGTAAGCATGTAGTAAGTAGTGGAACCAGGACTGAGGTGGCCCAAGATAGACTTACTGTAGTATGATAAGGTTTTTTCCCAAAATATGTTTTTTCCTAAAATATAGCCAGAACTCATCATGCTTTGAAGATCATGGCTCAAGAAGAGCCAGAAAACAGAGGGAATGGCTGTTTTTCCCAGCTGCCAGCACAGCCAGGAACTGCCCAGTGTGTATGTTTAGACCAGGACTTCAGTCATCTCCCGAGATGTGGGATTGGCAGCAGTTCGAGCCCTGCAGGAGGATGGTGTGAGGCTTTCCCATTTCCACGGGTGCTCTGCTGCCATTTCTGGCAGAAGGCTTGGTGTGAGCAGTGCAAGGGACTTCAAAACTCCTGTCGGATACACACAGTGCTAACATGGGAAATCTGTTACTCCCTGGGGATTCATAAACAGTGCTGATGAATTTGTTGCAGTCTGCATTTTTCTTATGGTCATAATATAAGGAGGGAGGCTTGAAAGGTTTAAAGAAACACCTGTATCAGATTTGTAGGTCATACAGCAACAACAGTCCTGTTAGGCACTTGCTACAACTTATTTTATTGAGCACTTTCCACAAAAATCAAAATCTCTGTCTGGTATTTGAAGTAGCAGATAAAAAAGCTGCTGCGAATAGTAATTTGTTTTTAGTCACCACTTACTTGTTTTCTTCACCCACTGTAGTCATTAGAAGGTTGGCAACTTTAAAACAAAGGAAAAAGTCACACACATATACGTGTCCAACCACTGAAGTGCACTGTAAATCTTCAGAAAGATAACCTGGAGCCTGTGTGTTTAGCCTTTGCCACAGAAATTGTTTAAATACTATGTTGACTCAAACAAAATTTACATTCTTTTAGTTAGTCTTCTATTTTGTTTGAAGTCACTAAATACTGTAAATCGTGTGTTACAGGATAGCAAAGAACTGTGCACTGTAAAACATACATTCAAGCAGATCCCAAGCAAACAAATCTTCTTGGTTCTTTATTTTTTTATTACTAATTCCTCTTTTAACAAATCCCTGTGCTTGTAAGCAATTTGCTTTTTGTCTGTTATTTCAGAATTTATTTCTTAACATCACTGAAATCCAAAGAGGAAGGAGCAAAAAAATGCATTTTAAAACAAATTGTGAAGGAAGATGGAGTATAAGTTGAAACAATTAAGCCTCTTAAATGAGTTTCTGGTATTGACTTTATTTTTTTTTGAAACATAATCTTTTCATCAGATCTCATTGGAAAAATCTTTCATGCATAACTGGGGTTTAGTCTTTGTGAGTGCTTCAAGATTTGTGATGTAACTGTGATTTTTAATTTTCAAAACTTTTTTTTCCATAACAGGCTTTTTTTAATAGTCAATAGACTTGAAACAAAAAAAGAAAAATTTTGGCGAAATGTATTAGCTGATCTTAGATTTTGAAAACAGCAGATTTTTTTTTTTAACTTCTGAAGAGTTTAAAATTATGAAGATTTTCAGGCGTCCTTCAAGAATATACCAACTGAAAAACAAAATAAAACAAAACACTCTATTGAATAATATTTGTACTTGAGACATTGAAAAAATTAAGATATTCATATTTATTTTATTTCCTTGATGAAATACAATTGGTGCTGTTCCCTTCAGGATTTGACCATCATTGAGATAAGCAGGTCAGGTGTTATTTCCACTTTTTTTGTGTGTATAAAACAGGACACCTGAAATTAATTGTTAGGAGTCAAAATAGTAAATTAACAGATTTAGAGAGGTAAATAGTATCAAATAGGAGTACATGACAGAAGCTGTTTGTATTATTTTTAATATGAAAGACCTGAGGAATATGTCCCCTAGATTTGACAAAATAAGTTGACTGCATTCTTTAATATTCATACAGCAGCAACTGAAAAGACCACAGAAGTCTGCCAAGTGAAATGTAGTTATTTTGTACACATTTAAAATAGATATTAAGAGTGTGTTTTACTCTTTACACCACTGCCACAAAAGTGCATCTGCTTATCCAGGAGAGAAAAGTCCAAAAAGGGGACCAAAGAAGAGAGGGAAGAAAACTTCCAGCATGCATCCTCCACAGAACACAGTCAGAGGGTTTAGTCTTCAGATGTGTTATCACGAAACTCGTCATTCTAATCCCAGAATGTATTTCCAAGTAAGCAGTTATGTTTGTGGAAAGACCTAGTGAGGAGAAAAACTTGATAAGTGAAATGCAGAGGAAGGATGTGTTTGCATGCTGTGTGTCCAGTTTGGTGTTAGTTCTTTGGCAATGATTACTGACATAAAGATGCTGTTTTATTTCTGATTAAATGTGACGAGACTTTCTTTAAAGTCATAGAACCATATAGCATAGGATTATTTGGGTTGGATTTCTGGTTTTGCCAGAATCACATCTAAGGAAAAGGCTGCTCAGGGTCTGTGCTGGGTACTGAACAGCAGCAGCTGAGGCCTGTCTCTGAGTATCCATCTTGCAAATACTGTTTGGGACAATACCTGGTTCTGGTTGGTGCCTGTTGAACTTGTCAGTGCTGTTGGGACTTCAGCTCCTCAGCGACAGAGTGCTTTTGAAATGATGACTTAAGTTCCTTAAGTCATTGAATTGTCTTTGAAAATATTTTATTTCTCAGAGGTTTGTTGAAAAAGTTATGCTACCCTCGATTGATGGCAAACCTTGGCTGCAAGTGTTTACATGATTGGGTGCTGTGTTAGCTGGTGTTCCTTAGACTCTGACAACTTTAGGGAAAAATCTCTTTCTTTTTTTTTGAATATTAAAAGTCTTCTGTTCTCATGGTGATCTGCACACCTCAGAGGCCCAACTTGGGATGGAGACAAGATAAACTGCTGGGTTGTAAGAGGGTAAGGTTTGCACAGGAAGCTGAACAACTGAATCTTTATACAGCATTCTTGAAAAGAGAAAAACCTGTACACCATAGTGTATTTCACTAGCTCTTAAATAACATCTGTTGTGCTATATAGTGTCACTTGTATGGTTTACTTGTGTCTGCTCTTTATGTCTGAAATTTTGGGGGGCTTTCATAGACAGGCCACCTAATGTAACACAGGAGTGTTACAACTTGCAGCTGAGTTCAATAAAGTTATTTTTCTTTCAAATAACTCATATTTTCACAAAGAAAACTGGGAAGTAAAATCTCAAGTAATACTCACAATTTGGTTTCCAATTTTATTTTAAGTAGTGCTATAATGAATATTTTTCATTATAGTAGTGATATAATGAATATATTTTCTGTAGTAATAATGAATATTGGCTTAACTCTGAGTCAAATTAATTTTATGTTTTGTTTTTTCTCTCTCTTTCTCTCTCTCCTTGTCTCTTTCCCCTTTTCAACAGTCCTGGTACCTGGGCTAGCTTGGTTCCTTTTCAAGTATCAAATAGGACACCGATCCTGCCGACAAATGTCCCAAATTATGGTTTGAACATAATTGGAGAGCCTTTCCTTCAAGCAGAAACAAGCAACTGAGGGAAAAAAATTTATTACAATTAAAAGTAAAATTAAAAAAAAAAAAAAGAAAAAAGAGAAGAAGACAGGATGAGAAAAGAAACCGAAGAAAGAAGAAAAAGTAGACCAGCAAATCCAGCTCTTACAATCACTAATTCCCTTATGGCTGAAACTGAAATGAGATACAGAGGGTCGATGATATTTCATTGATGGGTAGAATGCAGCTCCTGCTAAGTAGCCTTTGTTATATGAAGTCCGCTGGGAAATAGATGTTCTGTCTCCGACAATATATTTTAACTGACTTTCTAGATGCCTTAATATTTGCATGATAAGCTAGTTCTATTGGTTTAGTATTCTTGTTGTTTACGCATGAGATCACTATTCCTGGTTATCTCACAAAACAAAGGCTAGGCAGCAGCAGCAGAGCTGCAGGAGGACAAGGGCCGTGAGCCAGCCATTTTCTCAACACTCTGATTTCTAAATGTTTTAAAAATAAGCTCTGTAGCCTTTAGTTATCAGTATGGATTTATTAAACTTTGGCCCTTAATTCAGCCTTTTATAGTGTGTTATGCAGTTTGAAGTTTTCAATCAGTATGAACACACAGGCTCTATGAAAGAAATGCCTCTACATAGGTAAAAGTGTTATCTTCTCATGCAACAGTAAAAAAAAAAAGAAACTGAAAAAAGTGACATTTTCCCCACTAAAGAAACACTTACAGAGGCAAGTGCAATTTAAAAATCGTATATAAGGGGTCATCACTATAAGTCCTTCAGCCCTTGGACTCTAAATTGAGGGGATTAAAAATAGAAATAAAAATTACTTTGAACAAACTTACTTTTCCCCTCAATTTTTGAGGGCATTAAAAGGCATTAAATCAAGACAAATCATGTTCTTGAGGAAAAGAAATCAATGGAAACACAGCACTTATGTTGGTTTAGCTGCTGCCTCCACAGAGGGGTAGGATTTATTTATTTAAAGTTACTTGTTGCATCAAGAACCCCTAGGGTTTACATGTTTCAGTAAAATCTACATCATAGAGACAAAGACATAGGCAAATCCATGTCACAAGGGCAAAGCATACCGTTTACAAACTGGTAATACCAGGATGGGGATATGTTGTATTTAAATAATGCACTCTTAATGTAAGTCTAATTACAGGGTGCTGTAAACTTGCATGGTGCTTTCAGAAGTTAGCCTTGTTCAACAATTTTCACATATTGACAGAAATATAATGTGCATGGGCAGACATTTTGCCTCTATGTCTCTTTAAAAATTTAAAATACTCTTTCCAGTTATCCTAATTTGCACGAAGATATAATGTCCACATTACGTGCCTTGCCTTGAAATCTAAAAAATGGAAAAAAACAAAAAAAGAAAAAACTACAAAAAAATTGACATCACTACACTTGTTTTGCTGCATTTATTATAATTTTAAATCTTTACCATTTTTATGACAAAATATTTTGTATTCCAGATGCGAAAAATGTGTGACATCATGGATTTTTTAGACAGTTATACCTTTATCTCACATTTATAAAGCATATCATGGCTGTGTATAGTTGCCGCTTAAGAATTGTAATCGACCAGCAATATTTTCAGTATTTTGGTGTTTTTTCTATTAACCTTTCATGTTTTTCATCTTCCAATTAATATTGGGGGGAGGGGATACAAATTTATACGAATTATGCAATACCAAGTTTTGCCTATGTAGGTAGTGCTTTTAGCTGTATTGGTTATTATAGGTAAGTACACAGATTTAAAAAAAAAAAAAAGGAATACTGTATGCTTTTTTTGTTTGTTTTAATTGACCAAAGTGGGTACTGCTATTTTTGCAGTGTGATGAGGTCCTTTTCTGTACTGAGAGGTGGACAGGGGATTTTTTTTTTATACATACATATATATATATTCTGGGGTGGGTGGGGAGGATTTTTAACACTTTACAGTGTAGCTGTGAAGCAGTGCACCCTTAGCCAGGCAAGGGCTGCAAAGCGACTGTTCTGCCTACTGTGACAAACTTTCAAATCGGTTCCCTCTTTTTAACTTCACACCTGGGGTGCAAGCTGAAATCATTTCTGGATTTAAAAAATAAATAATGAATTCTGTTGGAGGCAGACTTGACTTGAGGAAATTGTTTTACTTCAAGGGTTTTTTTCTTGAGAAAGAGAGACAGACAGAGAAATAGGTCAAGACCCACAGTGAGGTGAAGCCTTTTCCATTCTGGCAGATACTGCACCCAAAAGAGTGCATGTTAGAAAATGCTTTTAGCTGAGAATGACAAAGACACTTGCTTTGTCTAGGAAATGCAAATACAGGGCCAAAATCTTTGCTGGCATAGTTCCACTGACTCCAGTTGACTCTGGAGTTGTTTATGCAGAGAATTTGCCTCCCTTAGTCTGCTTGACTGATAAAATTTATTTTTTTTTCTACTTCACATTATTTTTTTTATCCCTGTCCTTCCACCAAGTTTTTTAATTCATAGCATCTGAATTACGATTTTCAGCCAGCTTGGGCTACGTCAGAGGTTTACAAAGTCTTCTCATATGGTAGATCACATGGAGAGTTCTGGGCTGTAGTGGAGAAGGAATTTATGCAAGGAATTAGACTATGATGGAAATGAAGGTCTTTTTCCAGTAAAATCTCATTTGGTAGACCAGTAATGGGCCTATTGCTGGAGACCTCTTATACACCAGGGATCTTTGCAATGTATGGCTTGACACAGGGTGAATTTTCCTTTAAAGCACATCCTTTTATTAGGGTGTAAGCAGAGGAGAGTATAGGATATAGGATACCCTGGTAGGAAAATCCATCCCTTTGCAGTTGTCTTTGCATTTTGGAGGTTTTACTCTGGAGCAGCCCCAGAGGTGCAGCTCCAGCTTCCACCACCCCTCTGAGCACTGGTCAGGGGCACACCACCATCAGTCACTTCTCGCTTCAGCCAGTCCATGGTGCTTAAGAGCAGTGGTGGTGGCACAACCCCATATCTCCAGAAGGAGGTGTGTAGGCAGGGCCTGAATGGCTAAAGAGACAGGATTTGTAAAGAAATAAATCTTTGAGATTTAGTTAAACTGAAGAAAAATATAAGGTGCAAAAAAAAAAAAAAAAAAAAGTAAAATTGTGTTGTTCTTTTTCTGAGCCCCATGGTAGATCAATTGTTTGCTAAACATATGACAAAGTATGCTAGACCCAACCAGAGTGCATCATAGGCTCTGGCCTGGTGAAGTAAATTATGTGTTGTCCTTTACACATGTCACTGATGCAGAACAGTTTGGAAGCAGAAAGGTGTGCTGGGGGGACATCCTTGATTATTACCATTAGAAAGATGTTCCCCATATGCTTTGAGTAGCACATTGGGAGAATACTGGAACAAATTCAGTCTTCAACATGCAATAGCCAAAGCAATGATTGCCCTTGTAGGAAGATGGATGTCCTTAACAGAGCCTTTTTTTAATCTCTGACCCCCTATATGGAAAAAAAGCTGAGCTTACAGATGCAATTTTTTAAAAAGTAAACTCCTTCCTTCCATGTGAATAAATTGGATTGTTCAGCAACTGTGGGTTTTTGACGCCTGCCTCTCTAATAGAAAAACCTGTTTGGAAGATAATGAATTTTTCATTTATTGTAGGTTGGCTTTGTTGGTTGTTTTGGTTTTGGTTTTTTTTTGAGCTCAGCAGTCAAAAGATTAAGATGATTGAGGACTCAAATCCAGTCTCTGGCCTCCTCCTTCACCAGGAAGTGTATTCTGACTAAATTGAGCCACCCCGTTCTATGTGCACTGTTCTGCCTTTATTAAGTTGCTTTGCAGCCCTGGCCTCATGGCTGTGCCACTGAAGTGTGTTTCCCCTGGAGTGACATGAACGCTTGAGGCTTGACTAAGGAAAAAAAAAAGGCAGTGAAGGAGACTGTACATAAAGACATGGCAAAAATATTAATTATAGCAATATAGTTGTGGGGTGATGTTCAGGTGGGCAGCTCCATTGAAAATATGTGAATGAGCTTGTGAAGCTGCAAGTAGCAAGAAGAAAGGAGGATCTTCTGAATGAACCGCCTACCTTGTAGACAGTAATTTGTACACTGTATAGTTTTGTTAAGGATTTTTTTTTAATTAAAATACCCTTGTTTGTAAAGCTAACTTTTTAACAATTATAATGGAAGTGCATTTCCATTTTTAAACAAAAATATTCTTTGTTTGGAAACTGGACTTGGGTTAAAACTCTCCAGTTTCTTAATTTATGTATTAAAAAAAAAATCTGTCCATGTTAGGAGTTATTTCGCAGATTCCTGTGCTTGAAAAGCATGGGTTACTAATCCTTTAAAAATGTAAATGGAGAAAAGTTATATTTTATGAAGGTTATTTTGTTGTATTTAGTATTGGAAAAGTTGGTTTTCAGAGCATTTCAAAATGTTGGAAGCACCACTGTCTTTTTATTAGTATATATGGCCTTTAGCAAAAGTTTTTGTGATTGTTACATGATGGTATTTAAGATTAGGTTCACAGAGCAATTCAGGATAGGCAGAGAACTAAAACAGTACTTAAGTCTCACACAGCTGTGTCCTCAGGGAGCAGAATTTTGGATTTGCAACTTGTAGCTTCATAAGGACTTAATGAAAGAGATTGCACAAGGACATCTGTGGCACCGGAGTGTGTTCTGTACCGAAATCTAAATTATATGTACTGTGTGAGATTATGAAGGCTGCAGAAAGTTATCCCATATTCAGTGTACAGTTTTCACTTTCAATAAAAAAAATCTCTAATGTTGCTGGCAGTAAGGCCCCAAGCATGACAACCTCTATGGTTTACATGATCCTGTCAAGGTCTTTTGTTAACATTAACCAGCTGCATGCTCCTGGATTTTTTTATTGGGTTTCTATAGAAAGCTTAAGAAAAAAAAGAAAGAGAGAGTAAAATCATATGCCAGCTAATTAAGTTAAACAGGAAAAGCTCAAAGCTGAATGTTCTACTCCATGCTGAAGGAGCTGAAAACTGCCTCCTTCTTATTTGCACTTTCTGCTAGTTCCCCAGTTTTTCTAATTTTTCAAAATTGTGTGGGTGTGGTGGAGCACTGCAGTTGGAGGATAACATGGACCACTTATTTTGCCCTTTAACCCTGCACAGTGACCTTTGCATCAGCCAAACTTATTGCCATGACAACTCTTTGTACTGTTTCCATGCCACAGCTCTGTTGGTCACGTTGTCAATAGTAAAGGGGACAAGTTGGAGACGGTCAATTTTTACATTTTTTTGTTGCAATTTTTTCTTCAATGGTTGTAAGTAGTTGTTTGTTTGTTTGTTTGTTTGTTTTTATGATAAAAGGGTTCACTAGTTAGTACTCTTTAGAAATATCTGTGTGTTGCAATTCAGATGTATGTTGAATTTGTAAAAAGGGCTTCAGTGCCACTAGCATCATGATATACTAGAATAAGCCTTTGATACTTTCATTGCATGATACGGTAACAGTAAAACAAAAGGTGGCCTAAATAAATGGAGAGCAGTGTGAGCTAGTGACACTAAAGCCAGTCTTTGTATTACTGTATTTTTGACAGAATGGTTTTGAAAACTGTGCTACAGGGACTGATGTGGCAAATGTATCTCTATATGCAGAAGGAAGTTTTTTAAGAAGTATGGCTTATTATGCATTCTTCATTGAGGGCATTGAAGTTGCATGGACTGATAGAAGTTGATGCAAAATGAGAAAGAAACAAAAACCAGCAAAATGTTTACCAAAAAACTCAAACAAATGAGCAGTGCCTGTTCAATTTCACAGTCTCTGTTGAGTTCAGCTGTAAATATGTTTCAGATAACATTTTCTTCAAAAATAATCTCTACAACATTGTAGAATGTGAGGGGTTCCTTAATCCCAGGCATAGGCTTCTCAAGAGCTGCATTAGATGTCTTCATTAAGCTGTTAATTTGTGCTTATATCATATAGAACTTTTAGTAAGCTGGGAAGAGGCACCCCATCTCAATGATATTTCTCTGAGAACAACTTTTGTAGGGCTGTGTGTTTCTTTAGATACATTTAGTACAACTGTAGGTGACAAGTAGTCAGTTATTGCTTGCTAGCTACATACCAGGGTTGATCCATTTTAAAACTTTTGGCATTTTTCCCCATACCGGAGGCCATAAATCCTGAAGGTTACATTTTAATTAAAAAGACGGTGCATGCACAGTCTTTGTGTAATGAACCTTCACTAGTAGGATGTATTACAGTACAGCTACTTAATTTTGGAATTAGGGCCCTCTGGCATCAAAACTGCTTTTAGCCTGAGTGTTAACAAAGGTTTTTATTGTGCCTGGTTGGAGGATAATAATGTTCTTTTTGGTACTTTTTTTTTTAGGTTACAAATGAACTCAACTGCCACAAGTTTTAAACTGGTGTAAATCAAGCTTGACTTAATGTGATTGTTACTGTTATATCCAGCCTACACTGCTAGCAGCTGCTCATACTGCAGTCAATTACTGGAAGCGGATATATTTCCTATGCAAAAACTGTTTAAACAATAAAAATGAGCTATGCTACAGACTCTGGTCTTCTGTTTTCTTTTCTGCCTCTAAGAGTCATAATTAGTAATATCTTAGAAACTAACCTGAAAGCTTGTACCCTGATAGCATGGTACAACTCAGAGAGTGCTCTGTATACTAAGTTTAGATTTAACATATTTGTTTGCACACATTTTGGCTTAGCAGTTACACTGAAAGCAGAGGAGAATGAGAAGAAAAGGAGATACAGTCAGATAATTGGCTCGATTTAAATTTTATGTTTAGTTTTCATCATCATGTTTTACCAACCCTAGTAATTACACAGGTGACCTGAAGTGCTTCTCCTGTGATGTAAGATTCAGCATGACAGCGAAAGGGGAGGAAACTTCTGTTTTCTTTTAATGTCATTGACTTATGAGACAGTCAATCTTTGATTTCTTAACTGCCTTCATGAGAGCATTTTAATTGAATAAAGATGGTAAGATCCAATCTTCCCCAAATTCTTTCTGAATCCAAAAAACTTTGTTTCAGCTAAAGATCCTTCAAATCTACAAAAGAATTATTATTTTTCATAAGTGTGAATTAGGTGTATGTATGAGATGTTTCATTCAGCTCATGTTCCTCGAAATAGATAGTTTTCTGCTTAGGCTGTTAGGATTCTGTAAACCAGTAGCAACAGAGAGTGAAATGAACACGGTCAAGAAGAGACTGGTGGGATCACAATGTAAAGACTTAAACTGGATTATATATAAATCATCAAATTTTGTCCCACAGTGAAGCTAAACAACTCTTCATCTACTTAGATAAAAATATTCTGCAGTTTCTAGAGTATAAGCTTTATCCAGTTTCAGCTAGTAGTAAGAAAAATGTAAAATGGTTTAATATTTTTCCTTACTGGTTTATTTACACAAAGACAATTTATTTATTAAATGTACTATTTTTTCTGTGAAAGGCCCTTTGTTGTACATGTGTGTCTCCAAAACAAATTGCCAGGCATGAAAATTTAGGAAATTCAAACAATTTGCCCTGCTAGAGTTTCCTTGAATTATGTCTTTTGGACATGATTTGAAAACTATATTGAGGATTTCAGGTGCCATGCCTAAAGCTCCAAACCATAAAACTTCCCTGCATAATCCAAAGACAATTAAATTCAGTCCTACCTCTCCTTTCTGATAAGAAAATGCCCCACTTTTCCAACCACTCTTCAGCATCCTGCTGCTATACGCAACTCACCAGAATCCTGCAGCAATCTTACATGACTTTGATCCCCCATTCCATGAATGCCCCACTCCATGAGCCAGCACAGTGGCACTGATGCAAATATTTAGGACAGAGACTGGCAGCTGCCTGCATCTATTCACAGGGCCAGTGCCACAGCCAGGGCTGCAATGCCATGCTCAAGGTACACAATGCAGTGCCCAAGAACACTAAGATAGAAGTGGCAGGAAGGAGAGAATGCAAAGACCATGACTTGCAACTTCATGGTGAGGACAAGCTGAAGGGGGGGAAAAGTCCTGGTTCAAGGCTTTCTGCTTTCCCACTTGCTAGATTTTTGAGAAGAAATGGGCAAACACTTTTTAAAATTTCAATTGTAGTGGGTTTTTTTGTTTATTTTCCCATGAACTTAAACGTTATAATTGAAAAGTAACATAAATCTTGATACCAGATCCAAACGCATGCACAAGCAACAACGTAGAAACGTGCAGTGCCACCTCACAGGTTTTTGCTGCTTAAGTAGTTAAATGAAGTTCTTAAGTTGTCTTTTCCATGTGTGGGTTTCTTTTTGAGTCTCATTTTAATTGTTATTCTGGTTACTCATCTGAATTTTATATTATACCTGTTGCTCAATCAGCTTCTGTTTTTTTGGATAAAGCTGAAAAGAAACATAGACTTGGCCTCTTGCTTGTAAGCCTAGGCCCAGGGGCATCTGTTTCTTTAGGGTGATGGCATTGAATGCTAGAGGACCCTCAAAAGTGTTTAACTGCCAGTATCTGAGTCACAGCCAGGGGTGTCTGAACACAAGAAGGTTATTGAATGCTCGACTGAACCAAATTTTGTCTGCCTTTTGTTGGAGGGAAAAAAGGCTCATTGCTGTTTTTCAGGTGACTTTCATGTGCTTTGTCACATCTCCACATAAAAAAGCAGCAGCCTAAAGTCTTTCTGGTAAGGTAACTACAGGATTGTTTTATAGATAGCTTATATACGTCACCCTCAGAAATGGCAGAACTGAGACAAACAACAGGGAGAAGTCTGTTGACATTGTCAGATGTAAGCAGGACCTCACCAAGATCTTCATTAGAAGAGCTATCCTACGTCTGCCTGCCAAATACATCTTTAGAGCATCCACTGATAGTTTCTTTAAGGTCCTTATTGGCATGAGATCAGCCACTATTTTCAAGGCCTTTACCCACAAAAGTTGATTGACTGAGGTGCTGAGAGCTGTAAAGGTCTGTCCAAAGATGTGCAAGGATTCAAGTGTGTCTTGAACTCGATTTATTTTTTATGACATTCACCATTGTGTAGTGCCCTGGTCCTCTTTTCTTACTCTGCCTAGAGTATCATCATGTTCTCCAGAAAAAGAATGAACAAAGTTACTGGACATTGCTTGTAAAATGCAAAGCTTAAAAAAAACATGTGGGAACTGATGAGAACACCACCAGTCCTTTATATCAAGCTTGATATATGTTGCAGTGGGCAAGTAGCTAAACAGAACCTGCTACTTAAAAAAAAAAAAAAAAGAGCAGGGGGTGGAGGGGGGTGGAAGGTTGACTGATGCAACCTCAGTCCCTCAGATGCAAGTCCCTCTGAAATCCCTCAACTGATCTTTAACAAGGGTTATTAAAAACTGTCCATATTTCTGGTAAGGCACCTTAATTTAGGTGAACATGTATTTCCAGGTCTTAATGTGCTTTTTTTTTTTCCCTGAGGTGAGTGCCTTAGGATGGACAGAAGTGTTCGAAGCAGAACATAACTGTTTTCTGCTTGCTAAGCTGATGCTCACTACTAAAACAATGGTCTCCGTTGACTACATTTAGATGCATTGCGGTTACCAAAACCAGCACACATTGCTTTGGGCAGACAAGCAAGAAACTCTGATACACAACAGGACTGGGGCAGGGATAAAAGATGTATCTCCCCATAACTGACAAGTCAAGATCTGCAGCACTGTAAAGCTGGCACTATATCAATTGTAAGCAGCTGTCTGTTCAATTTTTGAAAGCTCTAATCAGATAATTGCTGATGCTTCAAGAAACAAATGGTGCCCCCAGTTAGAATGCTGAAATGCCACTAAATGCAATGAGGTCACCCAAGGATAAGTGAGGGGTTTACTACTTAAACACTTTTCAGACATAATTCTGGTTTTAAAACACCTCTCTCCCAAATTATTTGAGATTGAAATGTTTCCCTCAGTGTATTTTTCTGCTGAAGTACATTGAAAAATGTCACAGTTACTTAAGTGGATTTGTTTTTCACAGACCAGAAAAGTTGGATCTGTGAAAACCATTAGAAGTTGAGTATATTTTTCTGTTTCATGGAAACAAGAATATGAAGATAAGGTTTTGGTTTGCTGTTTTTGTTTTGTTTGGGGGGTTTTTGTTTGTTTGTTTTGTTTTTTTGGTTTGGGGGTTTTTTGTGGCTTTTTTAAAGTAGGTTGATGTTCTCCTGCCCTCACTCCCTCCTTTTAAAATACAAGAATTTACTTTATATCTAATACCTCAAATACCTAATGTATGCTAGTGTGTTTCGGTTTTGAACAGGACAGGAGGACACATACTAAAATACCCATAAAATACACCCAATTATAAGAAAATAAACCTGATATAACATGATGCCTCCAAGACTCAGAGCTTGCACAAGTTAGAAATATTAATAGTGGACTGAATATCAGTTAAGGCACTTTGGGGGATGTGAAAGTGAGTTAAGCAGGTCATGCAAAAGTAGCTGTAATCAGATGGTCACCTGTTAGACCTTCTTTGCTTAGTACCTTCTGGACATGTTATGCTGCCATCACACAAGGATGACTGTGCCATTACAGCCACCAGGATCACTCAGCTCAGGAGCATACGGCAGCAAGAGCCATGGGGTGCTGGCAAGGCTCGACTGGTGTATCAATAGGAAGCTTGACAGCACATGCTATGGATGGTGTGTTTCTCTAGGCTAGTGGCTTTCAATCTGTGGTTGTAAGAAACCCTGGGGGTCCTCGGAACGCTTCTGTTGAAGTAGTGGACAGGGAAGATAAAGGAAGTGATACAGTGGTGGCGTTTTAGTAATTAGTTTTCTTATTGCACCATTATGCTTTTAAGGAGGCAAGAGAGACCCCTTCCAAGCAGTTTTTAGGCTTATAACCCTTGTGTTCAGGCCTGTGATGTTTCATGCAAGGAACAATGTGAAGATCAGAAACACTATCTTATAAAATTACAAGTTCATTCACTTTGCATTTTGATATTGTGTGGAGGGTCCCAGGAGGATGATATTAGGGTAAGGAAAAAGAAAGAGTCTTGTCCTGTGCTCAGGGAAGAAATGTGGGTGGGCATAGCATCTCACTGTGCGACATCAAAACTCTGTGTTCACAGGGTGCTAGGGACTGAAAAGACAGACAGCTGACATATCCAGACTCACAGCTGGCTTCATAAATCCTGCTGCCAGCCCTGTCCTGGTCTTCCCATGGGCTCACAAGGCTCTTCTCCAGCATGGTCAGTGAACACCCCTCCCTTTCCTGCCTTTACCCTTCTTCTTTATTTACTCAGGCTCCTTATTTACCATTCCCCACTATCTCAGCCCGATAATAATCAAAGCAGCAGTTCCTCTAATGCTTCCCTTGTGCTGTGTGTCCTCCTTGTTCCACCTGAGTATGAGAGGTGGTGAAGTTGGATCACTCTGTCCTGGGGAGGGTGGTGGCTCACAATGGGTGAGCAGGAACTCTAGTAGGATCCCTTCCCATTTCAGGGAGCAGCAGAGGGAGAAGGATGCACCAAGGGCACATGGTGCATGATAGGCATGCCTGGTCTCTCTTTCACCTTCAATGGCATCACTTCTCCGAGGAGTGGCTATACCAGGGTGCCAGGTTGTCAGGAGTCCCTTTCCAGCCTAACTTTAAGGTTGACTGACCTGATGTCCCAAAAGAAGGTGGGACTGGCTAGGTCTTCAGATAAAAGGTATGTGTTCTGTCTTGGCTGCACTTGACTCCAGTTTTTAATGGTGACTGATGAAATAAATAAACAAAACCTGAGGATCTGTTGTAGCCATATCTGTGATTGCTGGGGTCTAGGATATTTTGTCCTATAGAAACAATCAAGGTGACTGTAGGATTCTGAGCACAAACAATTTCACTTCTACATTTTTGCTCCAGGCTCGTGGTGAAAGGTAGAAAGACTTTGCAAAGGTGGTTGACAAATGCTGGTAGATAAAACCTTCCTGTAGGGCTTTGTTAGGCATGACTGGAGCAACAGATACATTGTCTGGGTGTCCTGTCTGGAAATATCCAGCAAGAGGAAAATTCCTATAGGATGAGCATAATATAGGGCAAAATTATGATTCTGAACAATTCTGTCTAGCGGTTAACAGTGATTAGTGAAAGATTGAATTGGGAACAAGCTATAGAAATGAAGGAAATGGAACATTTCAGGTTAATTATATCTTAAAGCAGTTTCAGGGATGGATTCACTCCCTGTTGCCTTGGATGGGCAATGCCTCAGGGGCTCTGTGCTTCAGTCAAGTCCCCAGGCTGAGAGAACCTGGAGATGTGAGCTGGGATCAGGAGCCTGACTCAGAACCAAACTCTGCTCTGTGCTTGGCACAGGGTTTGCCAGTGGCTGCTGGTGTATGCACCACAGTGGTAGGTCCCAGCTACTGCACCACAGAATCTATAGGAGATTAAAGGCAGAAATATTAAAAGCAGTCTGTAAGGAAGAGCTTAATCTCTACTGCCTCAGCCCAGCCCTGTCTAAAGACTCCAAACTTAAGTGTTCTGCCTTCCTCTTGCATGCCACTAATCAGGCACACTAATGACACCTCTACAGTGTAGAGATGGGCTGTAAAAATATCTGCCTGAGGGGAATGAGTCAGTGCACAAACATTATCAATAGTTCTTAGAAAAGTACAGAGCAGCTGCTGGAGATTATAAAGGTCACTCAGACTTAACAATTTTTAATGTTGTTCCATAAACAAAAACACCCCTTGACACCAGTATAATTTCAAGGCTGTTTTCTGAAAGTAACATCCTGAACTTTCTGGTTGATTTTCAGGTAAAATTTAGGAATTCTTAATAATCTGATGTTCTGATGTTCATATTGAGCTGGGTTACAATCTGGCACAAATTTTTTTGGCTTGACTTCCTTTCATCCAATTTTTTTGCAGGTATGTCGTTTAGAACCGAAAGTACAGAAACATATAATTTGGTAGCAAGCAGAAAATGTCAGATGAGTTTGGCACTAAATCTCAGCTTCCTGAGCTGCCACAAGGACTCATGTGCCTTTGGGTCTCCTTGGGAAGAGTGGAATGGCTGACTTCAAGCAGCCAGCACACACCTCACCATAAGCCACTTGTTCCCTGCTTTCCTCCATGCTGGTCCTCTGGGGAGTCTTTGGTCAATGGGACATCTAACAGTGGAATTTATGCACAACTGTGCACTTAGCATATTTATTTTGGTGATTTTGGGATAATGAATGACATGACAACTTTAGAAGGATTTTAAATGTGCCATCAAGGGCTTAACTGTGAGTACTCTCAGCACAAGCACAGTCTATTGAATGATGATTCCCAACAATCATTTTCAAAATGTGGGTTCATGGAGACTGAAAACTGGAATAGTTAGATTTTAACCTTCCTATGTCTTCATTTCTGGATGGTCAAATAGGATAGCAACACTTCATTTTGTAGTCTACTTGTTTAGCTTCTGGGAAACTAAGACGCCAGGCTTCCCTGAGGTTTCTAGGTGTTCACATTAATATAAGTAATAAACTATTATTACAAACTCAATACAAATTTTTGGAAGAATCAGATTTTGTAGGTTTCTAACGCAGGTTGTTTTCACTCGGATTGAGGTAGATGATCAGTGCTTTCTCTCTACATGAAAGTCACTTAATTCATTAAGAGTTCTGATGAATCTCAAACTCTTCAACCTGAAGCTTTCTATCTTGAAAGAAGGAATCAAAATCACTTCCTCTACAGTCAAAGTTTTCTTGAAAGATCTGTTAAGTTCCCAAAGTTTAGTGCTTACTTACAATTTTTTGACTTTATTACCATTTACTCTTTTTGCCTTCTGGATTAAATTATTTCTTTATCTTCAGCTATTTCAATGATGTTGATTATATCAACAGGCAAAAAATAATTCTTCATCTGGAGGAAATGTTATCAAATTCCCTGATTGTTGGCATTCCTTCACACAATTTGCATGATCAACATGATTTCAATTTTGATTATACATTCAGAACCTGGGTGAAAGCCTTTGCTTATTTTACTATATCTCTGTTTCATGAAAACCTTCTCTAAAGCATGGCTTCATTGAAAGTGACAGAATAAAAAAGCTGAAGAGATGTACATCTATATGACAAGACAGCTCACAAGCAAATGTGAATCAACTTTAAATTAAAACAACAATCCCACACAGTGGTGTTGCATGTTGCAGTTGAACAGCTGTTCCAAGAGTGCAGCAGAGGTGACCTACTGAGCAAGGCTGCAGGCAAACACTGTAAGGTGGCAATATAAACTACTATCAATAAAGGGTATAATAAAGGTATATACTGCTGGGTGATGGCATGTTTTGCCATTTTCAGAGATCAAGGATGGCAGGGGAGCGCTCGTCTTGGGCTTGCCTGATGTTTTTCCATTGTTTCACTGTCAAAAACTGCAGACAAAGAACCCACCTCCTAGATGAAAGTTGCTGTCTAGGTCAAAAGGACAGAACAGAAAACCCAAGCATCTTCTGAAAATAGTTACAAGGTGGCTTCAGTCAATATTGAACAAGTTGCTGACATTCTTCAGTCTGCATAGCACCTATGTCATTTATTGTGAGGGGATTTGTATAAAGCAGAGAGTCCAGAATTTGCTAAATCATAATTTTGTGAAGATGATGTGCTTAGAGCCATGTGCCGCCTGATCTCTTGCTATTAACATGCCTGACATGAGATGTAACTTCTGTTGCTGCAACAATTTTGTTGTGTTTTGTTACCTGAAACACTTAGAAGATACTTGTCTTCAGGTTAGATTTGTGCTGGTTGGGCATGCCTTTTTCTCCTAGACATCAACTACCTAATCTAGCACAAAACAGCCAGAAATTTAATTATAATCTGACAACTACTTTTACAAATGCCTCACAAGACATTTTTTCTTTTTCCTGACTTCAACATTTTCATGAGTAATTGTATGATTTCAATCCTCTCATGTGGAAACAAAAGGATCTGACGTCTTCCCTGATAAATTTGAATGCTATGTTTCAAAAGAAACCCAAAACACAACAGCAAGAACAGTGAACCACCCAAACAAACAGAAGAAAGGAAAGAAGAAAGGGAGGGTGGGATGGAAAGCAATGAGAATATCTGTATAGTCTTCTGATTTCTTAAAGCCATTGAAACCATTTATTAAATAGCTATGAAACCTAGGATGCTTGCAAAGAATGAGACAGCTTTGCAAAAATCTCATCTGATTTTAGTATGGAAGTGGAGCTGTCTGCTAAAAAAAATGTACAAGCAAGGATATATGTAACATGACAAAAATGATAGAGGGAAACAAAGAATGTTAAGGAAAGTAACAGGGTTTATAGGACTCAGAATAAGAAGGAACCAAAATATGTTAGGAACAAAGAAATCCTTGCAGTGAAACAGAGCCATTATCAAATGGAGATGATGAAAATAATTGGACTTCAAACCAGGCTGGTGCTATACTCTGTTACTTAGTGCCTTTGGCTGATGTCTGTTAGAGAACATGTAATGCTTTAATTCCTTCTGCTATCCTTCTCTGTTAATTCTGAGGACTGGCTTACTGGTAGGAAAGTACAAAGGAATAGATTCACATGGTTGTGATAGAAGTTGTAGAAGCAGGAATTATTTGGAGGTTTACTTTCTAGACCATTTAATTCTATGTACAAATAAAAAATTCTCAGTTCTTAAATGGATTGATGGATATTGAACTGTACCTTTCATTTTCAAAATAAAGTCTGTACTTTATCCAAGTTTAGTTTTAAGACTTCATCTTTGTTTGAGAGGCTCTATGAGTTTTTATCTTCAATTTTGATTTGCTGTACAAAATTTGATTTTTTCCAATCTGCTGAAAAAGCAAAGAAGTATTTCCTGAATTCTATGTGGGTTTAATTTTCTCAAAAGAAAAAGTGCTTTTTCTTTCACCATCAGACCTCAGGTGAAGCTTGTGTACGTGAACTCTTTGTATGTGTTTGCTGGAGATTCATCTTTCTTGAAAACAGAATTTCTCCTATTGTGTCCGTGGTGAGTTGACTTCGGCTGGCCGCAAAACCCCTACCCATGTACCCTCTCACTCCTCATCTTCGAAAGGACTGAGGGGAGAAAATAAGATGAAAAAGCTGTTGGATTGAGATGAAGACAGGAAGGTCACTTAAAAATTACCCTCACAGGCAAAATATAATTGGCATATGCAAAATTAATTTGATTTATTTCCAGTTAAAAATAGAGTTGGATGAGAAAAAAAGACAAAAACTAAAACATCTTCCCTCCACCCTCCCTTTTTTGCAAGGTGCAACTTCACTCTCTAATTCCAAGTCCTATGCCCTATCCCTTCCCCAAGTAGCTCAGGAGATGAGGAATAGGGAGTTAGTTACACTCTGTCCATAACTACCCATTTCTGCTGCTTCTTCACCCTCACACTCTTCCCCTGCTTCAAAGTGGGGTAACTCACAGCAGTCCTTCAACAAATAAGCGTGGGATCCTCCATGGCTACCATTGTGGATACCTGCTCTGCTGTTTTCCTCTCCATGAGGTATCTCCTCATGCCTTTTTCCTATCCAGGGAAATAACTGCTCCACTGTGGTCTGCTCCAACTCTTTTTCTATCTCCTTCTCTGATCTTAGTGTTTACAGGTCTGTCCATTCCTCAGAATTTTTTCCTCATTTCCCACTGCCTGTGCAGTGTTTTTTGCTCATTCTTAAATACATTTTCCACAAGACGTCACCAGCCTGGCTGATGGGTTCAGTTGTGTCCTGTGGGTGTGTTGGAGCTGTCTGTGTCTAGCACAGGGCACACCAAACTCTTCCACAGAGACAAAACCATACCAAGGTCTTGACAATTACATCCAGTACAGTATCCTTGTTATTTCTGCCCATCTGATCTATTCTTAGGATTAGAGGATGTGTAGCTGTACCTCGTGTTGCAAAAAAAAGAGAAAAGTTTTTATTGCCACAGTTGATATTACTTTGTGGAACAACTTATGCCAAATTCCTTCTACTACTGGCAACTTTTTTTCATGAGAAATTATTTCCTTGAATGAAGTCATGGAGGAAGTGATGAACTTCTCAATGGTTGTACTTGGAAGGGGCATACATTTTGGGAGCATTATTTTAATGCAGAAAAATATTTGTATTTACCACGATTGTGCAAGATTTTTACCTGGGACTCTTGCTTGGGGGATTTGCAAGAATGTCCTTTTCTTTTGGGTAAAACCACTACAAGAATGATGCTCATTTTATAGTCTTCTAGGTTTTGTTTTCAGCTGAAACTTGGAAAGACTGCTAAAGAAGTGGAAAAACGCTGGCAAACAAGTTCTAACTGAAGTGCAACATTGGAACATACTTCATATGCTTAGATAACCTCGTTTAACTTAGTTCAGACCTTGATTCAACTCCTGGGGTATGGACTAATACAGGAACAGTATCCACACTTGTAACCAGGACCCCTTTCTCATCAGGAGTCTGAAACAGACTGTGGTGAAGCAGAGGGCTAAGAGCCAACTCATGGCTGTGGGATTGCTTGTGTAAGGACAGTAAATAACTCGTCTACTGTTAACTTCCAAAACAAGATGCATGACAGTTTCCCTTGGAAAGACTCTAGCTCAGTAGCAGTGAGAGAAAATATCCCAGTCATTTCTTGAAGTGGAACAGCGGAGACAGATATTAGTGTACCTGTGCAAGTAGGCTACTTTGAGGGAAAAGAGAGCAGCAAGTCTTGTGACTGATTTATGACAGAGAAATGAAGACTATGCACCGAGCAAATCAGTTGCCTCACACATTCTGGTTGGCATGAAAGAGATGGGCTCTTTTTTACTTCTAGGGATAAAGGAATAAATGAACTTTTTTCCTCTTTTAAGCTCCGTGCAACAGCATGAGTTCTAATGGCTACACATGTTTTAATATCACAGAGAATACGAGCAATTGCAGTTCTCTCTGTGTGGGGTGAGTTGAAGATCAGCCCAGCCTGCCAGGGGCTGTCACTACATATTCACACTTTTCCAGGGATTAGGAAAAAAAGTGTGACCCTCTGTTCGACATAAACTGTGCAGGGACTAGCTAAGATTGATGCTTTTTCAAAATTATTTTAAGCTTTCCAGCCATGAGAGCAGGTTGGTATGTGGTTGCAAGGAGGTGGAGATGGCATACAAAACAAACTTATAAGACTAACTGTCCAGCACAGAATATGAGGATGCCAGAAGCCATGCATTTTTTCCTGTCCCACAACAATCATTTTGGAGAGAAGGGAGACAAACAGAGGTTTGCTGCAGCTCTACGTCTGAAGAAGGCACAGCCAGGAAAAAAAATAATGCAACAAACACAACTTCCTGTTTCTCATTCTATTGGTATGCCCAAATTTTTTACATCAGCTGGAGTACTGACAGGTATTTCAGGATCTGGGACTCCAAAATCAGACTGAAGATCATATAGACCTTTCCTCAGATAACATTCCCATACATGCCTGCTCATTGTGTTAATTCTTATGTCACGAGATACTGAAATCTTGTGGTATTGCATACTTGAATAGAATAATAAAAATTATTATTTTATGGATTCATAGTATTTTGAAAAATAACAAACCATTTTTTCCTATGAAGAAAGCACAAAATGTTTCTTGGGTGGGATTTAGGATGTTCTTCCTCATGATAGAGATACAGTCTCAAGATTGCATTTTAGAAAAACTAAAATGCTTTATTTCTTCTTGCTGGTCCTTATAAAATTGCACAATCCTATGTTGCAATTCACTGACAGGTAGGGGTTCAAATACAATGCATTTGAAAACTTTTTTAGAGCAGAAGGAAATTCAGATTCAGAGAGGGAGCAGACTATAGAAACGTGACATTAGAGAGATGGAAAGTAAGAATAACACTTTTGCTGGTCTCACAGTAATAACACCTTTAGAGCACTGACAGTGTTATTATGGGATTAACATATTTCCAAAAGCCAATGTAGCAAAACACTACAATGAGCTGAGCAAATGTAACATGTAAGATAACAATAATGGTATTTTTCTGTCTTCTTTTACCGAAAATATTCCTGAGTCCCCTGCAGACTTGAAAAATACTGTTACCAATGAAAACAGAGCAATTTTGAACACTCAAGAGGATAACTTGCTGTTTTATTAATTATGTTAAACCAAAACATTAAATTCACTCAAACTTCAGTTTGAATGGCTCTTGTTCAATCCCAGTTCTGATCTGTCTATTAATAATTCAAGAATCAAAACGCTTTTTGTGTCAGACAAAACTTGCCATAGCAAACGGGGCATAAACAGATGCATTAAGCCACAGGAACACATAGCAGCCAATCAATAAGAGCACACACTAAACACTTACAGAAACATTTCTGTTTTAGAAAGCACATACATTGTGCCTCTCTGCACAATGACATGGGAAAAGATTATGAATCGCTCTGTGAGATAAAATTACTGTTATACAGTGGTCATTATCATTGCAACATTTGTCAAATCTGAGCAGTCAGCAAAGCATCTGGCTTTAACAAACATGCAACAAACATGTTGAGTCTTCCTCACCCTAGATACATTTCATCCCCTTTGTCAATGTCTATTGTCAGAGATTTCATGAAGCTAAATAAATTTGACTTGCTTCTATTAATGCATGGGAAAATCAAGGAATGTGTTGTTTTGCTGTGTGGGGTTTGTTTGTTTATTTTCTTTCCTGCACATTCAGTTTGTTTTTAAGTAGAAATAACTTGGGTCATCGTGCTAGTGTCTACAGAACTTGTAAGGACAGAAGCAAGCTATATTCAAGGTCCTTTTTGTTTTAAGTAGGCTCCTATGAGCTTTTCTCAACTGTTCTCTTTCCTCATGCTGCAAAAAAAAAGGCTGGTACCCTTCCTGTCTCATCTGAATTATCTCATCTGCGATTGAAATGAGTTCTACACTTGAGACGAGTTTGCAGGGCTCTGTCTCTTGGGGTAACATATAAAACTGACAGACTCAGCACTAGTCCAGCTGATGTGGTTTGGCACCGCTGGCAACGTAAGCCTAGTAAATGACAGAAAATGAGTGAAGATGGAGGTTGAATTTACACTTCATATATAACATAAAGGGCATTTTTTCACAGGCAATGTTTAGGTGAACAAAGAATATTTGGCAATGGTCCATGTGCTAACCAGTTTATGTACCCTGCATTCAGTTTCTGCCCCAGGATCATGGGTAGGTGTAGAAGTATTTATCTTCCCAGACACTTGGGAACAAATTTAGATACTAGGTCCTTCCTTCCTCCCTACTCCCAAACATGCTACTTCATCTTCTCAAAGTAAGGCTGGTTTTGCTCAGACGCATCAGTTACAAGGAAAACATTAAAACAGAGATGACAAAAAGGAAACTAAGAAGAGGAATAGATCTCCTTACCAAGAATACTGATCACAAAATTGTCCAGCAAGCAAAAATGCCCAGTGATGACTTTAAGGTGTGAGGAAAAGACTTCTCTGTAAAAACCAACTAAACTTTGCAATTGCATTTCAATTGCATTCCATTTGTAAGTTATTTCCTTCTGAGCCTAATGATCTAACCCAAGAAATTATTGTGCATGTTATGATAAAACAATCCCACCAGACACTTTTTCCTCTTTCTTTTTGTTGTTTTAGTCCATGGAGTTAACAGCCAATGAGGATCACCTATTTTCTTTGTGATGCATATTTTTCTTCAGGGAATGGTACTAACTAATTTCAGTTCATATAAAAATAGTTCATCAAGTAACTCCTTTTTTGTGTAGTGGCTTGACCCTGGCCGAATGCAAGGTACCCACTAAAGCCACTCTCTCACTCCCATCTGCAACTGGACAGAGGAGAGAAAAAAACCAGCTAAGTATTCATGAGCTGAGATAACAACTGGGAGAGGTCACTTACTGATTACCTTCATGGGCAAAACAGACTCAAAGAGGAGATATTACTTAAATTTATTACTAAAAGGATCAGAACAAAAGAGTGAGAAGTTAAATAATCTGTAAAACACCTTCCCCCCACCCCTCCTTCCTTCCATGTTTTTCCTCCTCCCCCTCTTCGGTGCAGGGGGACGGGGAATGGGGGTTGTGGTCAGTTGTTGTTTCTGCCGCTGCTCAGAGAGAGGAGTCCTTCCCCTGGTCCCTTTGGGTCCCTCTGATGGACCTCTCCAGTGTGAGTCCATCCCTCGGGCAGCAGTTCTTCCCAAACTGCTGTCCCCAGGGTCACTCCTCCATGGGGTGCAGTCCTTCACGGATGAGCTGTACCGACATGGTTCCCCCCACAGGGGCCACAAGTCCTACCTGGGAAAAACCTGCTCCAGCGTGAGCTTCCCTCTCCATGGGCCGCAGGTCTCTGGCAGGACCCCGCTCCATCCTGGGCCTCCCATGGGGTCACAGCCTCCTTCATGCATCCACCTGCTCCAGCATGGGCTCCTCCATGGGCTGCAGGTGGGTCTCTGCACCCCGATGTTCCTCCATGAGCTGCAGGGTGAGAGCTGCTCCCCCATGGTCTGCACCACGGGCTGCAGGGCCTCAGCTCCAACACCTGGAGCACCTCCTGCCCCTCCTTCTGCACTGACCTTGGTGTCTGCATTGTTGTTCCCATGTTCTCACTCCGCTCTTCCCTGGCTGGAGTTTCTTCTGAGCAACAACCTTCTGTTCTTAAATATGTTATCACAGAGGCGTTACTATTACTCCTGATTGGCTTGGCCTTGGCCAGCACAGGAAGTCCGTCCTGGAGCCGGCTGGCATTGGCTCCACTGAACAGGGGAAGCTTCTAGCAGCTTCTAACAGAAGCCACCCCTGTAGCCCCTCTGCTACCAAAACCCAGCCACAGAAACCCACTACACTGTGTTGAGGGGATGGCTGAAGTGTAGGCCATATGGTTTGCCCTGAGATATGAAGGGAATATCACATCTTCAAAAGAAGCAGTTAATTTCCTATAGCTGAAAGACAAACTTTGGTTTTTACAACAAAACATCTCCTGCCTTACGAAATGTTATGAAGTCACTGATGTCATGGTACAAAACGAATATTTCTCTGGCTGAAGAAAGGCTGGAAAAGTTAACTTTTTATGCTAACTTTAGAAAGGCTACCTTTGGGTTTTGTGAGAGGAGTCGTACAGAGTAACAGGAAATTTTACACTATGTATGGTTTAGCTAAGATAAGGTTTAATAATGATAAACTGTGGTTTGTTTGAGACTTGAGAGAAGTGTACTGAAATGCCTTGTAGGCTTCTAATAATAATTTCTCCAAGTTCTCCCTACCCTAGCTGAACAAAATTGCTGGCTAAGGTCAACATTCACTGAGAATTTTGGATGTTATTTTAGTAGTTCATGAGATGGGAGATACAACTGACTGTCCACACAATACTTATAACACATGCTCAAAGTAAAGATACAGAGAGAGAAAAATAGGAAGATATATGGAGAAAAATAGGAAGCATTACCACCACTAAAAGAGATTTGCAGTTTAATTTAGGACTAAATTGTGGTGGTAGCAGGTATAAAGCATTGTAGCTCCTGCTTCTCCTGAATAACATCTAATGGTGCAGACTTGAAATCATACCATTTTCCTCCTCCTGTGTTAAATTCTAAGGTATGCAAGACCAGATGCTGAAATGTCATCTGGATTACTGTGCCACAGATCCAAATTTGGGCCAGTCAGGAAGGCAGTGGTTTTAAATGCATAGGCCATGTACTTAAACACATGGTCCCCTCCTTTCAATGAATTTCTTTATTCCTGCCTCCTGTTTCAGAGAATGCTCTAATCTATATTTTGTCTAATGTGCTATTAAAATTTCCTTTTACTTTTGCCTGTCTCCCTTGGCCCTTGCTGCACTAATTCAGCATTTTCTGACAGAGCTATTGCTTGCTGGCACTGCTCATTTTGTGCAACTTAGCTTTATTAGAGGTGAACTACAAGTGCTGGAAGGATAGCATTATCAGAAAGATGCTCCTCTTCATCTCTCCTTCCATTTCCAAGTATACTGCCACTTTCCACCTTAAACCATCTGGCAGATTTATACTGAGATTCCCCTCAATCTGGCCATCAGTTTAGCTAGTGCAGCCCCCTCCTTGGTGAAAATGGCTGAGCTATGCTGCACCACTGGTACAGCTATAGAATGACCTGGAGATCTGAAACAAAAAACAGATGTCTCAATAAATTTCTGTCAAAATGTAATTATCTTGGGAACAGGGAAACAAATGGAGGGAGAGACAGAACCAGATGCATGACTTTAAAATATGCAATGATAATTATAAGGAAATTTTGAATAACTAAGTGGAGGAACCAGTGACTGCAGTAGAGAAAAGTCCTTCTTGACAGTTTGTGATTGTGATTTCAAATGAATCCTGAAACTCAGTTTCTGATAATGGTGCTCAGAGCAGAAACAGTGAGGTCTGCACAAAAAAAAAAAAAAAAAAATCAAAAAAATCATCCTGAGTGCTTTTTCACAAATAAATCTTTGAAAATATGACAGGCTATCTTTCCCCCAGGAATCTGGCCAAGTCACTTCTTCCTTTTTAGCGAATGAAACACAATGAACTGCAGATTTCATATAGTAAGTAATGGGGAGAGTTCATCTCTCTAAAACATCAGATTAAATAAAACAAGTAGGGAAAATTAATTTACTCAGCCAGTGTGGGGCCACAAGGTCCAAAAATGCATATTTTTTAGTGTAGTTTAACATTAGATAATTTGATTAAGTTTCAAACAGTGATTTTATTTTTTTTAATCAGACAAGACCATTCTACAGCTGCATTTTAACAAAATGTTGTGAAGAGTCAGATCAGTTTGTTAAGCTGCCTTTTAGGTGAATATATAAAGCCATTTCTAGCCACTGTGAGTAATGTTGCAGAAATTCCTTCCTAGGAGCACTTAGGTTCTCCTCATTCTGCGCAAAAACCATTGCCATTCCCTGAAATGCAGCGTACTGCAGCTTGGTGTATCCATGGATCACCTTACCAGAAATGCTTGCACCTGAAGTGCCACATGCAGCCAGGCATGTCCTTTCCAAGGGACTTGCTGTATCTTTTACAATTAGGAGAAGTTTAATAAGTCACACCTCTACTGAGGCAAGTGTAGCTCACTGCAGAAATAATTTCTTCTTTATTTCCCACTTTTTGTCTCATATTCATATCTGTTCTGTGAGTGTAAAGGATTCCACTGTTGTTTATCTTCACATGGAAACAGTAGTTTATGGGAAGTGTTCCCATAGCTTGGAAAGCAGCTGGGATCCATTCTGTGAAGAAGAGTAAAGATTATTCAGGAAATAGTAAAACTTTACTCTTGTAGCTGACACCTTGTTTAAACACTGTAGGGTTTGGACACACTCACGGTCAATTTATGACATCAAAAAGAGAAAATATGCAAGCCAGTTTCCTTGAAAAGGGAGTCTGGTTCCTTCCAGATGCCTTCTTTTTGTTGTGCTGCCAGATACAAAGTCAGAAGTTTTCTTCTGTCCACAACAGAAGTGTCTGGGACCCTTTATTTAACTTCATTGATTAAAGGGACATTTCTGGTTTTGTTTAAGAAATATAATGGCTGAATTATAAAAGATAGCAGTTTAGAAACTTTATTAGCCTATTAGTTTTTTCCTCTTTATATGGCCTGTTTTATAAACACCCCAAAATCAAGTATACTTTAGTCTTCAAGGCTGCTCCTTTAAAGGCAAGGAATACTAACACTTCAACTGACTCTTCTCTAATAATAAACATCCAATTCTCTTCCCCCCCACTGATATATTTTCAGTTCTTTCTAAATAGTTTTAATTCTTCCCCACTTCTTTTTCATGGAATGTCTAAGTGTGAATCAAATATAAGTCTACTGAATTTTATTCCGCTATTAATAGTAGCAGCCCTTCACTGAATGGATGGTCAGGTATTGGAATGGGCTGCCCAGAGAAGTGATGGAATCACTATTCCTGGAAGAGTTCAAAAAACATGTTGATGTGGCACCTGGGGACGTGCTTGAGACATAAACATGGCAGTGCTATGGACTCAATGATGTTAGAGGTCTTTTGCATCCTTAATTATTCTATGAAAAAAACCACACAGATGAAGCATTTAGAAGAACATGATCTCCTTATCTGTAGAAAAGGTGGTAAGGAAAAAGGGTTTTGGTGTATATTCATATTGTTCTGCAAATTACAGGATTAATTATTTTGATTTTCATGGTGATTTGGGCTAGATTACCTGGTTTAAATACTGCATGCAATACATCTGGCTATTGGATTATACCTTTTAATTGTATTGCAGCTATTTAATTAATTAATATTTTATGTTAAATTAATAATGGATTTAAATATATGCATATATATTTACAAATTCTGAAGAGGAATGTTGGGAACTCCGCAGACACATCTGCAGACTGTACCTTTTTTTTTTGCTCTTATCTTAGTTCTCAGATAGTACAACATAGTTTATAAATATGTTGTAAACAAGAACTGCTTGGTAAGAAATACTGAGATCTGCAGGGGCTAAGCATGACCTGCTTGACCTGCAAAGTAATAAATAAATAAATAGCCTCCTCCAGGTATAGGCCATGAATGCAACGTTCTGCAGTCATTTTCAAGACTGAAAAGTGATAAATTGAAATTCAGAGCTACAGGAAAAGAAGGTTACTATAGAAACCACTATATGACCTTTGTAACATGTTATTGTAGGATGTCTGAGTAGGTATATGCATCTATATAAACAGGACTTAATCATTCAGACTGTGAGTTGAAAGAGTGGCAGGGATAGAAATTTCTTGATGTTTTAAATAGCCTGCTGCCCACTCAGAGAACTGTCTTTTTATAGAGCAGAAAAATGTATTTTTACTAATGCATTGTATCAACTACTTAGCAGAGTCTTCTGTTGACCATCAGATGAAGAGTGAAACTACCAAACATGCAAATTACAAGGAAGATCATCTCTGTTCCACATCATTGTACTGTCCCTTTTGTAAATGTGCAACGTGGTATTGCCTATTAGATTTTATATGCTTAGCTTTAGAAAACTTTGGAGAGGGAGGTTAATATGTAAAATAGTTAGCTAAATTTTCAGCATTTTATGATCAGAAGGCTCTGCATTCTTTGTTCTTGATTTAAGTTAGATAATAATGTAGTGGTTAGATTTAAGCATAGATGCTGTAGTTTTTGATTATAAACAACTGGTCTGAGGTTGTCACAGTCAGAGGCAAAGCAGTGACTGAGACATAATTTTTTGTATTTTCATTCTAAATAAAATAAAGCATTGCAAAACAATAATTAAATTAAACAAAAGTGGCATAATCCAGTGTAAACAAAATAATGTTTAAGTGCAAATTTTTTCGGTCCCAAATATAAGATTAGAACCTAAATTATAAAAAAATATTTAGAACTTAATACTTTGTTCTTCAAAATCTCAGTAAATACTTGATTTTAATTTAACTTGGTCTAGATTTTGTGCAGCAGCTTTCTTTTGTTTCTCATGTGTCTCTGTTTCTTCCAATCAAACCCCCATACCACATGCTCTGCAATTCCTCCTGTTTCCATTTCATCCTTCTGAGAACTGCTCAGTCTAAGTACATTGAGAACACTATGACACGTTTCAAAAACATAAAGTTAACCCTTAAGTGTCCTGTGACAAGCTGCATAAACTCAAGGAAATTGTTCTCGCGTAGCCTTGTCAATCAATACACACGTCCTTGTAGCTGCTGTCCTGAAATGATGATAAAGCATCCCTTCCTGAACTAACCAATTATGTACTGTGATGAAGGGGTTAATTACCATCAGTTATGTACTCTACTTAATGCCATTTTTCTCATCTGTTCTCTCTCTGCCTCATGGACACGCAGCATTTCATAAACGAGAAGAGAAAAAACTTTGGACGAAATCTTTTTATCAAAACCACCAGAGTCTGGACTACATGTGCGTGGGTATCTAAAACCTTTTGTTTTCCAAGTCAATGAAAAAGTTAAGACCTTTAGCAGATGAAAAATATATTCCAATACTTCTTTGCTATTTTGTTGCTATAAGAGTTAGCTGTAATCATGCTCCTTAATTTATTTTTCATTTTCATTCAGTCAAATAAACTCAGCAGGTTTACAGTTCCATGGCTGATTGTATGTATGTATATATGTATGTCTGTATATGTGCATGCATTATTCAGAACCTAAAACCATATGGAGAATTCTTCTTTCTTAGGTACTCTTTTTTTGTACCAGGAAGTAGGAAAAGGTTTTATGTTATTAAGTCTTTAAGTTGCAAAATCTAGATTCCACCTTAAAAATGTTCCATACTGTATGTTGCATAGCCTAGGGTTCTGCCTAGCTGCCAAATATCTATCAGAGAGTGATTTATGATATATGATATGTTCCTCAGCCCAAGTGGAGACTGTTTAGTTGAAACATGAGAAAGGAGAGGCCTTGTGCTCTCAAAACCATGATGACAAGTTTCTGTTTGGCTTTCTGAGGGAACACACAGTACAAAACGTGCCATATTTTATAACACTAAAACTTATGTAAGGAACAAAACTAAATTCACTTAACCCTTGGTTTCATTAGTTTTTCTTTTTTTTCTTTCTATTTGTTTGTGAAGTCTGCTTCTTATTGTAAGAAGCCCATTTTTCTTTTATTGTTTGCGGGGTCTGTAAAATAGAGTCACTACAGCTTAGTTCTGAAAATTAAAATATTTTCAATAGCTAATAGCTGTGTGGACATATTTTTAAAATGAGATTTCAGGCATACCATTTAAATTTTGCTTGTACTTTTTTTCAACTCTAACTAAAGTCTGTGTTATGATTTCTGGGGCATTTTGTTCTGAAAATAATTTTTCCCTCAAACTGGGAAGAAGTACCTCTCTCATGCAGTTTTTGGGATCCACACTGTAACACAAGAGAAAAAGCTGCCTGTTTAATCTAGGTGATGTGTCTGTTTCAGTTAGACGTTCAGCCACCACAGTAGCTAAGTACTAAAGTGAAGCATGGAACAGAAACAAACTCAAACTCTTACTACCTAAAGCAGACTGGATTTGTTTCTTCATATCATTATATTTTCTTTGTATATCCTCTCTCTGTATTTGTTATTCTCCATGATTTGCTGTGGGAAAACAGCTGATAAAGAAGGTTGGTTTTACACAGGGCAGTGAAAATGGTCAGCATGCTCTGATCTCAAGTAAAGCTTTCCACAGCTGCGCAGCAAATGTATGTCATCTTCAGCATTTTGTATCTATGATACATCAAAAGCCTCTGCCCACTCAGAAGATACAGCAAGTACATATTATGAAAACATGTAACCTCTGTTTACAAAACCTTGCAGCTCAGTATCTGAAAAACGCCATCCCATCTTTTAAATCTTAGAAGTCTAAATGCAGAAGGAAACAAATACTTATTCTGTCTGTCTGCAAGTGAACAATTATGGCAAAGGCTATATCTAGTCTGGGGAATCCAGGACTGCTTTCCAGGTCTACTATGATGTTGTTCCAGCTCTCTATTCAAGTGAAGACCCAGAACCAGGATAGCACTATTTGGTCTGGACTTTTGCCAAAGGATATGGGCCCAATAGAGCTAGGGAATACTTTAGCCAAACCCTAGCCCTGGCAGCTGTGAACACAGGATTGTGGCATGTGTAATGGCACCCATTCTCCACTCAGTCCAGATACAGCAAGGGAGATAGAGTAATATACATAACAAGAAACTGCTAGTAGCAAAAGAAGCTTTCTTTTCCTATTCTGAGTCCTTGTAAGGTTCTTAAAGACATAGACAACTTCCATGTATGTGATTAACAGTTATCTGGAGAAGCTGCAAATCATGTGGATTTGAGAGGTCACTCTGGCCTCAGTTCATTGAGGTTGTCAGGATGAAAGATCAGGCTTTTATGCTGGATATGCAGAGAGGGGAGTTTGTGGATAAAGAACAAGCACTGGTCTCTGACCACTAAGACAGAGAAGATGCTGCTGAGGTAGCAGGTAAAATAAGCTATGACACAAGTATGTTTCTGTTTACATGGAATATTATTCTTGCTCTGTTAAAATTATATCTCTGGGAAGTCAATTTGATTAACTAGTCAATAGCTGAAAAGATCCAATCAACACTGTCTATTGAGAATGACTCTGGTTTCAGTTCCTGAGTCAATACGCTTCATGCTCAGTTACTGGTCCCTTCTGGATATGTGCAAGTCAACAACTCAGGAAAGCTCCACTCTGAAAGCTTCTCAAAAATACTGCTTTTTCTTTTATTCCCCACAAGTCCAGGCATTGAAAGCTGTTGTGGGGAAATGCAGCTGATTGTAAAAGATGCAAGCTGGAAACCTAAGAACTATGTATATGCCTAGAAGGTAAGCAACTGTTAGTTTGGGAATAGTGATACTCCATCACTCAGGGCTGTGCAGCTACATGATTTCACTGCATGCATCTCCCAAAACTGGTACTTAATGTGACATGTTCTTACCTTAAATTGAATCTTAATATATTCTGAAATATATCATTAGGAACCTGTGGCTTTTAAAAGTTCTTTCTCAAATGTTACCTTAGTTGTTGTCGCATATTGCCTTTTTGAGAAAAAAAAGAGGACCCTGGGTCTGCGCATATTCACTACACCTGAGATACACGTGAAGGCATAGAATATTCAGAGAAAAAGAAACAAAAACTTTCCAACACTTCAGAATGGATTGATGCAGAGAGACATAATCCTGTGAATAGAATTATTTTGTAACCTGTGACCACTACAAACCTTTATATTCTGAATTAATGCTTCTTCCTGTGTGGGTTTCTAGTTAATACAGAGTAACAATACTGCACAAACCACTGCTTAAGCTGTTGCAGGCATCTATCTTGAAGTCTTTACTTTCTTCTGTTCAAACAGGCACAACTACCATCATTTTCTGTAAAGTGACACAGCCTCTTCTGCCACAGGGATGCAAACATGCCCCAGTTCTTTTTGACCTGGAACATCCACAAGCAGGTTAACAGCAGAAAATGGAGCAGTAAATAGAAAATGCATAGTGAGCTACTGAAAAGTCTGGAAAGCTGTTCTGATTGCTTTTCCACTATATCTCACACAGTATTTGATGTCCTGAAATAGCGATGTTTTATAATCAGAGTAGAAGTCTGCCTATGGAATGCTAACTAGTGACTATTTTAGGTTGATTTCTGCAAAAAAAAAAATGAAATAGGTTTCAGACTTCTCAGTCTGGGGTATGTGGCTATTATTTGTTTTTTTTACTGACAATACCAAAAAGATGTAGTTGTGTTTAAGAGAACGCTGTAAGTTGTTTGATATCTGCTCTGCAAAACTATTAGAATATGAAAACTGCTGAATCTTATGGGTTCACCAGCAACTTTTCCTCACCTGGGAATAATCTGTTGCTGTTTTCGAGTATAAACAACCCTGTTAATGTTAAAATAATTGTTCAAGACATTTTCTTACACTTGGATATTCAGTGTAAGTGCTGAGACTTGCAACTTGGCTAGCGTCAGCAGCAAGCAAACATCCTGTCAAAAGTGCCTGGCACTCCGTGTTCCTGCATGATTGGCAGGAAACAGTGTGTTTGGGGAAAGGGAAGATGGACACTACAAAAAACTATAAACTTGTTTTCCTGAAACAATAGCATGATACAAAACCAAAGGAGCCTTTTATTAAAATATTTGCTGTTAGATTAATGTGTTGCAAGGGTAAGTGGGGGGAGGGATGGGTAGAGCATGTGGTTGCTTAATATGTAACTTAGGCTTAATACAACTAACACATTATACACGGTTTCTTGTGGGCTGTGCATCAGCCACTCTTCAAAATGCATGGGACTGAAAGCACCCATCCACTGTCCACAGGGTACACTGCATTGGCACTAGTTGCTACATTAGCTTGGTCTGCCTTCACAATCACTGGACAATGCAGATCTCCTTCTCCTTTTTGCATCTGTCGCAGCTCAAACTGTAAGGAGGACCAGGCGTGTTTGTCCCACTAATGCCACGCTGGTATTGTGCACAAGGTTAGCTTTAATCTCTGTGTGGCATTGTATACAAGTCCAGCTGGCCAAAGCTGCAGTGTGCGTGTGCTGAACAAGCATGTTCTCCAGCTGCCTGGGCAGTGTCTCCTCCCAGTCTCCAAAACTCTTAGTGCTGTTCGGTGACCTGAAAGCTCCTGTGATGAAGGAAATTGAAAGAGCTCTTCCTTAAACTGCACTCCTTCAACCTGAACATCTTCTGGCTTTCTCTGATGCCTTCCTCCTGAAAAGCAAACTGAAGCACTTTAGGAGTTTTATACATCTATACAGGCAGCCAGACAACTAATTTATCCATCTACACAGCAGACAAGCAGGTAATGCCTGTCAGGAGGGAATTGCTGAATCAGACTGTATTCGAAGAACAGTCAAAACTGGGAAGTGGAATTTGCCTTTTTTATTATTATTTATTTATTTCCAGAAAGCATTTCTAGACATATTTCTACTCATCGGTGAGACCCAAAAGCATCTTCTGAAACAACCAAAGTAAATTGCAGCTAGTTCTTAAAAAAGGGGTTCAAAACATGCAAATGATGACCAAAAATGAGATGGTGAAGGTGCAAATCCTCTGAAGGAGTGGTGCACAGAATGTGGGAAAATCTGTGAAATCTGTGGTATTTGGTTTTCCCTTCTACTTCATCCTGAATTCATTGACTGCCAGTGGAATAGAAGAAATCATAAAGTTATAACTTCTGTATCTGGTTGTTACAAACATATAAATTCAGAAATCAAAAGAAGCTTCCAGTAGTTTTGGGATGGAAAAGAATATATGAGTAAATTATTTGTAATTTGTTCAACTGTGAAAGGTTTTATGCTACTATAAAAGGCTCATGAACTAAAAGATGTCAGCCTTGTGTTGGTGACATTTGCAGCAGCTTAATATCAGTGGCAGTTCCAGTAAGGACCATAACGAAGTTTTGGCAGCAAACTTAAATGATATTGAGAAAGCTGAGTTTCTGCTCATTGGTCAGAAACAAGGACACGTGTGTTGCCTCACAGCGATAGATCCAATGCAAAGCAGAACTTCTGGTGTACATTTGTGCTGGTCTTACATGGGGTAGAGTTAATCTTGTTCATAGTAGCTGGGATGGCACCATGTGTTGGATTTGTATCAGAAACAGTGTTGATAATGCAGGGATGTTTTGGTTACTGCTGAGCAACACTTACACACCTGCCTGCCCACAGGAAGCAGTGAATTGATTCCTTCTTTTGCTTTGCTTGTGTGTGCAACTTCTGCTATACCTGTTAAACTGTCCTTATCTCACCTCTAAGTTTTTTTGCTTTTACCCCTTCAATTCTCTTCCCCATCCTACTGTGGGGGAATAAGTGAGCAGCTGTGTGGTGCTTATTTGCTGGCTGAGTTAAACCATAACAAAATTGAGTATTTCTCTGGAATTACATGTTCTCCACCCACTGAGGATCTACTAGCCATACAAGAGCTATTATGCTGCAAAAATGACATAGGTAAGTTGAAATGTGTAGAAGAAGATGCTGAGGAGGGACAACAGTTATAGCTTTATGGAAGTCACTGGAACACATCAGCCCACTGGACATGAGTATATTGTCATCTAATTGTAAAACTTTAAAAGAATTGTCTGATGTGCTGTGTCTACAGTTATGTTATTTCCTGTGCTGATGAGGTGTCTACATGTCCATGGATCACTGTAGAGACATTTATTCCCTTAATTATAGGTGGATGAACTAGATGTTCTAGATGGATTGGAGGGGAAGAGAAGAATCCAGTCTAACTCCAGTATGATTATTTCTCTTCCATGTCTTAATCTACAAAAAAATCATACACAGCATAAAACAAAGGAACCAGCCAACCTTAACCAAACTGACCCTACAGCTTCATTACTGCCAGACCTTAGTCATGATAAGGACAGCAAAGATCCCACAGGAGGAAAGGATGGTGTAATTCTTATTCTGAAAAGTTGGCGTAGTAGTCCTTCCGCTAGCATTGTTACTCCTTTTTACTGCAGATCTCTAGTGGATGTTTGAATGTCATATTGCAGACATGGCGGTAATTTTGTCTTGTTTTGTCTACATGTTCTGCAGCCCATCACACAGGTGTGGGCAGGCATGGCCCACTGTTGAGTGCTGCAACACATTACTCTCAGCCCACACAGATAAGGCTACAGTAACTTGGAAGACGCCAGTCAAGCTTGCTGTCTAAAGGAGTAACTAGCACTAGTGCAGCTGCAGGACTCAATTTGGTTTGGGCTGGCTGAAACTTTTTCTTTTTTTCTCCAGATTCAAACATGAATGTTTGCAATTTGTTTATTGAAAAGACCTGGCCTAGAATTTACAGCCATTTTGTTTCATTTTGAACAAACACAGCTTTCCTACAATGTTCTCCAGCCTTAATTAAAAGTCTTGTCTATAGTAAAAAGTGGAACTGATTAGCTGGTGTAGAAGCTGAGTGAAAACAAAAAATTGAAAGAAAAACCAGCAGCAAATAGTATTTGAAATTTGAACAAATATCAATGAGAGAAACTGCGTGTAGTCTTCATCAGTCATAGTAAGAGATTTCTCTGTGAGTGGCATTTAATTTAATGATTTCACAAATGGGTGGGGGCAACTCCATCAATTTTTGGTGAGTTGACAGGCTCATTACATTTATAATAGGCAGGACTTGATCCTGCAAACCTTACCCACCAGAGTGAAAAATAGTTTGAGGCAATGCCATTGTTATGTGCAATATAAAAGAGAAATAAAGACCAAAATAAACATATTTTTTCCTCCCTTTTTTCAAGTTTGCCATCAACAGAATATTTCTGAAGCTGATGAAGGGATGATCTGAGATACAAATAAGTCTTCTGTTTTTTCTGATGTATGCTTGAGGTAAAAAGCAGATTAACAATAGTAAAACCAATAATGCACAACTGACTGGATAAGCAGATTATTAGTTATGCAGTATGTTATGACAAAGCAATAATGTGAAGGTGACGTAATCAAATACTTACACCCTGCAACAACAGAATTAAAACACTCCAATATCTTGCAATGGTGTCTTTTTGCTAGACTCTGCTCCTCCATTTAGTGCTTTAACAAAGGGAAAAAGTAAAATTCAAAATATCACTGGGCTGCCTGTGCATCAAGTGTCTTGCTGAATGCCCTTCTCTAATGCATTTCTGGCTTGCAAGCTGGCAGCTGAGCAGTATGTAGTGATGACGGTAAATCAGTGATTCGGAGGAAACAGCCTCACCTTCACTGCTCTATTTCTGTCCTGGACTGAGAAGTAAAGTTTGATGACACATATAAGAAAACTAAATCAACACTTATTATACTTTCTTTTGAGCCTAAGAGTATTTTTAAAGCATTTTCATCTCAAAGGACACCAAAATTTTTTGTGCTTAACTGAGAACAGACCTCTACAAGGATGAGAGTTATCCTGTGCCAGCTGTGGTACAGAATGTTGAGAAAGAATATCATGGAAAAGAAAGAGGAAGGAGAAAGAAAGGGGATTGAAGATGGGGTATAAGCATAGAGCAGTACAGCTGACTTTGGTCAGGACACCCAGGTTAGTAATCCTGGTAAAAACTACCTTGAAGTCTTAAATAGGAAATAGACAGTTTTGCATTTCATACTCCAGAGGGAAAATAACTATCTAATTCTGAGAATCAACATATGATGTCATGAGGCATACTGCAGGGTATGCACTATCCTACAAAGCACTTTTTTGCCCAGGAACAGTACAGTAAAGATGCATGTTAACTGAGGAGTCATTGTGTGAGCTTTATTTTATGGCAAATCCTTCCTTTATAAATTGATAAAAAGACTGATTTACTTGTAAAGTTTAAATCTATTCTGATTAGTGATCACTTCATCACTTGAAATACTAGAGCAGGCGGGAATTAGAAGGGAAGGAACCAGTTTCCTATTTGTCTTTAAAATAATAGGCATTGGACACCTGGCAGTCCATAAATACTGTGACACTATATGATGGCAAACATGGGCACAATGCAGTGCTTATTCTCAGTTGGAATCCATCTGTACACTACAGTAGTAAGACAAAAGAGGATTGTTAGCACTTAAAGGCACCTTGACGCAGTCATACCACTTGAATGTTTTATTAATTGCCCCATCTGTTAAGTGAGAAGTTTCTGACATAGGTTGGTACACGCTCTTAAACCCCTTGGTCTGCTTCCTATTGGTTCCACATGTGTTTGTATTTGTTCTCAGTAGGCAAAGATTCCAGAGAGAAAATGAACCGCTGCAGATCGATTGCAGTATCGGTCATGCAGAAGACATGGTAATACATGCCACTTCAGTCTGGTTTGCTGTTAACCCCTCCAACACAGAAAAGTAGTGGGTCTGGGGTGGGGAGAGACAAAAACCCCGGTAAACTGCCAGAGTCTACAGGGAGAAATAGGATTGGTATCACGACTTCTAAATTACTCATCTCATTAGGGGCTCTCTGCCTTCTAATAATTCTTTGCAAATTACATTTTCACTGCTGCCTGTCTTAGAGCTATGTACTTTAATACATCCAAGCCAGACAGTATTAGGATGATGTGAAAGATTATACTGCTGTGCTGAGTATTCCTGCCTGGATAATTCTCTGACAAAATTATCGTGACAATAACAGTGTCTGAGACCTAGAGTGACAAAAGCCAGAGCATTTAAAGATAAGGCCATGATTCACACCAGCAGGAATAAAACAAATGCATAGTGTTGCTAAGTGTTTGCAGAAGGTGTAGGGCTGCTTCCCAGAATTTTTGGCGGCATTTATGTCATTGCTTAGAATTATATTCTAAAACAGGATTTTCAAAACCATTAAGGGAAAATTAGTAGTTTGAAGATGTATAGTATAGACAGACGAACAGTAATTCAAGGCATTTCAATTTATTGAGCAAGTGGGATTAAAACCAAAAGACCAACTTTGTCTGAACTCACTGGCAGAAAAGCAGTATTCCTATCAGTTAAAAAGGATTGGCAGCTTGTTACTTGGCTAGGGCTCTAAAAACTTAGTGAAAAACTTCTGAACTTTAAACACAACTTCTGTGAATTGCACACGTGTATTCATACAAGGATGCTTGAGGGAGGCAAGTAGGACCTGTTTTCTCAAAAGTCAAAGGCAGCATAAAAATACTGTTTTGTTATAGTGCTACAATTGTGTTGGCTGCAAAACCTGCTAACGCCTGGACTAAACACAAAGGTCCACATAATCCAGTCATTTTTCATAGAACAATTTATGTTGGAAAAGACTTGTAAGACCATCAAGTCCAACCACAAACCTGACAATGGCAAGTTCACCACTAAACCATGTCTCTTAAGTGCCACTTCTACCTTCTACCTCCAGGGACAGTGAATCAGCCACTTCCGTGGGCTGCCCTTTCCATGAAGAAATGTTTCCCAACATCCAGTCTAAACCTTTCCTGGTGTAACTTGAGGTCATTTCCTTTCATCCTGTCTCTTGTGACTGGGGAGAAGACACCAACTCCCACCTCGCCACAACCACTTTCAGGTAGTTGTAGTGATAAGGTCTCTCTTCAGCCTCCTTTTCTTCAGTTGAAACACCCCCTGCTCCCTCATCCTCTCCTCATAAAACTTGTGCTTCACACCCTTCACCAGCTTTGTTGACCTTCTCTGGACTCAATCCAGAGGCTCAGTGTTCTTGTTGTCGTGAAGGGCCCAAAACTGAACACAGGATTTGAGGTGCAGCCTCACCAGTGCTGAGCACAGGGGGAGGACCACTGCCCTGGTGCTGTTGATCACACTATTGCTGATACATTCCACTATGCCATTGGCCTTCCCGGCCACCTGGCCACACTGCTGGCCCTTGTTCAGCTGCTATCAACCAGAACCCCCAAGTCCTTTTCTGCTGGGCACCTTCGCAGCCAAAGCTGTAGCTTTGCAAGGACCTGGCACTTGGCCTTGTTGAACCTCATACTGTTGGCCTCAGACCACTGATCCACTCTGTCCAGATCTCTCTGAAGAGCCCTCCTACCCTTCAGCAGAACAAATCTCCTGCCCTACTTGGTGTCATATGTGAACTGACTGAAGGTGCACTTGATATCCTCATTCAGATCATTGATAAAGACATTAACTAATAAAGATACTGACCCCAGTACTGAATTCTGCGGAATATCACTTGTGACTGACTACCAACTAGATGCAACTCCATTCACCACAACTCTTCAGGTTCAGCTATCCAGCCAGTTTTTAACCCAGTGAAGAATGTTCCTGTCCACACCATGGGAAGACAGCTTCTCCACGAGAATGCTTTGTGAAATGGTAAAAAAGCTTTACTAAAGTCACAGCAAATTGTACACTTTTTGTTTCAATTAGATGAGAGAATGACATTAGAGTGGAAAAGGAAGCACAAAAGATGAATGCACGAGTCCTTTCAACCCGTAACAATTACCAGGGTTGTGCAAGTAAAAAGGTGAGAGATTGTATTACATGTGACTTTTGCTCCATGCAGTGCCTGATCTTTCTTAAGCGAAGAATAAGAAATGGGCTGATCTGGCCAATCAAATTCTCAATGTGGCTTCTTCATATTGATGTAACTCAAACTACCAATGCAACCACTGGGTATATGATTAGTTACACAGTGTATTAGCTGTGTAACACTAGCTTTCTGAAAAGACAAAACTGGTGAAGGTAAGTGAAGTTAAGTACCAGACAGCACAAGCCATGGCATCACTTTCTTCAAATGAGCTGCTTGTCCTAGATTCTTCTGAGCTTTTTACAATGAAATCTTTCAATCAAAAGCCAATGATTGCGCTGATTGTGATTGTTTGGCAGGTTGTTGGAGAATATGAAATGGGAATTCTTTAAAAAAGATCAAGGCTTTTCGAGTGAGAAGGAGAGAAATCCCATCATATGGGAATCTTGATATTTAAAATATATAATATCCCCTTGTCCAATTCTGGTCAGCTGCCCCAGCTGTAACCCCACCCAGCTTCTTGCCGACCTCTCCCCACCCACTCATTCTGGTTGCCTCTTCATTTCTTCCCATCAGGTATTTATACACATGTAAAAGACCTTCCAGAGCATTTTTTTCTCCAGGAACGCATTTCTGCCTCATAGTCAGCTTGCTATCAGAAAACTTGCTGAGATACAGTCTGTTCCATTGTCCAGGTCATTAATGAAGATGTCAAACGGTACTGGTCCCAGTGTACACCTTGTAACAGGCCTCTAGCTGGACTTCATGCCTGTCATCACAATCCTCTGGGACTAGCCATTCAACTATTTTTTTAATCTATCTCATTATTCACTTATCTAGCCCAGACCTCATCCACAAGTCTATGAGGATGTTAAGAGAAAGACAACAGAGTTGAAAGCCTAATTGAAGTGGAGGTAAATGGCTTCTACTGCTCTCTACTCAACCACTATGTCAATTACGGAAGGCTACCGGGAATTTGCTTTTGTGAGTCTATGCTGACTACTCCAGCTGACCTCCTTCATAAATTTGAAACTGGTTTCCAGGGTTATTCACTCCATCTCCTTCCTAAGGAGTGATGTGAGACTTTACCAGCATGTTCTTCTCTAGATCCTGCCGGTCACCTTTCATGAAGAAAAGAGTGACATTTGTTGTCTCCTCCATAGCCTTCTCTGGTCTTAACAATCTTTCCAAGACAACTGAGAGCAGTCTTCTGGTGACATAGGCCAGCTTCATCAGCACATGTGGCTACATCTTACCTGGATTTGTGGATGTGTATAGGTCCAGCTTGTTCTAGTGCTCCATAACTGATCCTCCTTCACCAAGGGAATAACAATCTCCTCTTGGGCTTCTAGGACTGTAATCTTAGGGGCCTGGGGTTCCTGAAGACAAGTCTCACCAGTAAATGCTGAGGTGGAGGAGGTAGCCCTGTCTTTTCTCTATCCTTTGTCATCAGCTGCCCTACTCCATGTACCAGTTGGCCCATATTTTCCTCAGTCTTCCTTTCGCTGCTGGTGTCTGTTTATAAAACTTTCTTGCTGCCCTCTAAATTCAGAGCTTTAGACTGCTTTTTAAACTATCTGAGGGAAAATCATTGCTATCTTTTCTTAAAAACTTTTAATTAGATATAAAGAAAATACGTAATGGTGTTGTTTAATCAGAGGTTACTTTACAGTTGATTCATATCAATCTCAATGCAGTTTTTAGTTGAGATTTTAGCTTTGGAATGGTTTGTGTTGGAAGGAACTTTAAAGATCATCTAAAGCCAACCCTATTGCCATGGGCAGGGACACCTTCCACTAGACCAGGTTGCTCAGGGCCCCATCCAATCTGGGCTTGAACACTTCAAGAGACAGAGCAACTTCTGTGGGCAACTGGTTCCAGTGCATCACAACCCTCACAGTAAATATTTTTTTTTATATTTTATCTAATCTAAACCTACTCTCTTTCTGCTTAAAGCCATTTCTCCTTGTCCTGTCACTACATGCCCTTGTAAAGAGTTCCTTTCCATCTTTCTTGTGAACTCCCTTCTGGTACTGCAAGACCGCAATTAAGTCACTCTAGAGCCTTCTCTTTTCCAGGCTGAACAAACCCAGTTCTCCCAGCCTTTCCTTCTAGGAGAGGTGCTCCATCCTTCTAATCATCCAGCAGGTTTATGACCTTTCTCTACTCAGAATAATTAAAAAAAATTACATTAAAGCTTTAATCTCAGAGTTTATGTGAGATGGTCAGTTTATGTCCATGGGAGGACAACAGACACTCTACATAAACAGAATTGAAAGTTGACTGATAATGTTTCAGTCATCTATTTCTCTTTAAAAATACATGTTTTCTGAACAGTCTCTGGTTAGCCAAGCATTTAAGTGCCCACGTATGCATGAAGAATGTGTAAGCTGGCCCACTGTTGCCGGGCCTCCTTGCAGAAGACCACAAGTACATCTTTCTCATAGTGGACTCTAGTAAGGAGATGTGGCAAATTTCTAGCTTTGGAGCATTGAGTCAGATTATTTTCTATTCTAACATGATTATTTTGCATATGTTGAATTTTTTTTTGCTTGTTAATGCATGTCTTGATGATTCAAGGGAGTTTCCATTAAAACTGGTTCTTGTTCAATGTTCATTTTTACAGACGCTCAATTGTAAATGGAAACTATCTTAGTGTATGGTCTTGTTGACAGGTATCCAGAGGCTGTGATCGTTAAGTCTTGCTTTTTTTTAATTGAGAGATCACATAGAAAAAGGTTGTGAGCATTGGATCATATTTAAATGCGTAACTTGTATTAATAGTCTGCTTTTATTTTTTAAGCCCAGAAAGAATCTTGACAAATAAAATGTTAACATTTCATTTACTGGTATTAAGTTATTATTCCTCTTTTCTAAGCTATTACTGTAAAACTGAGGTTATTATTAATGAGAATGTACGTAGAAGTATTTGTTGTGTTCTGTTGCTGAGGGGGTAAAATGGAAGCAGGAAACAGTTATCACTAAAAACTTATGAAGCACCCTTGAGCCTAACTCAGTTAAGAATGGCACACTATCCTCAAAAAGATTCTCTTTTTACAAACAGAGCTAGTAAATATATTTACACATACAATATTTTACAAGTTAATAAGACTTCGTATGGTAATAAGTGGTGAGAAGTCACAAAAAGTAGCTGTTGGAGAGACAAGGAGGGATTTCTCCTACATCCTGGTATCTCTAGCTCATATTTTTTGCCTCTGTAACCTTATTCTAAGAAAAAAGAATGTTAGACATCTTGTAGGGTTGTGTTGATCATAAAATTCCTTAATAAACCCTTTATTTCTAGTAAAATAATTTTTTTATAAACACTGATTTCTCAAGACATTTTAAAACAATATATAATTAAGAGCCAATGCCCATGGAATAAAATAGTATCATAGGTTAATTGCCTCCTGCTGGTTCATGAATGCAGAAGTGTTTGTTTTCCAAGCGGCAGGTGCTGATTCTCTGATGGTGTTCTATTATATAGAATGACTAGTGCATTGGAGATTTAAACATTTTATCTGATGGATATGGGTACACTGGTGTGACAGATACTGTACTATGTTTGACCCAATGCAGTTTTACAACATGAAAAGGCATCTCTTTAGGTCCTAGACTAATTACTGGTTATGAATGTTATTTGATTGGGCTATCTGAAGAGTACTTGTTTTGATGTTTCCATTCTCTTCTTCCATTCCATTTCTCACAAAAACCCAGCAAAAATTAAACTTCTAGGAATTTGTAGGCATTTCCACAAAACAATGCAGGCTCTTTTATGGAAATGTTTGGGAAACAAGAAAAGAAAAATAGTAAGTACATCCTGTAAAAAGAAAACTAGGATTAATAAAATTATATGTTTCTGAGGTTGTTTGAGGGGAAACACGGTTTCAACAGTCTGTGTGCACCGTGAGTTTTACTTTAAATCTTGCCTTCATTACAATTCCCAAAATGATCAGTACCATGTTAATGGGAGTAAAGCTAGAGAAGTGGTCTGTGCAATCTTACCTTTTTTTCAGGTATACATGCCTGAGACTCAATCGTCAAGAATAAGTGGTGAAAAAAAATGTGGGTTTATGCAATGGTCGGTCTGATAGGCAGGTGAATATATCTTCTAACACAAAGTATGTCACTGACTTCTTCTGTCACTCTGAACACTTCATTGCTCTATCTCCCTGTTGGGACTGTGGTTGTAGATCATGAACATTCGTATGAAATTTCAAGGTTCAAGGAAAAATATCATTAACAATAATTTTTTTGGATATAGTAGGAAAAAGGAACTGGGCAACAGTTACAGGAGAAAGAAGTCCTCCTAGACACTGGGTGCTGAACATGGAAACAAATAATCTCAGAAGGTACCTTTGGAGAAAAAATGCCATGAATATTTCTTTTTAATCTTACGGAACAGGAACTGTAAGTAAATGGTAATACTGTGAACTATTAGCATGATATGGCAAGTGATGATTATGAAATTTCAGAGTTAATGGGCTCTCCTTACACCTTTTTGATATGAATACTGTTAAAGATGTTGCAAAATCTCTTCCAGTAATAAAGGGTAAACCATCACAGTGACTGAGTATTCTGTTGGTTCTGAAATACATTTCTTCTTTGTCACACTCCCTCACTCCTTTGAAAGACTTTTTTGAGTCAGATCAGCTTGTGACAGTTTCCTTTGAAAGATATTTTTGAGCAGAACTTTAAATTCTTTATCAAAATGTAGGCAATACACTATTTCCGATGTTGAACACTATTTAGCCTGCACTAAATTAATTTAAAAAATACTCAGTTTCTTTACTAGGAGAGGGAGAGAGTGCGAAAGAAAGTAGGAAATGATCTTTACACATCAGTCTCTCTTAGGGAATAATTGAATGCCAAGACTGCTGACCAGTTTGCAGCTATAATGAGCTTTTATTAACTTTTCTATTGGTTCTCCCATTCTTTGTCTAGTAAGATCCCCTCCCTTCATATGGCAGCAATCCCAGGTGGATGACCATGCAGCAAAGAGTCATTTTTGCACAGCTAATAAATGTGGAAATAAGAAAATGCTTTCCCTGAAGCTTAGCAGAATTGTCTGGAAATGCATCCTTTGCACATACTATTTCCAAACGTCTGGGAACATTGTGAAATCTGGGTTCACATCAGTTAAAGCTTAAGTGTCTGTTTAAGATTAGGAAGGAACTGGGCCATTGCTGTGGGACCACAGTCCATGGTTAGAGGTGCGGTAACACTTTTGGTGTTTGTTAACAGCATCGTTCTGAAAATGGTATGAGACTAATGGCTTAGTGAGATCTTATGCCATTATTACTCTTGTGCATTAGTACTGCTAAAAGCTACTCCAGATTGAGGCTATCAGAAGCAGGAGCATGACTGAACCTAGGTTTCTGGTGAGACAAAAACTTTGTCTTCCTTCTCTTCCAAGTGAAATAACTTCACAGCTTTTTATGGCCAGCGAGTTCAAAGAGAGGAGATGAATTCTGTGGAGGGGTGAGGAAAGAGCTGATTCATTCCTGGAAAAACAACGAAGCTTATGGAAGAGTTATTCTGGTTTAAGATGTCTTATGTTTTGTACTATGGATTGTAGAGAAAAAAAACTGTGTACCTAAATACCCCAGTATTAGCCAGAATGGTCTCCCAGGAATACCTCTTCAATAGGAGTGAATGAGAAGGCAAGATGAGCAACAGAGAGTGTGCAAGCTGCACAGGAAGCAGAGTAAGATGCAAAAAAAGGTGCTAGTATAAATGATTACAGAAAAGTTGAAGTTGGACCTCACAGCTAAGTGCAAGTCTGCTAAATCTTCCTGGGAAGATCTCACCCTCATCTCTGGCACTTCCATAGCAGATAACCTAAGCTGACATTCACCTTGGCTGCATTACAGAAGTAATATTTTCAGCTGAACAAATTGTTGTTGAACAGCAGCCCTATTGGATTACTCATGCTTTCCATTAGCCGGTATGCATGTTTTCTTTTCCATTGCAGGCTTTTTTATTTTGTGCGTACTAAGATACTCTCAGTCCCCCTTTCCACTGTTAGGTCTTGCTAGATTTACTTCCAGAACAGTCAGTGTATCGTTCACTTACAGTACTTTGACGGGAAGCAAACCATCATTTTGAGCAATTTTGTAAAGCAGTTTTGAAAGTGTGTAAGAAGTAATTGTGGGGGAAAGTTATTGCTCTTGCAACTTTGTCTTCTGGTTTTTTTAACTTTATAGAGAAAATGAGGCTTCATGGCTATTGACACAACTCTAGCAGGACCAGCCTCTCTCCATCCTGGCCTACAACAGACAAAAACCTAGATATGAGCAAGAGGAATTGTAAAATTGTGTTTTCACAATGGGAACTTTACTTATGATAGTGTCAAAATTACTGGATTATTAAATTGAATAAGGAATCATTCAGTTGCCGAGCTGCCCCTGGAAATAAAGTTTAGCGAGGAGGGTGGGATGGTTTTCACCACCATCTATCCTCCCAAAAAACTGTCAGTTGACAATGTTTTTCTCTCTTCTCCTGAGAAACAGGATTCATCAGACTTCCTGAGCCAGTGGTGTTTAAAATATAAAAAAATTAAAAGAAAAAACAATAGGTGTTTTTCTACAAAGCAGCTATTCAATTGTGCTTGGCTTTTCATTAAAAAAAAAAAAATCTTGCAAAATGTCTAACTGCTAACCCGTGTAAAAACATCCTTGTGTAGGGGAATATAAATTTTTTTCCCATCAACTTTCAGCTTTTGATTGGTCTTCTTCTCAATCAACTTAGTCAGTAAAAAGTCATAAATCTGGCTACTTCATTCTACTCTGCTTTTTGTGACACTTCCTCCTTTTCATCAGCGTTTTAGTCTATGGGTAGTTTAAAATTAGTGCATAGTAAGGTGATAATGTGCCAGGCAGATGATAGGATTTGTGCTTTTGTCTGTGCTAGCAACTACAGACAGGCACCAGTGAAAGAACGCAGAATTACAACTCTGAAATATGTTTCCCAATTGCAACCATTTTATAATCAGAACAGTTAAACAAATATAACACCTTACACCGAAGACGGCTAACAAAAGTCCCTACATAATCCCATGCTGTACCTGTGAATATTAATATGCTCTCTTACATCCAAACAACCTCAGTCTCACAAACACTGGTGAACAATGCTTTTATTTTCAAACAGCATGGCATAACTTGCCTGTGGCTTCATTCAGCTGGCTCTTGTTTAGAACATTACACCTTTGTCACTAAATGAAAATTGCCTACTACTATCAGTTCATCCAGTAGATATAAATGTAAATAGAGGGACAAAACCAAATGAAAGCTACCCATATCCATGCTTTGGGTTGGTGGCTGGGAGTTTCACTCAATTACAAGATAAACTCATGATGCATTTTTCAGTTCTCCTCTATCTAGCAATGAATTTGAACCCTTCAACCTTACTGTAAAGCCTCAGTTCGTGATGTAAAAGGTCATTAGAAGCCCTTATTGTTGCAGAAGACCAATACATCTTGGTGGATAGTCCTAGGAGAAGCAGGAACCTTGCTCCAGATAATGAGGACCTGTCTCAGATGTTTTTCCTATAGGTTGTCCAGTATTCAATTTACCTCAAGGGTCTGGAAGTGTATCAGCAAGTGTTGTTCAGCACTTTCTATTCTATCTTCTCACTGATCTCCATTTCTGTTTCCTTGTTGAAGGGGGTCTATCCGTCTGTGAGTATTCTTGTGTGGAGGCTTAGTGCCAGTCTTGACTGTGGGGGTGTCATAAGGGTGTACACCAGAGTGCCAGCAACTGGAGAGACTGGGGTGTCTGCATGTCGTCTGAGTGTGTATGTCAGTGTATTCAATTGCTAGCAAACATCCAGCTGGACTAGTGGTAAATAGGGTGAGAGGTCTGGGAACTGTGTATAGGGGTGGGCCTAATTGTGGGCTGGGTACCGTTGAGACCAGAAGGTCTGAGAGTTGTTTACCAGACTGGTCATAGATCCAAGCCAGCTACTTCAGGACCAGGGGTCTGAGATGGGTAAAGGTACGTTCCACCACTCTGAACCAGCTACCAGCAATAGTTGTTTGTGTGTGTATGAGTGTGCATGAAGCAACTGGGAGACAATAGGGTTCAAAGCTACTGCAGATGTATATCTAAGGCCAGTTACTTTAGGGGTTCACATTGAATATATACATATATATGCATATTGAATATATATATATGCCTATATATTTATATATTTTCCACTAACAGACTTTCACACTGATCAGAAACAGAGGGAACAGGATGAGAATATTAATGTTGTCTACGTTTTCATAAATGCCTTTTTTTCTGTCAGTGAGGGTGACCATGTGTTCTTGTATACGTGTATTGTGCTATGTCTAAATGTGAACCTTCCTACTCGCTTGCCCTGGGGACAAGGGACTTCCTCAGCACTGTTAGCCTTCTAGAATCAGCAGCTCTCAGTACATACCAGCAAAACCTTACACTATTAGAACACAGACATGCAGACCATGAAGTAACATCCTTGCCATCTTACACTTGGGAAAGCTGAGGCAGAAAAAGGAGACGTAAGCTAATTTACCTGGTGGGCCAAAGGCAGATCACCTGTGGTTTTGATCTGCTGGAAAAGTGAGAGTCACCACTCAAAGGCAGTGAATAAAACAGAGCATCTCTGAGTGCAGGATGCTGTAAGCGAAGAGGAGTAGAGAGGAACAAAAGCCTTCCAGCTCAAGTAGCAAGGTGTCTATGAAAGAGTTTGTAAATTTCTAACACACCTTACTTCTGCAGGGAGAGATTAATATTTTGAGAAATATTCAAAGTGAAGACATGGCAAGTTTTATGCTACTTGTCCCAAATCAAATCAAAGAAACAAACAGAACCGGGACGCTTCTCTGCAAGAGAGTGTCGTATCTTAGGCTGATAGACTATAAACCACAGGGTATAGTAAATACTACAATAACACATAGTTTATCATGTCTTGTTCTTTAATTGTCTTACACACTGTATAGTTTTCCATTCTATCTTCTGCCTTGCTCCAAACATAAATATAAATATAAATAAACCACATACTAAAGAAAGGCATTCTAGAATTTAGCATTAAAGTCTTTGAGACAGACCACAGTGCAATTAAACTATTGTGTTGCTTGAGGTGCAGAACAACTTGGCATGTGGTTTCTCTTATACTTCACACTTCACTTGTGTCAAGAAACAATGCCAAATGGCAACACGTGAAGTCTGTAGATGGTGGCTAAATATATCTTATTGAGGCTAGTCTGCAGATCCTGCTTCCTTGCTTCAAGCACCAAAAAGCAAACCAGAAGCTATGCAAAAGCAGACGCCTGATTTGATTTCCTCTGTGTCACACAAATACTAGAGAGATTTCCATCCTGAGTTTGCTACTTGGAGGGAAACTTGTTAAGATTATGAGCATTTTGAACTGGCACACATGGGGTATGGTGGAGGAGACAGGAGATAAATCCTGGTGTAAACTCTTTTACCGCTAGAGAAAAATACTGTAACTGTTTGGAGACTGCCCTGCCGAGCATCTCTGAATAGCTTTCTTTGAGTGAAAAGAAAAATCTTCCTGACTCAGCTGGGGTATGAAAACAACTTGCCAAAACATCAGCTCAAGCTCAGCTAATTGCAATACTAGTTATTAAGCTATTAATGGAGACATGGAGGAGTGAAGTGAATGTGTCAGGAAGTATAAGACACAGGAGGTGGATGCTACCTTCCTTTCTTTTTTTTACAAAGGAATTGTATCATAAACTTCAGAGGGCTGCATTTGTGCATTTTGTCTTTTTGGGTATGGTAAAATTTTTAAAAAATTGTATATATAACTGCATACAAAATAAAAATACATAAGCTTGAATGTGCATATATATGTATATGTTCTTCATGTGTCTGCATAAGAACATGATCTAATGAACAGCTTGAAGTCTTCTGTGTAATTGCTTGCATTTCAGTAGGAATTGTTATGACATTATAATTCAATCAAAACAAAATCAAGTTGGATTTTTTTACTGTCATCCAAGTCTGCCTTAATGTGACAGGGACCACTTGAAACAGACATCCTCTTTGAAGGGAAACATGGCCCCTTCTATCTTCTGCATCAAAATCCTATGACTTGAAGAAGGTGCACTATGATGATAGCAGCATCACAATTTTCTACTTGATATTTTTGACGGTTTAAATGGCACTAGGGTTTTATTGTCCCAGGTCTCATTCTATGTCTTAGTGATGACAAAGATGAGTTACCTCTGTGTGGAGAAAACAAGAGAAACATGCCTGTTTTGGAGCAAGTGAATTCCCCATATCATCATAAGTGGATTGTTGCAGTTGTTGGGATATATGTGTAAAAGTATGTATAGTGAAAATAACTATACCTATATGATGCATTCAAATAAAATGCTGAGGAATAATGCTGCTCAATTAGCAGCAAACAGAAACCAAATGAAAATGATTAAATTTCTGTTGCTTGCTATGAAGGCAGACACTCCTACGCTTCAAATGAATGGTTAAAAGGACTGAGAACACTTCAAGTGTTCTCTAAAGCTATTATGAGCCTTCAAACCAATAGCCGTCTTAGGAAAGACAAGCTAGAATCTTTAATGAAGAGCGAACTGGTGTAATTTCCCAGTAAATGGGAACGGAATGATATGCTGCTGTGTAGAACTAAATGATAGCACTACTCCAGACTGACAAACAGCTCTAGTTGTTTTAAGGGCAGATCCTGGGGAACAGAACTGTATTATAAGTTCATGAGTACCTGTTCCCCATGGTACTGCATTATTTGACCAATTAGTGTTCAGAATGGCTCACAAGGCACTCTGTTTTAGAATACCTTTTCAGACTGAACATTTTAAGATCTGTGTAAGCAATGCATTCACTTCCACAACATGCATATCAATAAAGCCTTCAACAACTTCACACTTACTTTATGAAGAATGGTAATTTTATTATTTGAAAATGTTCCATAAAAGTATATTCGGTGTTCAGAATTTGTTCAGACATAAATATTTTTTTTTCTTTCCCCTAAAAAATATCCCTGAAGTTCTTTTACTACTTTACTACTGGCCCGTTTTTACCATTTTTTCCATTTTAATTAATTTGCTCTGACATAAAATATGCACATATAAATACACACAATAATGAATTCACTCAGAAATCATATTTATTGTACTGTAACTGAAATGAACTGCTCTAGTATCACTTAAATGTTTTCTTCTCCAAGTTGACTGTAAAGTGCAATGTTATGGCATTTTTAGACAATTTGGGAGAAGGTCAATCATGATTAATTTAGGATTATTAAAGAATGCTGGTAAGGATAGTGTGTGAATTATAAAGAACAACAATCAGGGTATGCAAGTGAAAAAAATGAATGAAGTGAATTTGAGTCTGGTTTCAACTTCCATGACCACTCCGTTATAACCTCAGTTGCCACCCTTAAGCCTGTATTTACCTCCCTTTGCATCCAATTGCCTGCATGTCTACCTGACTGGATGGGAGGGAGCAGGGAGGGGCACTGCTCTGGATGGGAATTCATGCTAAACTGTTAGAGCAGCTATGACCTGTTTAAATACACAGCTGACCTACAGCCATTCCCCTGGAACAAGCACTAAACTCTGGCTCTCTTCAACTCAATTTTACGTGTATTTTTAGTTAATAGATACTTGTTCTCTAGTTTCATTTTTGGGAGAGAAAAATATTAGTTTTTTTAAAATACCTATTTCTTATCAGCAATTTAAGATAATTGCATTATAAGGGGAAAATATAATTCTTTCATTACTTTTTCACTAAAGGAGAAAAAAAATTAAATTACCATGAATATCAGACTCAGGTAGTTCTTCTGGGGCTTTCTTTGGAGGTGTGTTTGAGATATGGGCAAACAGAGGGGCTGAAATGTGCTGCCAGGAAATGTGTATGTGGTACTTTGTGATATGTGTATGTGGTACTTTGGAGCTTTTGGTTTGAGTGTGGACTGGTAGGAAACTGCTATTTGGATTTGGCTCTTCAACGGAGAATTTATAAGAAGGAAGCAGCTGTGGTTGTATAACTGCTGGCTCATCCACAACTGCAGGTCAGCGGGCAAAGGTGCTAATGGCTTGCCTATTAGTGAGTATTGTGGATGTAAACATCCAGAGTGAAATTTCCCATGAAAGGAGTAAAAATTGCTATATGATAGCGGTGCCCAAAACCGTAGTGATGTAAAGAATCCTTTACAACACTCCTGTCCCACTGAGCCTTTCCTCTATACACCATACTGTCTCTAATAACAACCTTGAACACAAGATTTCTCAGCTGAAAGGCTCAATATTGTAGTAGGAAAAGGGTCACCGAGTCTGAACTACATCCAGCGAAGTCTAACTGCTTAACAAAGGCCTTTTGATGAGAGTTGTTTTCTATATGCAACCGGATCCCTTTTCATTGCCTCTCTTCCACCGCCTGCTCAAAGAAATAGGGCTCATGCACACTCTGAAAATGAAGACTATCAAAATGCTGCAAACCAGCACACCTACAAGCTTTGCAACTCTGTTGCTGCATAATGAAGAAATTCTTATTTTTTCAATAAGAAATCTGAAAATTTAATAGAAAAGATAAGGGAAATCTTTTCTCAGTGTCATTCATGTATAAAGTTCGTCATAAAAGTGTACTGAGATGTTGAAAATGTTATTTCCTTCAAAGCTGGACAGTCATTGTACAATGAGGCTACATTTCAACATGTTTGAATTGGTAATAAACTGCTGAAAACATTTAGGGAGCAGGTAGGTTGTGATCATAGTATTTTAGGAGTCTGTGTGTTTGAATTCAACAATCAGATGTTCTTACTACACAGAAGAGAACATGATCCTGCACTGGAAGCGTTCAATGACAAGTGAATGTTTTCATTAAAGAAATTCTGAGAACTGATTTATGGCCATCTGATTGCATCTCATACTGGAAAAAGGAAACCCTGCAAAAAAACTTGCTTAGAGGGAATTCATTATACTTTCCAAGGGGCCATCTAAAAGGTTTTCTTTTAAACTAAATAAATTCTGAACAATAGCATTAATTTTAGCTGCTTTTCCATGTTTAAACTGCTTTGTCCATGTTTAAACTGCTTTGTGACTGTATTTTTTTACATTTCTGATAGAGCTTTCTGAAGATACAAACTCCTAATGAAAAGACAGAAGCTAGACTGATATATCAGATATGTAGGAAAACATCTGGAAGTATCAGTATTTGCAATCTCTGTAAGGTCTGAAGATTTACTCATAAACTGAGTTTTACTGAGTACTGTTTAAACACATTGCTGGTCTTTGGGTAGTTGCTAGGAGGGACTTAGATTCATATTAATTAAAGATATTACAAGAAAATGGGTTTAAAATTGTATTCTGAATGGCCCAGAGATATGAAGAAGCAAGTGAAGTGAAAAAAAAAACCCAGCAATTTATGATATCCTTACTACAGAAAGAAGTCTATCATGTCTAAAGACAACCAACAACACGGCAATGAATTTTGTGTATCTGACAAAATTTGTCTCTCATGAGTAAATATTTTGTGTGTAGTTATATAGTGAAATAGTTTGCCTTTCCCTTTCCCATATTAAGATCTGCTTCTGAACAGTTTATCTTCCTAGCATACGTAAATGGACACCGTGTCTGAAGTTGATAATGTGAATAACAAAAAAATGGGAAATACGTATATGTTTACAAACTTGTATCTTATCCAGCAACAAGTTAGTTAAGCAAGATCTGTAAGCTGTGTTTTGCCTCCCTGAGGTGTTCAAGTGAGATAAAAGCTCAAGGTCTTGCTCCAAATGCTCACTGTATTTAGAGAAATTCAAAGACAGAACCGATTTCCTCTGCTGTTTCTTTTCTGTATAACAGACTAAACCAATACCTCCAATAAAAACACTCCTGCCTGGAGTGGGAGGAAAAAATTAGTGTTGACAGGGAATGAACTAGATAATTTTCATGCAACATTCCAGAAAACGTATCTATGGAACATGTCCAGTTCCTATTTACTAACCAGAGAACTAGCTGCAGCTGTTTATTATGACTGGTTGTGCCTGTTTGATAGTGTGGAATCATATTTGCATAAAGATAAAAGGAAAGGTGATAGAGAACAGAGTTTAGCCATGCTTTTACCACTAATTAAAGGTAATTTCAGAGAATTAGATATAATTTGTTGAAGAATTCTTTCCAGTAAATGGCAACTCTGATTTCACAATTAAAAGACATTGCTTGCTATGGCTTTCAAGGTCATACCTGTGGGGGTAGTGTCCCTCACTAGACAGATCTAATGCTGCTGTGAAAGACAGGTGTTTTGTTAGATTTCAGCTATACCCTTTCACACCTGCAAAGCCTCAATCATAGCAGTGATGCTAATGAGGATCAGGTGCTTTTTCCAGTCTCCAGACAAGGAACTGGCATGAGTGTTACTGTATGATATCTGGAAGCCTTTCATTTATGTCTGCAGATGGGCTTTGAGACTTGCTGTAAGGTGCTTTTTCAAACTTCTAGTGGGGAAAGAAGCTCAGGTCTGGAAGAAAGTTCAGTGGAACAATCAGGTACAGTCAGACAGAGAAAATGCCAACATCGAAGCTCATGACAAACAAACATGGTGGCTATGAATAGAGCAAGCAAACAATTTATAGTAAAAAAGATACTTCAGTAAGTATCATTGTCTATTCTTTTCATACTGGGATCTGGGTCAGGGACCTCAATATACAGAAAATAGCAATAAAGTAGCTATAAAACCTGCCAAATAGATGTTGAAAAGATGTCACATTAGTGACAGCTGCCAGATAAAGTCTAATTGAAGGGCCCTTATTCCCTTAAAGTTTGAAAGTTTGCTATTTATTCTGGAAAATAATAATGGATGCCTTCAGCAAAGGTTTATTTTTAATAAAGCAACTGACTTTATTTGTGATTGCACCTACATGGTTCTAATATTCCATTATGAAACATGAAATTTGTTAAAGGGAATTCCTAACAGAGCAATCTCTCCCACTTTTTTCCTTTGCATTTCCATGTATTAGTTTTGACGTTCTCCACTCCCTGCAATTTATAACAGTTAAGGAGAAGTTAATAATGGCTCTGAGAAGGGGAAAAAAAAGAAACCTACTGAAAGAGAAAAGAAAGGGGAAAAGGTCTACATTCTCAGCAGGAGCTTAGTTAATTATCTGACTCCTTCAGAGCCACCTGTGGCACAGGACACTACCTCAGCCAAACAGTTAGCGTTTCTACACTGAGGGGGAAAAAAGAGGAATGGCCAAATACCAAGATGTTTGACATAGTGCTTAACTCTAAATTTAGTTAGAGCAGACCCGAAGGACTGCAGATATAGGGTTTGTTTTTTCTCTTTGATTTTAAATATGACATTCCTGGCTGGAATGGACAGAGTGGGAGAACAAGAAAGTGTTGTGTAAAGTGGAGTTTAGAAAAGCTAAGCTGTGGTGCAGCGCATTTTGTGCTGTTCTGTTTATGAATCCTCCTGTATTGAACTCTGATACAGCAAAGAAGAGGAATGACTCTCTATTCTTTCTTTCCCTACTCATTTGTTACTGACTTTATTCTCTATTTGGGATGCCTGTGTAGTCCTTGGCCAAAAATTTCTTGGGCCACAATATATTTAAACCATTTGAAACCAACGAATCAATCTGCATAAACAATCTGAGCATTGTGGATCTGCTTCTTTTTTTCCCTGTAAGTCGGTCAACCTCATCTTGATCCCTGCGAAGGTGACAGAGCACCTGGTCCTGGAAACATTTCCAAGCATGTAAACAATGAGAAATGATGAGAAAATCATCAGTAGCATGGCTTCACCACAAGAAAGTAATGATTGGCCAACTTTACAAACTTCTACAATGAAATGACTGGCCTAGTAGATGGCAGGAGAGCAGAGGATGTTGTCTGCATGACTTCAGTGAGGCCTTTGACACTGTCACCCATTAGATCCTCTTAGACAAGTTGTTAATGTCAGGCTGGGTGAAGTCAGTGCTGTGGGTTGAAAACTGGCTGAATGTCCAGGCCTGGAGAATGGTGATCAGTGGAACTAGGTCCAGCTGGAGGTCAGTAACAGTGATGTAACCCAGGAGTCAATACTGGGTCCAGTTCTGTTAAATATATTCATTAATAATCTGGCTGATAAGGCAGAGCATATCCTCAGCAAGTTTGCTGCTGACGTGAAACTGGAAGGAGTGGCTGATCCTGCTGCAACCCAGAGGGACCTCAAAGCCTGGAGAAATGGGCCTAGAGGAACTTAATGAAATTGAGTGAATAAGCCAACACAGTACTGTATGCTGGGGACTGCCTAGCTGGAGACCAGCTTGGCAGAAAAGGACCTGAGGATCCTGGTGGATCTGAAATGGAACATGAGCCAACAATGTGCCCTTACAGCAAAGATGGCAGATGGTATTCTGTCTTGCATTAGCAAAAGTACTGCCAGGAGGTTAAGGTAGGAGACCCTCCACTGTACTTCACTCCCCCTGTACTCAGCACTGGTGAGGCCTCATCTCAAATCCTTTCAGTTTAAGGCCCCTCACTACCAGAAAGACGTTGAGGTGCTGGAGCATGTCTAGAAGGGCAACAAAGCTGGTGAAAGGTCTGAAGCACAAGTCTTGCGAGAGGTTGGTGAGGGAACAGGGATAGCATAACCTGGAGAAAAAGAGGAGGGGGAGACCTTATTGCTTTCTAGAACTACCTGGAAGGAGGTTGTGGCAAGGTGGGGTTCTTGTTACTTCTCCCAAGGAACAAGTGACAAGACAAGAAGAAACAGCCTCAGATTGTGCCAGGAGAGGTTTAGAATGGAAATTAGGAAATTTCTTGTTGAAAGTGTGGTCAGGTGTTGGACAGATTGCCCAGGGAAGTGGTGGAATCACCATGGCTGGAAGTGTCCAAAATGTGTGGATGTGGCACTGGGGGATATGGTTTAGTGGTAAACGTGGTGGTGCTGGATTGATGGTTGGGCTTGATGATCTTAGAGGTCTTTTTCAACTGTAATGATTCTATGATTCACCTCTCCTCAGCACTGGTGAAGCCACACCTGGAGTGCTGAGGTAATTTCTGGGCTCCTCAGTAGAAGAAAGACATGGAGATTGTCCAGCAAAGGGTCACAAAGGTCATGAAGGAACTACATCATCTCTCCTTTGAGTAAAGGCTGAGAGGGCTGGGACTGTTCAGCCTGGAAAGAGGAGGCTAATCAGGGAAATTATTAAGTATATAAATACCTAAATAGAGAATGCAAAGAAGACAGAAACAGGCTCTTTAAAGTGACAGCACCAGAGGCAATAGGCAGAAACTGAAACACAGGAATTTCTCTGTGAACACCAGGAAGCACTTCTTCACTGAGGTCAGCAGGCACTGTTGCAGGTTGCCCAGAGAGGTTTTGAAATCTCCATAACTGCAGCTATTCAGAAGTTGTCTGGACACGGTCCTAGACTACCTGCTCCAGGGGGTCCTGCTTGAACAGGGCAGTTGGACCTGCTTGAGTAAGGCAGATGACCTCCAGAGGTCCCTTCCAACATCAACCATTCTTCTGAATATGTAATTCCACAATTCTGTGATTTTTGCCTCATCCTTCTTCTCATCACTAATTTGAACAAGTCATACAGCAGCCACTGAGAGAGTACCCTTCCTCCCCTTCACTGTTCAGGGGTGACAGTTTGTGGGTCCTATCAAGCAATAGCTTTAATCTTCAACTTCTGCTGACTGTATATGACTGCAACACTCCTGTGTCCAGGTTTTTTGCCAAGGAGAGACAAAATCTATGTTATATGTTCTTACCCTAGAAAAAAATGAACTCCCCGATTCTTCAATCAATAGCATAAAACACAATTACAAATATTCATACTACATCTAATAGCTGACTTTCATAGGAATGCTTGATTAAGCCCTGAGGTATCTTGCACCTGGACCTCCAAGGTTTTCCTTCTAAAACAAACACTGCAGCTGTTGAGAATAAATTCCACTTGTTCTCGTCATCGTTTCCTGATGCTTTCTTCCTTCAGTCTCTCCTGTTTGCTTTTTTAACTGCCTGTAATGTATTTGAACAAAAGGATAGATGTGAAACCCCTTATTATCTTCCTTTGGGGTTTCTGGATAGGTTAAAATGAAAGAAATGGCATTGCATGCCTATGTGTCTGAGTTTAAACCTCCCCTGACTAACAGTGAGAATATTGCAGTTTGCAATTATTCTCATTCACAAAAGAGATAAACAAATCTTTCTCATGATGGAGTGCCAGATTCAAATAATATTTTTCGTCTGGCTTTTTTTTCTTCATACACTTCATATACATATACAGACCTCGCATGGTCTGGCCCTTGTGTGTTACTGCAAGTTCGATAACTGATGTCAGCCTTTAACAATGTAGGTAGTATTCCTTGTCCTCACATTCTGTTCTGTAATGCATGTAGTTTTCCTTCTTTTATTAATAAAACTTCTGTTGTACTATTTGCTACGTACCCATGTCTAGCTGAAAATTAATGCACAGAATTTTCATGCGAAATGATGACTCCTACTACAGTATCCACCTTTCCTTCAAAAAAATTTATGTAACTAGTGATACTTTCGTTCTTTTTGTTCACTTTGCTGATGGCTTGGAAAGTGATGTAAGGTTTTGCATTTCTTCTCATGTGCTGGTTACGGCATTGAATTTTGCTGTTTGCAATTGCATGTGAACTTTTACTTGGTTAGTATTTTTTCCTATGATGAGGAGCTCCTAAAGCCTTTCCTTTTAGTTATATTTTGAAGTTATTAAAAGAGTATTCAGTGTCAGAACTGTTGACCTTCTATAAGCTTTGACATCAGACGGATGACATCTTATGTTGGTTAACTCTAGTTATTCCGGTAGTTATTTCAGACCAGTTCCTTCCAAACGGCACTATTTAACCCTTCAGCTTCATCTGCTACTGCCGCATATTTTCTTCTCTTTCTACCTTCTGTTTGATAGAATCTCACTCATAAGTGTCATATAACTTCTGATAAATGCATTTGTTACTGTTGCTTTCTTAGTCCTCTCTGCAGGAGTTAAATGAAAATTCAGGCAGAACTTGAAATTAAAAACTTCAAATACATCAGTCAAGGCTAGCTCTGAATAGATATTGTCATCTTTTTTTTACTGGGACTCTTGTTTGCAAATATAGATGAACCTTTCTTGGTTCATCTGGTTCTTTGTAGTGTTAAGTGATCACTCGCTGCTTAAGATACTTGCAGGATCTAAGCTTTATTCTGGTGAGTGAAGGACTTCAGCTCTCTCTGAATAATGAAAACTGCTTTGCATTGCTTCCTTTGCGAAGCTTAACTGCGAGTGTACATCTAAAGCATAAAAGAATATGCCACACCTTGCTCTGTAAAAATTTTTTCAAGAATTAATGAGCAAGATCATAATCCTTGATATGTTACAGGAATCAAACTAAATAGAGGTTTAAGATGAATATGCTGAGATCATCTCCCAGTGCGAGAATAGAAGACTTTCAAAATAATCATGATAACAATAATAAGAGTAATGATAGTAAAAATAACAACAACAACTCTAATTTTTATTAAAAAAACAGTGGGACATTTAACTTTTGAAAGAGAAAAATAAAATATCACAGGGAGACAAAATAGGTTTCTTAAAAAAAAAAAAAATTAAAAAAAGGCTTTTCCACTTCCCACTGTGGCCTAGAAGGTAGGTCCTGTATTTGTTTTTAATCAGTTTCCATAACCTTCAGAGTTTTGGTGACACTGCAGCCTCCTCCAGTCACCAACACATTTTTTCTGTCACATCTGGCTTGTATGGCTGCTCACTCAGTGTTTCCCAGGGTACATTCCCTTCCCCTGCAGCCCCCAGAAATCCCCTCCCTCACCCTCTAGAGGGGCTCACCTGAATGTTTATCCTAAAAGGAACATAGTGCAAACTGAGAAATAAACAAAACCAACCTACTGCCCATCACAGGCCCTTTGCCTATAGTTGAGAGAAGAGAAGCATAAAATCCGCAGACACAGTAAATTGCAGCAGTGTTTCATTATGCTCTCTGGGGTCTCCTTTTCTCTTCAGGCTGTGTTTGGTTTTTTTTTTGTTTTAAGTCAAAGATTCATGAAATGTGCATTATTCAGTGTAAATTCAGTTTGGCCTTCAATCCACCTGCTGGATTAAAAGTGTTATCTTTCCAAGTACACAGTTGTTTTTAATTACCCCTTCAATGAAGCTGAACAAATGGCAGTCAGGTCAGACTATCCAGCATGGCTCATAAATTTTATGAGCTATGTTGCACACCACAACAATATGTGCAACCAGCTTTCACATAACAGCACACTAGCTCTCAGCCAGATACTACCTTTACTGCAGATGGTCCTAACTGCATATCTTCTTGCATGGCTGTTGTGTAAATTAAATATTCTCCATTTACATTGTAAGCAATGAACATAAGCTCCAATTACCATGGTTTTGTCCTACATTCAGGCAGTGTTTGGCACTTTTCACCTGTAGCATATGTGCACTCTGTCTTGAGAAATTTAACATTGTCCATGAAAAAGGTAGTATAAATATTTAGGGACTATAGTGGAAACAACCTCCTATCCCTTCCACATGGGTTTATTGTGAAGGTAACAAAGACACAGATTGCTCATACTTTTTTCCCAGCTCTGTGATATGTTTTACTTTCAGATGTCTGAGACTTTTGAAGCTCTCTTTTCCACTCAACATACCTTCTCCATTTCTGTATTTTCATTTCTTAGTAAAGTTCTTAGTTATTTGTTCCACACCAACAGCTTAGGGATGTAATTAGTGCTTGAACTGTTCATAGCAGAATGTTTAAGAACATCAGATGAGCAGTGTTGCCAGCAGTTGTTGTCTTCCAATCCAGACTTCCATTAGAAAAGTGGTTTTCAAAGTTTCTCTCTATTTTTCATGTAAGAAGTGCTAACAGTGAAATTACTGCTCAAGAGTAAATGTCAATTAGACATAGGCAAAAGAAATCTTTAGGTTTTGCTATCTTGGGAAAAAAAAAAGTGTGTGGGGAGGTAGGTGTGTGGGAAGAGAAAGCAAAAAAAAGAAAGGAGTTTCATTTCCTGCTAGTTCTCACAGCATGGATCAGAGTTTCTTAGCAGTATGGTAATAGTGTCCAGAGACTGCAGTGAGGATCAGGCCATACTGCTAGGCAATGCATATGCAAGCAGGATACTGCCTGTGTTGAAATAGTGCCACAGTCAATCTCTAAGGTCTTCCCTTGAGGTGCATCTCTCAGTAATACACTTCAGAAATCAGGCTGTTGTTCCCTTCTCATATAGATGTCCTAGTTTCTATCTCAAGGCTTTGGGACCTGGCTGGGGTGTCCCTGGCACCCAGGGCAAAGGAGGTTGATGATTTCCAATCAGACCTGATCCCAGAGCAGTAATAAAAATAAAAATGACATATGACAGTGACAAGGGAGAGGGATGGGAAACAGTGAGGGAGAAGAAGTATGTTGAATTAATATGGGAGTTTTGCCCACTGTTTACAGAGATGGTAAGGCAGTTAAAGGAAAAAATGCTGCAAGGATCTAGACAGGGAAACCCACGGGAGAAAGACAGTCTGAAACAATCTTCCAAATCAGTAAATACAGAGGGCAGCAGAATGCTGAGCTTTTACTGTAATCAATGTCAGCTGCAAGTTGTAACTTCATGCTATTAGTTACAATAGAGCATACTTCCGGAGTGTTACTGTTGTGTTTCTTCTGTTGGCATTAAAATTTCCTCTTTCCCTTTTCCTTCTGCTCCACTCCTGCCCCCACCTTCTGAAACAGGATCAAGTTTCAAACTGCTGTCTGAGATGAAAAAAAAAAAAAAAAGAAGGACCCTAGAAGGGAAAAAGTAGCTTGTGGTTTTAAGGGCCTCCTAAGCAATTCTCAGGGTGGACCCCCTCCAACTGCAAATGCTTTATCTGTGAATGTAAACTTTATAGTATCAGCTCTAATGTTATGTCTTTTCAGAAAGGATCAAATCACTATTTAGTGGACAAATTGCCAGACAATTCCTCCTTGAGTAATTTGTACCTCAGACAACTAATGAGCCAAATGATTTGGAGAGAATCAGAAGGAACCTATAGCTTTAATACTTTGAATCAAAAACAAAGTTCAGTTTGAGGTCTGGGTTAGAGATGTACCCAAACTGCTACCCCTGCTAAAAATAACTCCACATTTTAGAGATGTTTGATGTAGGTTTTGCTCTGATTTTGGGGTTTGGATTAATTTCAAGTTTGGTTTTTTGTCGTGTTAAAGGTGTTGATTTGCAGAAAAAGTAGGGAAAACTACTTCTGTAAGCAGGAAAATTTTATGACACTTGTAAGTACACAAATTAGCACAGGTATATTTTTTTCTCTGATTCATTCTCTGAGTCAGTAAAACTACTGTGAATCTGAGGAGAGAAGCAAAAAAATTCTAATTGTGTCAATGGAAAAACTTTATAATAAATAACATTTACACAGCAACAGAGCTGCTAAATGTTCTGTCTTCCACCTAGACTTTTAGTTACAAGCACTAGTTGCTTTACAGGACCAAGATGCATGCCAGTCTGTTCTACATCCTGCTGAGAGGTAAAGGAATTCTGATTTTAACAGATATGAAGACTTCTTATCTGTCAAAATGCTTTTGCAAGAAATACCAGAATGGACATTTGCAATGATGGAGACCTAAATCATGGGGAGCATATGCCTCACCATTTTAATATTCAGGAACAATAAGACCCTAGGATAGGTAGAACTTTGCCACATCATATCTTCACCTTGGAAAATGTTAGGTTTGACAGCTATCTCTTGCTGTTTCTGGTACTTACATCAAGTTAAAACAGTAGTTTTGCACCTTCAAGACAGAAAATAAAGGCCAGTTTGACCAGTCTGAGACACTGGAGGTAGGAGTCTTTTCAAGTGTCCACAGTCTGGTTCTTTAGTTGGTCTTGCAGACATTAAGCACATTTTGAAAATCTTTCTTAGGCTATCCTAGGTTGGATACTGTCAGAAATACATTTAGCTAGAAAGAATGCAATTTGTTGGGGCACTTCAATAATATGATACTGATGCATTCATTTATAAGGTGAAGGATTTTTCCCTGTGATAGCTTGCTTTTTATTGTAGGATAAGAATCTCTTGTGTCTAAAATCAACCATGTAGGTTTTGTGCCTATTTTTCTTCTAGACACATTTTTATACTGTAGCAGACATTAACAAGAAAAAAAGACAGAAAAAACCTGCATTTTCTTCAGGTTTTATCTGTGTAAACCCACCTGCAAAACAGTTTACACAAATCAAATGGCAAGAGAGAAATCAAGTAAATAGAATATTCATTTAAAAATTTTACTTCAACTCTGTTGGAGTTCTGTTTTGGTTTTACTTTTTTAAACACAGAAAAATCCCTTTCTTATTGCACATAAAATATTGGTATATGGAGCAAACATAGAAAAAAAAAAAGAGTAGATAGGTCTGCTGGGAAACCTGACTGGTTGAAAGGGCCAAAAACCCCACCAATCTCTTGTGAATAGCTTTTGAGCTGGCACACTTGCTAACAGTGCCTCAAAGCTGGACAGGCAAGATGTACATATTCCTCCTTTTCAGTTGCTTTCCTACTTGGCTGACTTAATAAGGAGGATTTGTGGAGGGATGCTTTTAATGGCAGGATTTCATATGGTAAGAATGTCATGCAGCAAACAAAATTTGGCATTTTGGCAAAGGCATTCAGCTCATCTAGATGAATGAAAGCCTGACATGACCAAGATGATGCAGTGTCTTACAATTTTATCTTAAAAACTTAAACTAGCATGCTGTTGTGAATGTTTCTAGGGATACAATCTCTTTGCCATGCTCTAAATGAAAGCTGAAAATGACAACTGTCAATGATATAAGTGTGAATTTTAGGTAAATCAGAGTTCCTCTTGACCCCCTCAAATAGTTTACTGTACCAAACATTTAGAAAATCAAAAGTCCCAAACTAAACTCTGAAACTTTCTGCGTATGTTTGAAATACTCTATCCAAATGCCTACAGAAAAGACTTGTTTACAAAACTTTACAACTGCTATTTGGATTTCATAACCCAGTTTATACCTACTGAGTAGATGTCATCATCATATTAGTTAATTCTGAATATCATCCTAGCGAAGTGTTTTCATTCTTGACTATTTTATATGCTGATATAAACTTGGTTTTATCCTTTTTCCTGCAATGTTACATAGCAATATTCTAATTTCAAAATAGACCTTTTGACAAATCTCAAGATAATAACAAACCATGAGCTTTAAATTTTCCTCTATTGTTCATATTGTCTTGTTCATTCTAGAAAGGATAATGCCATCAGTTTGTATTTCACAACAAATAGACCTTAAGAAAACCCTGAAAGAGGTTTTAAATTTTTCTTCATTTTTTAGAAGTAAAATTAAGAAGGCTGAAGGTGTTTGAACTGCTTTCAGTGCTTATCTGTTTGCTAGTGCCTTGGAGGCTTTTTTTTCATACCTATTTGGTTACAGTACTGGTAAAGCATGGAAACTAAGACAGTTTTTGGACAGGATTATGAACACACTGGCATATTCTATTTTGTCAGCAAGCTGTTGTAAAGAGGGATGATTATATAGCTTATATAGTTCCTCTGTTACCCCTAGATTTGAAAAGGGACAAGGAAACCATATAGATGTTGGATAGGGAACCAGATTACCCTAAAATTAGAAAAATTAAAAGAAGAAAAAGAGGATTTATTTTGGATCCGATGTGTATGTCAAAATGTTGTATGAAAATAATATTTTGCTTCCATTTTTCTACCCTAAAGTTTTCTTAGAAGAGTTTTTACTGGCTTATGAATAGTTTGCCTTTTAAATAAGTATATGTGTGTTTTTACAGGAGGTTGTTAGTAAAATATGTAGTTAAGGCTTAGTTTGTAGCCAGAGAAGTATTACTTAATGCTCATTGCACTTAATTCAGTTGGCTGAAAATCAATCCTCATTCAAACATGTGAAGCTACATTTGACCCATTTTCAAAGAGATGCCTTGAATCCTGTTTGAGAGAAAGGCCTGCATTATATGTGTGCTTGACAAACTATAATGCAAGGCCAGTTGCTTAGATTTTTTTTTGGCAACAGTTTTACACCTGAAGCTGAATAAAAACCAAACCCAAGCCCCTCTTTCCTTAGTATCAGAACTTTTTCTTGTGATGGAAATTGATGAAATAAATTTTTTAAATTCTCAACCAAATTTGGCTTTTGTACATTATACCACCACCATATCAGCGCTAATTACAATGGAAGACAAATGTCTGAGATTTTTTATTTTCCATTGCATTTAAAATTATCAATTAACTTTGTTCTGATTTAGAAGATAAACAAATTTGGAGATATTGGAACTTTGAGTGGAATGAAACCCTTTTTATTATTTTTCCTTATAACATAGATTCTGAACCAGGCCAGCTGGCATGATCTCACCTTGGAAGGTGTCAACACATCTCTTGGAATGCCTGAATGCTCTACGTGTACAAATAAACAGTTAGATCTATCACACACATTTAGATCTATCAAGCTCTGTCTCATCTTGTGGTCTGGCAGCTGTAATATTTCCCCCATCCTATTTCCCCACCCTTGTTTGCTGAAATGCCTTAGGGATACCAAACTGCAGTAAACCAGGTGCATCCATTGACTTGTATATAGTGATGTGTGTTTTTTGTCACTGCTGTTTTTGTAATGAGCTGTAGGTTACTAGATGGAAATGATAAATTTTGTGTCAGGGCTCTACAGACATCTGTAGCTACACTGTCACACTTAGCAGTGACTCTGCTTCCTAGTTAAAAAAATTCCTTTTTCAGTGTGCCTTGACCATTCTTCTTCCCCAAGAAGTGAAAACACTGTGACAGGCTCAATTTGTGCTTGCATTGTAATGTGTCTAGGTGGTTCAAAGGATCTGCTGCAGCCACCTTCCAGGGGTCTCAGTGGTATTCCAATTAATCAATTTATTGTCAATGTCAATTAATAAGGTGTTATTAGCAGACCAGTAGGAGAACCCCCAAACCAAATAACTTAGGAATCAACTGTGAGTGTAGACATTTACTACACAGTAAATCTGAGGTTTTGGTAGGCATATCTAACCTGAATTAACACCTGGGACTGCGAATATTCCTGCATCAAAACCCGACCTCTGACATCACAGGATTGTTGCTTCTGCTCTTGATCTCTTTGGGCTTGAGGATATGGCCTTTACCCTGGGACATCTCAGTATTTCTCCATCATCTTTACAGCAATTCTTTTGAGGAACTGTGAAAAGTGAACTAGATGACCATCACCACTTTAGTGATGGTAAATATTTAATCCCTCCTAAAGAAGAAATGGTTGGATAAGCCAGTCTATATAGCGTAGCTGATACTATCAAACTGCCAGATGTGATTCTGAGAGTTTTCTAGAGGCATGATGCAAAGGTAGTCTGCATTGAACTGCAATCTTTCTTGTTGTGTCTCACAAGGGAAATCATTTGCCATAAAGTTAAGTGTTACATTCCTTAAGCAAGAGACCTGATGTGCAAATATATTTCCATGATTTACACTTATACTTCTCATTTATGTAGCAAAGGGGACATAACGTATGTGTTTTTGTTTGGTTTGGGTTTTTTTTGTTGCCTCATGAACTGTTAAACAGCAACAGATAATATTCAACTATATTACCTCATCTAGCTGAAATCCTCATAACTGGTGTGAATGTGATTAAAGAAATTCCTTTCCCCTAAGGGTTTTGAGTGAGTTTGTTTCATTTTGCTGACTGATAAGGGTTGTCATATTTGATCTGAGATCAAAAGTGTGGAGAGGAAAAGCAGAAACAAAGCAAACTATATTTTTTTTTTTTTGACACTGAGGAGGAAATTCATAAGTCACATGAGTACAAATAATTATACCTCTTCACACTTGTTGAGATATGGAGATATTTTATTCTTGGGGGATTTTGAACAAACAGTTACCACCACTGGGGTGGATTGCTTCAATCAGTGGCCCAGTTCCATGGAAAGAACATAGCCTATAGGTAAAACTGAAGGGAACAGAAACATTAATTGATTTATTTTAATTACAGGGTACACCCATTTTCCTATCCTGGCTGTATTCACAGTTATTTCTAAGCACTTTAAATCATGCATCTAGACATATCTTTAAAAAGCTGCAAACAGAAATTAGGGATTTTCCCCTTTACATTCACAAAATTTGTTTGCTTTTTTCCTTGAAGTCACTGTTTTTGATTCTGGTTAGGGATGGATGATAGGGGGATAATAGCCATTTAAAATATATGGGCTAGATTCTAACATGGTATTACTTTGCATTCATTTTGCATAGTAGAGGATCTGATTTTTATGATATTAAACCAACTGAAAGTAGTGGAATTATCTAGCCTCATCAGCTATGGCAGCTCAGAGTGCATACAGTGGTGTTTCTGAAGACAAAGAAAAATACACAAACATAAGTAGCCAAGAGGTTTTTAGTGCAGATGGATTGAGGAAGATGGTCCAGCTACCTGTTTATACTGTGGTGCAAAACAGTGTGATTTTAAGAGAAGACTGGGAGCAGAGATTTCATATCTTGACTACTGTCTCCTTGCTTTAATGTCATTAATTATGACTACAATGATAGGACCTAGAGGCTTAAAAAAAAAAGGTATCTCAAAATTGCTCTGAATTACTTGTTCTCCAGAAGAGCGACAAACAGGACAGAGAACAGACTCAGCTGCAATAAACAGCATGAACAGTGCAACAACAGCAGATGCCACTGGTGTGAGGAATGGGGAGGGAACATGTGGTAAGGTCAGGAAGAGTACTTAAAGAAAATGGGATGAAGGCAAGAAAAAGTGAAGGACAAGGCCAAATAAGAAGATAATAAAGGGGCAGGTGTAATTAAGCAGCAAAGGAAAGGAGAGGTGTGTTAAGCTGGTCACTTTCTTATTATTTGCACTTTTGCAGTCATTCTCCGTAGACCTCTCCCCTGGGTGAGTTCCCTAAATCCAGTGGCATCTCTCCAAAATATTAAGGGTTCTGGGGAGGAAGCTGAACCTTGTATTGACTGCTTCTTGTTTATTCTTTTTTTTTCCCCTAATTTTGCTGCTACTTCTTGTAACTAGTCAGTTTATCTAATCATGAGTCTCAGTTTCTTCAGGTGTGAAAGCAGCCATCATCTGAAGATGAAAAGTGCTATAAAAATGCTCAATCATTCTTGTTCATGTCAGGCTTTGCAATGAAACTGGTTTCTCACTTGTCACCTGTCTATGCTTGTTCTTCATAATCTTTTTAATGAATCTGCTATCAACAAACTGAGCTCTGAGATGAGCTCTGGAATATATATTATTGGTTTTAAAGAACTGAAAGTGAAGATGACTCTATCAATTGAATGTTTTTTAACATTGATTGTTTTGGAGGGCCTTCTATGGCTACTGGTTGTAAGCTTTAGGCTAGACTAATCAGTATGCAGCTGCTGTTCCACCATCTAATCTTATCTGAAACTACAATACAATTCAGACAAAAAAAGACTTGGTAATTTTGAGATGGCTGAACAGCCTCTTAAGTTCTTTAAATTTTTCAGTGAAATACTCATAGTTTAAAACTTCTTCAGTCTTATGGCACAAAAATAAAGTGGTAAAAGTTTTCTACATAAAAACTTGTGGCAAGACCTTTCTATCTACAGGAAATAAATATACAATCACCATAATAAACATGCCTATGATTAGCTGACACTTGAAAATTAACGAAATATGTCATTAATTACACAGATTTGAAGAAACCTACATGTAAAGGCTTATACCTGGAAATATTTGAAAAAGTCCCTTTTCCCATTGTAGATGGGCTAAAAGGTTCTTTTGAGCATGATTTTTCTGTGAGATAAGTTCTCCACTAGTAAAGTTAAATTTAAAACTAAAGGAAAAGAAAGGGGTACCAATAGAGGAGTTATTCTAATTGCTATGATTATTGGAATTTTCCAGCCTCTTCTTCCTTGAGTTTGACATTTTTCCTATGTTGGCCTCTGAATAACCCCAGACCGTATCTAAATGTATCTTTTTTTACTTCTCAACACAAATCATAGTAGTTATGAGAGGAAAATTTTATACGTAAAAAACTTTAAACTCCTATTATGAAGTATGTCCCTTTACTCATCATAAATCATATACTTACCTGCCTAATCCTTAAATTCTGTTTGTTTATTATGCAGGATCTGAGTTAAAAACTTAGTGATGCTTTAATAAATAATGTTTCAGTAACTTAGAAAAGTAAATTCAGCTATGTGAATTTTATAGTTTATTTGAAATGGAGCCAATAATCTTTAATTTTCTAAGATCACAATGCACATTTGTTGCTCATGATCTGCAACATACATTCAATAATTAAGAAATATAGCAGGTTTCAAGATTAAAAAAATTGGAAATTGCCATCCACCTGGATTTATGGTGTTCACTTCAAGTCACCTGCTGTAGGTATGAAAAATATTAACTGCATTGTTTCAAGGCTGAAGAAACTGCTTGAAAAACAGGAGCTCCTGAACAATAGCAATTCCCTCCTTCCATTTACTGTGCCACCCATCTTACTTGGATGAATAATCCATGCTTTTTAACAAGATATTTTGTCTTTCGTACCACACCTGTTGTGCTGGACTCAGATGATCAATGCAGTGTTTCATTCTTATTTTGTTGCTATTTGCATGAGGACCGTGTATCAGGGATCATTCTCTGCACACACAAAAGCAGGAAAAATAATTATGAATTTCGTTCCCTTCCAGAAGATCATGCTCATCCCTATGTCTTTCATTCGCTTTGATTTCATTAAAAACAGACAAGTGAGAGACCATGAGCCACTGGTAGTATCGTGAAACATCAGAAGTGGAGGCAAGATCAGCCCAAGTTCTGAGCACTGTCCCAGTGTCCAGATATGACATACAGCGATTAAAACCCTTCTGTGATTTATTGGTGATAGAGAAATGAGGAGAGGTATATTTAATTGTCTCCATATAAACTGTTCTTTCATCTTCAGAAATGTCTGGGGGATGAGTCCTAAAGAGTATGTTTAATGATTTTTTTTTTCATGTTTTTTTGTGCTGCAATTTTTATTTCTGTCATGATTGCAGTTGCCATGTGGAAAAACAGGTCCACTGCTTACTCTTGATGTTACGTGCTACCATGCAAGTAACACAGCACCAGAATAAACATTTCATTGTTCTCATATTGTTAATTTTTTGCAGAGGCCTGAAAGTCTGCTGGAAATTTAAAATGTGCGGATAGTGAAAGTTCTAAAACACTGTAAGATTTACTTTGTCTGAGACTCTGAATAGTCAGCTTGACTGCTCTTTTGCTGAAAATCTTTCATAGTACAAATGGAGAACCAGTCTTGATCTGAAGCCTTTTTCTTGGTGTATGTGTTTTAAAATACTCATTATGATCAGTACTTAATAGTCAGGTCTTCTGCATTCAAAATGGACTTAACTTGTATTGCTGTGGAGTAATAGGCCACTGTGAAATGCTTCAAAACTAAATTACCAGCAAAATTATTTTAAATTAGAGGCTAGAAAAAATTAATCTGAGATTTTTATAGCAACATTGTGTTCCTTCCTCTCCATAAAACAGACAGCATCTCCAAGACCATAACTAAGCTGCCTCACGTACATCTAGAAACATGAAGGCATCTGTCAGGGTTGTCAAAAGCCTGAACCAATAAACTGCTTTTTCTGGGGCTCTCTGAGGATCTATGCATGTGTAGCTTGCATGGAAGAGACTGTGAAATGGAGGTCTTGGTCACTACAGCGTGCCGGGCACTTTACTCAGGGACACCCATACAGTAATGGAGTTTTAAAAAATTGTCCTACATGTACTCAAGCTCTTCACCTATCAGTTAAAAAGTTTAGAACTCAACTATAATAAATGTGATACCTTGCATTTTCCTGACTTTAATACTCAGATTAACCTTAATGAAAGCTTGAAGAAATAAATTAAACTTAAAAAGCATGTTTAGCATCAGAATTGAAACAAACAAAGAGCATGCTACTCTGTCCACCTAAAGTGCTCTTCTGAGAAGAGCATTAATACATGTCCTCAACTCTGAATACTCATTCTATCCTATTCCCCATCTTCCCTTTTTAACAGTTAGCGCTAAACTGTTGGACTGAATTTTCACAGCACTGAGAGAATCTTGTGCAATTTATAGACCAGAGATGCTGACTACATGCAGAAACCTGGAATAAATGTGCATTATTGATACAGCTGAGTTTCTCATCAGTATGGGATGTACTGTATTGTCCAATTAGTATTTCTGAGTTGTCATGTGCCAAAACACCTTTAATTTAAATACAGATGTAATACTTAGATGAAATAGGACTTGAGCACAACTTTTTAAAGTTGACTGTTTCCACATATGTAAAAACTAAGTGACTAAGATTCAATTCACTGAAGGTTATTTATACCTCAGAACTTACTGTCCTGAAAGTGCCTGTCCCATTGGAAATATGATTCAGATGCCCCGAACTGAATAAATATTTTCCTTTTTCCTGTGTAAAATATGAAACAAAAGACAACTGAAAACAACCTCATTAAAACAGTTCCTTTGTCCTTCTTTGACAAAGTAAATTGTAAAGGCACATGGCAGTTTTCCTCCATAGGTGGTCTATTTTATGTGCTAACCTCACAGTGACCTCCGAGATACACTGTGAGTTATTGATGGGTTCTGAGGATTTTTAATCTGCTGAAAATCTACATATTGTGCAATGAGAGATATCAGGTTTTCAGTCTATTGGGGACTAAGTTTACAAGTGCAAGAGACTTCTTTCAAAAATATTGCTTTTCTTTCACGAGTTCCTCCTGTACTTGAGCTAGGGGAGTATAACCAAGATGACTCTTCCATGCTGGACAGACTTCCCTTACTTAACCTTTCAGGAAGACACAAGCAGGTTTTCATGATCAGTTGCAGGGAGCTGATCTCATCAATGAGTGCATGTGTGATCTTTAAATATGCTCCAGTATGACTACCAGAGGTGCTTCTTCTCATGTTTAGTGGTCCTAGTATGTTTTACTATTCTTTTATTTTCAACTGAATGACTTTGCATATATGAAGGCAGGCAAAAGAATCTTCTTTTGGTGATAAAAAATGGATATCATGGGCCAGACCCTCAGCTGACATAAATCATGCCTGCTCTGCTAAAGTCGCTGGAGACATACCAGCTTATTTCACAGAGGAAGCAGCCATGTGTTCTTTGTGACTTCCTTTTTTAGAAGCATCTTTATAGAGTTGCAAATGTGTTTCATATCCTTGGTCCTGGGAGGAGAAAAAGCCAATACTTGAGTATATTACAGCTTTTTAAATACAGTAATTTAATGATACCCATTAATCAGTCAGCTAACTTACATGGAAAGGCTCTACAAATGAGAAAATAGAACTTTCAGTTGTTAGACTGTTAGTCTGAAATTCTTTTTTTTTTTTAATATACTTAGTGTCATTTTTCTCAATGCCAAGTAAAAGCAGAGGCATTTTCCACCCTCTAAATCTTCCAAACTGTCACTACCCATAGTCTGAGACAGTTGTGGTAGAGGAACTAAGCTACTTCAGGGTCTAATGTAGTCTCTCTGAGGGCTGGGTCTGTCATTGCCCAGTGATGTAATTTCATTAGTTTGTACAAAATGGTTGGGCTGGTATAGTTTGCTTACAGACGCTTACTTACATTCCTACTACCTATATAGGAAAACAATTTTTAATAGCAGATAGCAGGGACAGGATGGAAATGTTCTTGCTTGAACTGGTGCCACACGGCTGCATCAGCCTATTTACAGGTGAGCCAGGGGCAGAAACTCCACAGTCTTTCATCAGTCTGCCATACTTATCGTTGATTGGCGCAGAAATACTGCCAAATTAGCAGTAAATGGGAGGCAAAAATATCCCTGAAGGTATGCTTCTGAAATTTGTTTTTCTTAGATCTATTTAATAGGCCAGGGAGGACCACTATATCACCCCATCTCACCTTCTGTACATCACAGGTCATTAAAACTTCATTAAGCTATCCCTATACGCAGCCCCAAAGCTGTCAAAGGGTTTAAGCATTTCTGCAGTCTGAAAGAAGCAAGGGTGTCCAGAGAAGGAACATGAAGGACCCTGGTACTGCTGACACCTGAAGCTCTAGACTTAGCAGTGTACTGTGTGTATGAAAGATTTGTCCACACAACCTCGGAAGAGGAACCAAACTCCACATTGCAAAGTAGGGTTTAAAAACTCTCACAAAAACGGACCTGTTAGTCCTTGTTAATCTAGTATCACAAGAAATTCTTTCTTCATTTCTATGGATACGAAGATGTTTCAGGTGAGTCCCAGGGTAAAAGGTCATAATGTAGCAGACCTATAGTTGTCTCTACTAGGAAGAACTAGAGTTTTACCGTATGCCAAAGCATGCTTGGACCATTACACTGTCTTTGGCAAGGATTAACATAATCTCCATAGTATGGGAGGAATAGATCTGGAACAGCGCATTTGCACCTGATAGGTATTCCAGCTCTTTCCCAGAACAAGTTACTGTGGTTGGACTATAAAAAATCTCTGCTTTATAGCTGTATGCGTATACCATGTGAAGGACAGAAACATGATTAGAATCTGAAAGTCCAGTGAGGGAAGTCTTCTCTGTTCTGATATGCAGTCAGGAACGATAACTTTATGTGCCTTTGTGCTGTCTCAGTCTTTGCTAACAAATTCTTCTCAGTGACATGTTATGCTCTTGCCTGCTTTCTTTCCCTTCCCCTGCTCCTCACTGGATTTGCAGCCAGGTCTGAACGTTCCTGCCAAGCCACCAGCCAAGCTGGAAAGAGTGATACTGTATGAGACAGCATGGTTATTTATATGCAGATGTAAAACCAGAAAGGAAATAGAAAAAAAAAAAAGAACTTCGAAGTGCATCACTTTTAATCATACACCTAGATTGCAAAAGTTGAAAATGGTCGTGAACAACACAAATCTAACCAAATCCTCTATGTGGGCAATAGTGTAGTGAAACAATGGCCACTTCATATTGAGAAGTTTCTGCCAAGCCTTGGGCTGCTAAAAGAAAATAGAGAAAAATGGGTAGGACACAGCTGGGTAACAAGTTGACCTGGGTGAAGAGGGGCTCATGTGAGATAATCAGCTGGTGAAGTAAATCCTAGTGACCCTTGTTTGAACATTGTTTCCTTTTTCAGATAGCAGTGCACTGAGTGACTACACCACAGTCCTTTCATGAGTACGGGATCAGATTGCCTTGTTTCCTGCTACAGTCATCACTTTTTATACTGCACTTACACTGATGTTTATAGCACCCTACACATGTGCTCTTCAGAATCAAGTCCACAGCATTGAATTTTGAAACACCAGATTTTGTGTTCAATATTGCCTGTTTCAGTATTTTTCATTGCTGACTGTGAGCTTTTCCTTTTTTCCACATGAGAAAAAAAAACAAACGCAAACAACGCAAAGGAATACATGTTTGTATTATTCTGTGAAAAATATATGTTGTAACTGATATGCCACACCCAATATGTCTCCTGTTGTTTGACTTCGCACTGTAATATGGCCATTAGGTGGTATTTTGAATTTTAGTTCACAAAACCTCATAAACTGCTAATTAATTAAGGTGGCTATTTCTCAAAATACAAATAACTAAAGGCTACTAAAGTATCTGTAATGAGGAAAAAACAGTGATGTAACTTTCAAAGCTATGACAGTGCTCTGTAACACTAATGAGTAATCGCCAACTGATTACAAAGGACAGAATTACAGAGGGTTAACAGCTTTGAAATTAATAATGCTTGTTAATCTCTAGGTAAGGTTTACTAATCACTTGATAATTATTTAATTTGCAATAATTCTCCATATTAAATCTAAATGAAATATTATGTTCCCTATTTGATATTTGTATCTTTAACTATGCTACTGGGAGTTGGGTAACTAAAACCTTGTTCTTAGCATTGAGACCACATAATCTGAATAGGAATCTTAATTAAGTATTAGCAAATGTATTTTACTTGGCAGTAGAAGGAGAAAGACAAAGTCTTGGATCTGAACGGAAGCCTCAGATCTACTGGCAATGCTTAGGGGGAGGAAGGGCTGTGATTCATGCTTGATTTGTTTTGTTGGAATGAGGTGCAGCAGCTAGGTTTAGATACTTGCAGCTTGGGCCAAACTTTAAAAAAATTTAGGGGTGGTGTAGAGCAAGACAGAGAGAGAGAGAGAAAAACCAATCACCACTTGACTTAGGTGTCATTTTCTTGTCTGTGTTCTACTACTTAACAATTCATTGTGGTTGTGAATAGTTTCTGGTTGCAGATTGCGTTTCTTTTCCCATCCATTGATATGCTAAATAGTCAGTAATAATGTTAACTGTGTGAACATTATTCCTTTTCAATTAAAAAGTGGGTAAAGCTTGAAAATTAAGTATAAAGCTTAACATCTTAATCTAAACATCTTCGTGTTTGCGAATCCCCTTTCCCTGTTTTTATTATCAGTTCAAGCTTACCAGTTCAGTTTTGGTAGAACCAGTAAAACTATGGGGTCATGCTTGAATACAGTGTTTATGCCAACACTGATGTGCCGCTCAGCTATGCCAGAATATTTAAGTACTCCTGTCTTTAGTCCAGCACTTCAAGTCCTACTGCAGTCAAGAAGCAGAGCATGGAAATGGGAAATGGATTCTGTATTGCTTCTTGTATTATCAGCTTACCAGTTTAGCTTGATCTGATAGTTCCTATTCAAAGTAGAAGGGGTACTGCAAAGTGCAGAATGCAAAGCCTGACTTTCTGATCTCATAAAATCTGTGGTGATGGGAATTAAATTTGTCATTTCCTTGGGTTGCAGAACGACACAACTAAAAAGAAGGAATCCTGACAACCCTAACACTCTTCCACATTTTTAAGACTTTTCTCATTTTGTATGCATTGCAAAAAACTCAGCAAAGATTCTACTTTATTATTGTATTACTCTATTAGTGTAGTACATGAAAACATATGAGCCAAAAGTAATCAAATATGTCAGTGAATGTGAGTATGAGCAAACAAAATTACCTCTGCGAAGTTCTTTACCAGATAAAGGATATCTTTGTATTTTTTATTTTCTTATGTCTTGTTGGTCTTTTATAATATGAGCAACAACAAAAAGCTAAATCATTTAAATTGCTCAGTGATTAATTTCCAAAGCATGGTGTGATTTAAGCCCAGATGAAAATTAAGCACCATGCAGCCGCTTGCTCAACCTCCCACTCTCCCCTATCCAACCCGGCAGAATGGGGAGGAGAATCAAAGTAAAACTTGTAGGTTGAGGTAAGAACAGCTTAAAAATCAAGAATAAAGTAAAAATACAGTAATAATGGTAAATGATAATAATAATGATACTAATGAGGGAAAAAACAAGTGATGCACTCCTCACCCCCGACCAGTGTCAGACCCTCCTTTCTGAACCCAGATCAGCCTCCCTTCCAGGTAATTTCCAACAGTTTATATACTGGGCATAATGTTCTATGGTGTGGAATATCCCTTTGGTCAGTTTGGGTCATCTGTCTCAGCTATGCTCTCTCCCAGTTTCTCTTCTGTACCTCCTCACTGGTAGAGCATGAGACAAGAAAAAAGTCCATGATTTAGGATAAATATGGCTTAGCGAAACACCCCAAACCATCAGTGTGTTATCAACACCATTCTCATTTGAAATCCAAAGCCCAGCACTGTAACAGCTACTGAGAAGAAATTAACTCTATCCTGTCTGAAACCAGGACATTTTGTCACACTGAATCTTGTGAGAAGACAAGGAAATACAGCAAGAAGTTGTTATAATTATCCAAAGTAAAACAGTCATCATGTCAAGAAATTACAGAACAGAATAAAGAAGTATTGTTTTGGGACTTTTTCTTCAAAATGGGAAAAAACCTTTTGGTTGAATAAGAAAAACTGTATTTTCCAGACAAAAACTATACTCATTTCTCTTACTGTATTTTCCAGACAAAAACTATGCTCGTCTCTCTTTTCCACTGCTAAAATTCTGCACAAAACTATTTCCAACTACTTTGTTTTAGCTTCCTGCTAAATGATAAAAACCAAACCCCAATAAAATTACTCTTTTATATAATAAAAGATCTACCAGGAGCAAAAAAGTGCAAAGTAGATGAAATTAGCAAGTAGCCTTAGTAATTAAGAAGGAGTAATAAAAATACCCTAGACAATATTGTTAAATTATTCCAGGTTAATAAGAAAAGCACACTCTTTTAATTTTATTTCTAAAACTTTGTAATGAATGCACTCAAACTCCTACGGAAATAAATATGAAATCCTAATAAACTAACGGTAGAGTATTTGACAAATGCAGGTGAAACATATCCTAAATAGCTTTCAAAAATAATAGCAGATAATTTTTTTGTGGATAACTAAGTGTCAAAGTAACTATTTTGTGATACTATGATTTTTTCATTGGCCTTTGCAGAAGTAGTTATTTGTATTGTTCCTTCAGAAATTTTGGCCTGAAAATTCTGAAACATTTTACATTTTACAGGGTAATAGGGCTCAGCTTCATATTACTACAGTGTTGTAACATCAGTTCATTTTATAGATGGAGAAAATAATTTAGCTGGGATGGTCATCCAACCTGGCCTTGAACACTTCCAAAATGGGCATTGTGGTGGTGTATTCCCTGCACACCCCCATACCTCCTAACCACCCCCACAGGCTGCACTATGATCTGAGAATCAGTGATTCTTTAAGCAATGTATAAACACTCGTTCACAACAGGCATCCTGGGCAACCTGTTTCAGTGCCTCACCACCCTAACAGTAAAGAATTCTTTCCTAGTATCTGACCAGATGAGGTCTCATTTTTCAAGGGCCAATATCCCCACAGTGCTGCTCCTAATCCATTCAGCTCCCAATATCTTGTGATACTGGTGTTAGACCTAACCTAAGGTGAAGGATCTTGCACTGGTTCTTGTTGAATTTCATGAGGTTCAAATGTGATATGATTTTACAGTGATCTTTCCAAATGATAATCAGTGTCAGGGCTAGGAGTGCACTGTAAAGTTGTGGCAACTTTTTTCAGGAGTAGTCTATTGGAATAGCTCTGCTTAAACAGATTTGGTTTTCAGACAGTTTTTCCTTGCCAAAACCAGAAAAAAAAATGGAAAAAAATAACCATTTCTGTTCCCAGATATAGTACAGTCACGTTTATCAATACTTGAAGACTGACCTAAATGTCATAAAAAACTGATAGAAGCTTGTTGTCTCCTAACGGTGCAAATTTATCAGCCAATACTTCTGGTTGCTCTGCAGAGGACACCACTTCTCGTTATTTTCAACAGTGTACCTTCTCCTGTTGGTGTTGTACTTGTTGGGTGTAACTAGATTTTGTCAGGCATCTTCTGCCAGTCTGAAAAACATGTCGTGTAAGAGTGGTCAGTGAATACAACCCAACCAGCAGGGATTTCTCTATGTGTTTTTCTTCTCTTTGTGTGTGAGGTTTTTTGTTTGTTTGATTGTTTGTTTGTTTGTTTTTCTTTGTTGTTGTCCTGGTGGATTTTCTCTATCATTTGGCATTAGGGGATGTCCATTTTCATGTCAGCTTCTTGTTTTTTGGAAAAGACTCCCTCCTCCTCCCTTCCCAGCCCTAGCTTCTTTTCACTTGCTAAAAGGTAGATTGCCTACTGTTTACAGATGCACCCCTGAGTAAGAGCCTAAAGCAGTCCTGAGAGAGGATCTGAAGGTGTTATGTGAGACACATACTACCTGGAACAGAGGGAAGAGTAGGCAGCAATCCCACCTCCAAAGTTAGTGTGGGCTTCATGGAGAAGCACTGATTGCCCGAAGGGTCCTATCTTGTACCACAAGAACAAGAGCAGAGTACACCGATGTCAGATGAGGGCCATGCCCTTGCTCCAAGACTCTGGTTCTGCACAGCAGCATAAGCCCAATAACATTGATTTCTGAAATATAATTTGAAAATAAGGTAATCGTCCTGATAAACCTCTAGTCTTTCTCCTTTAGTCTTGCATTGTCTTCCTTCTGCAAGCAAGTCCCAGAAGAAGTTCTTTTTATCTTGGTCTTGTGATAACACCTGGGAGCTAGTGTGCTAGAGATGGCTTTCCTGTCCTGGCATGCTTCTGTGGTGATATTAATAATAATACAAGAAAAATAAGTGTGATATTATTAGGACAATTAAATTAATCTGATTTGAAAAGGACAGTTTATCAGTTTTCACATGACAAAGAAAACAGGAAATAAAAGTATGCAGAAAAATTTGAGGGCATGTCTGAACTTTACTAGGCAGCACTGTCATCCCACTCATTGAGTGGGAAGCAAAAGAAATTAAAGAATGTTCTTTGTTTCCAAATTCCAGATTGACAGCTTTGCTTTTAGACATGTTTCTGTCTCCAGTTGTGTCTGGAAGGTGGTTTTTTTCTGTTCTAATTTATAATTTTGCATAATCATGTAAGTAAAATTTTTATATGTTTAATATACACTTCAAATTTTCACTCTAGTAAGGTATTAAAAAAAATCAGACATTCCTGACTGCAGGAATAGAAAAAGTTCAAAGTTCATCTCATAATCATAAGCAGACATCTCTCTCCCTCTCCTTCCTCCTTCATTCTCTCCGCCTCCTTCTCTCCACTTTTGCTTCCTTTTTGTTTTTTTTCCCCTAAAGTGGTCAGAATTAAGTACTCACTTTTTTTCTCTTCCTCTGGATGAGCTCTAATTTCATCATATGATAGTTTTATCAAGAAATAACAACTTTGATTTGGCATAGAACTATATAATTTTATAAAATATAAAGTAATAATTTCAAAGTTTGGACTAAGGAAGGAAGGAATACTGCAGCTTAGTGAAAGCATATGTTGCTTATGGGGACCTCACAACCACATTCAAATTCAGCTCTTGCCAAATCACATTACATTGCTAGAACTTTTTTAAATTTCCCCAGTGAGGCTCATATGGCAGGATCTATGTTCCTGCTACACAGTATTAAGGAGTTTTCCAGGCCTTTCTTTACCTTTTTTCTTTTTTTCTTTTATCAAATGATTATGCCATTTAGACATTTACAAATCAAGAACTTATTTTACCTTTTGAGTTTTTTTGAAAGCGTGATTTCTGAAAGCAGAGTTTCTAGAAGATGTAGTAACATTTGAAAAAACTTAATCACATATACAGACAAGTTTCTGTTGAGCTCTCTGCTGGAAGCTGATGGCTTTTTTTCTAGTGAGGCATATATAGTGTGTGTAAAGTATATCTGACCACATCAGAGCTTGAAATCTGAGTACAGCAATGAAAGATCTAGAGCTGTCCAGAACTATCCAGGTTTAGTTCAGAAAGCATCTATGATTTTTATAAAAGACCTACTTACAAATTTTTCTGCTGTTTTTGTAGGTACAGGCTGTTTTAAAAATTGTGGAAGAAAAGATATATGAATCCTGTTACTACTGTTATCTTAGACAAAACCTGTAAAAAGATTAGAAATACTTTTTTTTTCCCTTGAAGAATCCACAAATATTCTGAAGAGTTTTGTTTTCTGGGATGATTTTTTAGGCATAATTTTTTTCCCCCGCACTAATAGTAGGGAATATTTAAGACCCAAACTTAACTGAAAGCTCAGAGACCTCATTATTCATAATATAACGTCAAAGCAGTGTGCCAGCTGACTGGGGACATATTTGACTCCATGTATGCATACATTAGCAGGATAGAAATAAAATATACAGTACAATGAGAATGTCACTCTGATGAATCTGATGCAATTTTAGATGGAAAACCTTTAAAGCTTTGAATGCACCATTAACTCATCATAGATAATCTTTTGTTTGGGGACTTACAACTCAAATCAAAGAAAGTCACATGCACCAAATCTTTATTCCAGACTGATAACCCTCACAGGACTTCTCTTATAGACTTTTATAAAGTTCAAAAATATATTTGTAAAAGATCTACCTTAAATCCAGACTTTTTGTATACTCATTTCTTCAAGTGCTATTTAATATGCTATTGAATTCCAGATCTATGCATTTTCTTCCCCATCACTGGCTGACAGAATAGAAATATATGGCAAAACTAAACGTTTTCTGCAAACACATGGTGCAAATGTTTCTGTTTCTTTAATAAAAAAGAAAAAGGAAAGAAGGACTAAATAATTTTTGCAGACTTTCTGGACTTTTCCTGACCCAAAGGAGTTTGAGTTGATCAAGCTATGAAAAGACAGAAGTCTTTGAGTTGTATATAGCTGAAAACTTGCAAGTCTCATGGCTTTGCTGAGAGAAAACCTACCTTGCAGTGAAAACTTTCAATTAGTTCTACCTTTTGGCCTGCTTTTTATTTAGCAGTGCAGACAAGGAAGATGTCCCTTCCCATGAAAGAAAGGTTGGAACTAGATGATCTTTAAGGTCGTTTCAAACCAAATCATTCTATGGTTCAGTAATTCTATGATTGTATAAGCATACAAATTTGTGATTATGCTATGTGTCAGCTTAAAACCTCTTTTGTAGAGAGCTAGCCATAGTTGTGACATCTGGTGTCCCGTTATCTTGGTAAAACCCAGTCTTTCCGAGTTTCATGGGAAACAACTAAAAAAGACGCATGTTCTTAACAGAAGACATTTCACTGCATCATATGGACCAATGATGCAGATAGAAGACTGCAAAATTCACTTGACTCTAGCTGCTACTAAGTACAAATATTACTGCAGGACTTCAGCAACAGGTCAGCAGCTGAGAAAGATCTCACTGCATCATAATAAAGTGAATGTCACCACACACTAAATGTTTACCCTTTTTTTCATTTTGGCAGTTTATTTTTGGTATACCCAAAGGTGGATTTGCAGTGTTAGCATGAAACATAACTTGCTATTAGAATTAAAATCGCAGCCTATCTAAGTTCAGGTTAGTAAAAATGTACATTTTCATAATTTTAAGTGGCATTTTATAGAGGTTACTGAAAATCCATCACACTCCATTCAGAAAATCAGTTTATACAGTGGTTGCACTCAGAGGTGATTATTCTTATGGAGTTTATCCTGCTTCTTGTAGTATTTGCCATCTTATATGAAGTTTTAAAGTCCCTGCATTTCTGAAGTGGGATGAAATTCAAGGTCACTTTTTTATGCAGCTTTCTTATTCATAAGCAAAAGTTTCATGATGCCTTTAGCTCATAGGGAAGCAAAATACATATAGAGTCAAGAGTTAAAAGAATGACTAATTATTTTAGTAATTTACAGCCTATCTGAAGCCTTAATTTGAGGCATCTCAGATTTTTTACCAAAGGTGACGCAGTAGAAGAGCAAAGCGCCTACTCTATATCAGTTCTGACTTTCTGAGACTTGCATTCAATGTTCTGTATCTTCAGCTGGAAGACAAAATATCAGAATGCTGAAAAAATATATATACTGTATGTATATATGCACTATATGCTTTTTAATAGTTAATTGGTGCATTTATGTTGAAAGATAATTTTCTGGCAAGTCTGAGATCAAATATTACCAATTAAAAAAAAGAAGTATGAAATTGAAAAATAAATAAGAAGAAATCCTAAATCCTGAAGTTTCCACCAACATTCCTGCTCTGCAAACTCAGCCAGTTGTCTAAAAGCCAACCTTTGTCTTTGCTAGTGTAGTTCAATGGCCCAGATACTAAGCAGTCTGCAACTAGAGCCAAAGTGTGAACATTTTATCAGTTATGTCTCAGCTAGAATACGGTTCACTCTCTAACAGAAATGCAGTAAAGAAAAGGCATTTTATAACCATAAGAAAATAAATCAGTATGAAGTCAGAATGCTTCCTATACAAAGACCTGTTGAATTTTAAGATACCATTTTATTTATATATTATTTATATATTTATTTATATAGCTATTATTCTGACCATAAGCATGTTTTCAACACAGACCACACGTGGTTTAAAGAAATACTTCAATGTCACATATGTCTGTATTGAGAATGTGATTAATATCAAAGCAGGGTACAATATAAGAGCTGAATCTTTCATTGCTGCTCATTTAGTGCTGGTGATGTGAGTTACCGAATCCAAGAACACTTTTACTTCTGCATGGACAGAAAATAAGCAGAATCCACGCTAGTGCTTTTTTCTTTACATTGACAAAAAACATATGGATAGGAAAAACACTCCAAATCAGTGTAGGTTAATATGACAATGTAAACATAGTAACCATTTAAAACTCCGCTTTTTCTGGAGCTTCTTAATAAAGAGTGAAATACATGGAGAAAGATTTCTGCTTTGAAAGTTTTCAACTGACTTCCAGGAGATAGCAGAAATATTTCAAATATGAATTGCTATCAGAGGAGGAGCATTCTTGAGGTGTTCACAACTACATGGGTAGCCTTTTCTGTTTATGAGCACGTACACCTCTCATGAACATCAAGACAGACAGGTTATTTAAATTGTGACAACCTTTCTATTTGCTAGTAGAATTTCTTATAATGTGGATGTGTTGTTAAACTTATAAAAGATAGAATCTGAGAAATAAGAAAAAATTTCAAATCAAATTCAAACTCCGTTTCCAATGTCGCGTATGACAACTCTTGTCTGTGGCATAGTAGAAATGGAGACTTTGTTGGCTCTAGAACCTTTTGAGAGGCAAAGCAGGATGTAGTTTTGAATAAACGCTGGAGTGCAAGTACCACAGGAGCATCAGCACAGTCTGGGGAAGGTTACTTCTTAAAGACTATTTGCATTGGTTCCACATACTTATAAACAGTCTAAATGAGGTGTATAGTGACTCTCCTTATAAGTGACATTCTTCTCTGGGTAGCAAAGTTGATAGGATGGTGTGATTCACAGCAAATGTCCAAATGATGTCTTTTGTGCTTTAACTTTCCCAGTTAAATCTAAATCCCAGTTAGATCCGAGTGGATCTATTTAGATGAAAAATTACATTGTTCTCCAGTGAACTTGAAAAGTTACTGACTGCACTGGACTTGGTCCATGAAAAGTGTATAAGCACCTGCTTAACTTTGAAAATAGTTCCAAACCACTATTGCTCCAATTTAAATCCTGTGTAAAGGATTTGCTTGCAGATCATCTGAAATCTTTGTAACGGGAAACAGTCTGAAGAAATACAAACTGGAACAAAGCCAAAGCGACTGTGGATGTTACCACGGATAAGAGCACATCCAACTGGCAATCAGTTTTAGAGCAGCCCAGCTACTCTACCACTAGCAGCAGTTGGTTGCTGCTGCTGCTCTGCACTTTGATGTAAGAAAATGTAAAAGACCATGTGGTTGCTTTTGCGTGAGGATACGGGAGCAGCTTGCAAAGAGTGAAGGGAAGGGATGGAAAGGCTTATTGTTCTAGCAGAAGGGATGGAAAAGCTTGCTGTGTCTTCTTATACCTTAGCCAACCTTTATCCTTTTAATGGGTTGTCTCTTTATTCTTCCCTGGGATGTATTAGATATGCAGCCACAGACTTCTACATAAAAGTAGGGTGGCATTCGTAAAACTTGTACAAACACACATAAATAAACCAGGGTTGTTTGTTTTTTTCTAGCCTTTTCTACAAGGAGACTGATTTGTCACTTTGTCTATAATCATCAGAGTAAAATTTTTATTTATTAGTCCTTTTAATGTTGAAGTAAGAGAGAAAGTATCATTAAAAGTTATGGAGTATCTTTAAGGCCTATTTTATTTGACTTTAAGGAACTCAATGAATCCCAGTGATTCAAACTATTAATATTTCAATTTATAAGCAATTTAATTATTTTTTCTGAAATTGATATTAGTTCCTAAACAGTGCTACAGCTGTTAACACTCTGATGAATACAGATAGCTTCATCACCCTTCCTGTGTTTTCTATGATAAGTTGTCTCCATAGGAAGAAAATAAATGTGTTAGTCTTTAATATTGTCAAAATCTCTTGTATGCACATTACCAATTTACAGTTCATGGAATTTTAAAAAAGCTGGATATTCTAATTGTTTGGTTTAATAAAAAAACCCCAATTCTTATTGGTCAGGAATTATCAGACAGTTCTATCTCAAGTATAAGTGAGAGATTATAAGTGAAGCTAATGAAATCATTTCAGAAACAATTGATACTGGAGAGACTGGGCAAGAATTGAAGCCAAAGACCTCAACCATGGATACCTTCAGGTCTGTGTTTAGTGGTGATATTATATTGACTGAAGAGTGCAAAATTTTTGGTGGGATTTATCCATGACAGTCAATGGAATGTTTTTGGAAGACTGCAGTCAATATTCACGTCCACAAACCATGGATCTCTTGAAATGCTAGTGTTCACACTGTTTATTCATAGGAAAGGGTTTGTAGCTCTTCCAGAACAGCTTCTAGTGAAATTAGCTTTGTTCAGGTAAGGAGGTCAGAACCTGGCCACTTGTAGTCTGTATGATACTTAAGTGAATTGGAAATGAATTTGCATGCATGTACATATAAAAATATTCCTGGGTATAAGAAGTGAGATTTGGTTCTTGCACTATGATGTTGGATGACTTTTAGACAAGATAACATTAAGTCAGTGCCTAATATTTTTTTTGCAGTAGTTTTTTAATTGTCTTTGGTAACATTAAGCAATGACGTTCTTTTGGTTAAATACCAAAGAGAACCTTTTATCACACAGAATGCATTGAACAGAAAATGAAGACCATACTGTAGATTGCATGTAAGTCTTCATATAGGAATTCTATATGAAGCTAGCGTATGTTCACTATATTTGCTGTAGGTTGCATAAGGTAAGAATGTGCATTTGTAAAAATTTACTGCTCTCTGAGGTGCATATTCTCGATTTCTGAAGCTTTAAATAGAGGTGCAATGGTGGTTACTTGCTAGCAGCTGATATAATCTGCCAGCTCTGCATAGGTTTCCCCTCTGTTTTGTGCTATGAGTCACAGATGTCTATTCTCTGAGTCACACCTGCTGAACTTGAAATAGATCTTTTAAGAGAAGTAGAAGATATGTTCAAACTTGAACATGTAAAGGAGAAGGAATAAAGGCTACTCTTTTCTTTTATATTTTAGGAAGTTTTTCTTTGATTTCTGACATGGCAGAAATATAGTTATTAGTCTTTGCATTATATTAGTTTGATATGGATTCTCAGTTCTGTACTTACAGGTTTGTGTATAGAGACCTTGCTTGACTGTGCACTGTAGATAGTACACTTGTATGTGTGTGTTTGTCTATATGCACAACAGACCCTAAATATATCTTGCCTATAGTTTCAGTACTGTCTTACTTCCTAAAGAAGGACAACATTAGCAGTGAAATGAAACTAAAACTAAATGCTGCCAAACAATATCACTGTTATAGTTACAGGGTATGGGACCAGTTTATCATTATATAGGTATAACCAAAACTCTGTATTCTACACCCTCCATGTCATTTCCAATGGACTGTTAATGATAGATCATTTGCAGCAGCTGCCCAGGGCACACCTGACACCCAGCTACAAGCTGGGTGTTAAAGAAATCCTGGAGGCAGGGAAGTGTTTCTTTGTCTTCACACCAATGACTTAGCTGTGATAACACCTTCACGCTCAGCCTGAGGGCTCATCTATGCCAATGGGCCACAATGGACTGGAGTAATAGGCAGCTGCAGTGACCTAGACCATCAAAGACTCCAAAAATATCCCATGACTCATAGAGTTAAATCACTTATTGTGAAACTCCCCACCCTGGGGGAGGTATTGGACATTCCCACCAGAACCTAAGCATACATAATCTTGGGTTTTTGGGACTTCTGGTACCACTTGTTGAATTGAGAGGAGGACCAGAACTTCAACGGGATTGTGACTGTCACTCTTGACAAGACTATGATCATTACTTTGACAGAACTGTGACCATCATCCAGACCAAGAGGTTTTCTTTTCCTTTTATTTTGCACCCAGGGTGACTATGCGGTGCTCAGCACAGGGGCTAACTAACACCGTTCTCTTCTTGTCCTAGGGTGCTGGGTTATACATCTGTCTTCAGTGTTAAAACCAATTTTTTCTCTGTATCATTGTATTTATTGTAATCTTTTCAGTAAATTGTAACTCTAGGTGTAATCTCTCTTGAGTTGGGTTCCTTTCTCGTGGCAGTTTACTTTTAAACCAGCATAGCCCTGCTCAGTGTGGGAGTGGTCCTTAGATCAGATCCTCAGCTGTATGTCTTCTCCATTTACATCAATCACATCTGTCAGAGCTTCAAAGTCTCCTATTACAGTGTCTTTCCCTCATTTCCATCTTCCCCTGTAATTTTGAATCCCTACACTTTGATTTAAGTAAAAAAGTTTTGGGAGTTTTTTGTTGTGGGAGTTTTGTGCTTCAGGTTTTTTAACTCTGGGCTCTGTTATATCCAGTCCCCTTTCTAATCAAATTGAATCCACTTGTTAAGTCATATGTAAAAGCTGAATGCTATAGCTTTTAAATCTGGTGCTTTTCAGTGTCAACTTACATAACCAAAGTACATTTATCATACAGGAGTACAGGGTCTAGCCTTTGTTTCTTACAGTGGACTGTGCTAAACAGACCCAAGATTTAAACTTGGCATGCAGCAGCCCTTCCTCCTCCAAACAGCTCCAGTCAGACAGGCTATAGAAGCAAATGCTACCTAACAGGAATTCTCCTCACATCAATTCCTTTGGCCTCTTGAGTAATCAGTTACTTCTTTCACGTAGTCTTTTCCAGAAAATTGGACTTCAAGGACAACATGAATGACTGGGGACTAAGAACAGAAGTGGTTTCTTCTTTTTAGGGCCTTAGACATCACTGCATTCAACACAGCTTCATCTACAATTATGTCTTAAAATCTTGAAGCCTGCATCTCTGGGTTCAGTGGAATACAAAAGCTCATGATTTGATGGAGACTGGAACTAAATTCCTTCCTTGAAAATTGCCTTTCTGTGTAACCTTGGATCATAGGATGAGTCACCCTGTTTCCCTTTGCTTCCATTCCTTGAAATATGATGAGGATAATAGTGCACAGAAATCGCAAGACAATGGAGTCTGGAAGGGGGGGGAGGTCTCAAGGCCAAGCTGCTGCCCAGAGTAGGCTCAGCTGTAGGTTCATATTGGGCTGCTCAGGGCTTCTCCCTGTCAGGGTGTAGAACGTCCTCAGTGTAGCAGACAGTTCAAGCACTGTGGGCACCTGTCCAACTGCTGGGTTGTCCTGATGGAGAAAGGGCTTTCTTTGTCTCCAGCCTGATCCCTGCATGTTTCAGCTTGTTCTTCTTCCTCTCACCCTACCACCAAACCCAGCTGCGAAGAGCCTGGCTGTATCTTCTCCATGCCCTCCTGCCAATGCCAGGAATGCTGCTGGATGCCCCCAAAGCCATCCCTTCTCCCAGCTGAACCAGCCATGGTCCTGCAGCCTCTCCTTGCAGGACAAGGACTCCAGTCCTACCACCTCAGTGGCATCCCCTCACCTCCCATCAGTTCTGTCTACACTGAGAAGGTAGCATGGAAGTTGCAATAAAAGCAGTAAGTGGTTAGATGTTATGGTGATAAGACACAGAACGGGGAAAATTTGCCATGCATTGAAGTATCAATAATGACACAATTCTTACTGCCAGTAGAGTCTTATGCTCCAAAAATTGACCTGAATACTACCAGCTTGTTTAATTGTACCACCTACTGACAGAAAAAAAGAGAATCTGTTTCTCCTAAAATCTATTCAAACAGATTTTATATATGATATTCAGTAAGAATTTCTTCCTTATTGTGTCCAAGCTTTTCTTTGAGGTGACACAAGGATAGACGAAACTTTTACAAAAAAAAAAAAAAAAGAGAAAGGAAATGCAAATCTGGAGATGAGGTTTTTTTACCTAAACCAATGTTGTGTCTTATTAATATGCTTATCAAGTGACCGTGCTCAACAGCTAATTGTTCACGATAAGTCACATGTTACTTTTTTCACTGATGTATCAACACTCAAAAAAAGAATGAAAGCCATAGCATTTGTGCAGCACTCCGATACCACACAAACATAGTTTCACTGGAACTAAATGAGCTTGCATACATGGTGCTGGCCCTCTGCATTTGGGTTACTCTAACACCAAATGCATAGGCAGTCTCACAGACCATTTTGAAGGAATTTCTCAGCTTCCTCTCTTTAACTGAATCTTCAAGCATCCTTCAAAGGAGGAGAACCCTTCCCTTCCCCTGCCACCTCAAAAAATTCTACCCAAGCAATCAAGGAGTTCCCATCCCTTTCCTTCCCTCTCTCTCACCCACAAATGTTATATGGCAGGTTTGAAGAGACATTTGTTTGCAGTGACTGAGTCCCATCTGAGTTTGGTCTCTCCAGTTGGGGTCTAGAGCTTTTCAGTGCTGGAGATGAATAGTAAAGTGTAATATGTGTTAGATATTGTGGCTATAATGTAAACATTTTTCAATTACATTTTCAGAAATTTGAGTCCAACCACAGTCCTAGGACACAGCCGCAAATAAACTCGAATTTCCTGTTGCATTACTATATGAACAAATCCAAATGAACAGTGTGACAGTCCTGGGAATTTGGTTCTCAATCTCGTGTTGGTGCTGGCTGCTTAGCACTGGAAATAAAACTTCAACTTTGACACTTGAGTCCAGGAAAATTCTCCCTGAGCCATTTGGGAAAAGTATACAGAACCAACTGGAGAAGCCCCTGCTCAGAGGCAGGAGAATACCTTGATGCAGCACAAGATATGTGGGGAACAGGACCTGTGACAAAAAGAGCACAAAAGGAAAAGGTAACAGATTTATTTCTGTACACAGTGAAGGGGATAGAATGCAAAAGAATACAAATAAATTGTCTTTCTGAAATGTCCAGAGATAAAATTTTAACATCAATTTGTACAAAGGTTTCAACTTCAGATAAAGAAAGGAATTGTACCAGAGGTGGTACATGCTCTGGAGCTCACCTAGACTATTTTTCTGGACAGATGGACAATTCTTCTCTCAAACATTCCTTACATTTCAAACAGAAATCAGGATGAAAGGTGAATTTGACCCACTAAGCTCGTTTCCCTTGTCCTTTCTGCAAGCAAAAAAAAGGTGGTGGGAGCATCTTCAAGTGCAAGGGTATGGCTCCAGCTCATATGACCACTTGCCAGATTCATCAGTGTATCCTGGGACTTGTTCACAGATAACTTTGTTTTGGACCTCCATGCCTGGGAATAACAGAGGAACACTATCAAGCTTCAACAAAGTTATGAGAAAAGTAAGGGTTAGGAAAAGAGAGAAGCTCTGGAATACTGTAGGGTTTAGGTCCTTTATTAGTACTTTATTTCTGTAATGTGAACATATACAGACTGTGCTTTGCTACTCTTTTTTATGATGTCTTCTCTCTGCCTCCTACTTTCAACCATCTTCAAAGTTTTTGTCCTGTGCTCCAAGACCCTTGCCAGCTGTTTGCATGATCTGCTTCTTAGCAGGCTTCACGTGAGGAGGTGGATGATTGCATTTCGGTATGTGTGGGTATCCTAAGTTAATCCTGATCATACTGAATCTGAAAGTAGAGGGAGCTGGTGGCCACCTCTATGAAGTGCAGCCCTACTGCCATGCAGGAAGATGCAAAGAAGGAAACACCTTAAATTTAGCTTCATTAACAGAAATAAACAGTGATTGACATCTTGAATCAGGGAAAATTAGGACATTCAAAGTTAGTAATTATAGTATCATATGAAGCTTTAGTTAAAAACCACATATTGCAACACTCACAATAAAACTGTGGGAGTTACCAAGGCTGGTGACATTTATGGTGACAGCAGCTTATATCCCTTACGGTGTAATAGTTGACATTAAGTAGAGAAGAATCACAGAGCAGGGCACATAGGCTCCTGGAACGCAAAACTGAGGGGCTTCAGCCTGTGGCTCCGGGTACAAAGTTGTAGAGAAAGATTCAGGACTGAAAGCTTTTTTACATATAGGCAAGTGGAAGAAGGGGAGACAGATATTCTGATATGGAGAGTTTGCCTGAGGCAGGTGAAATATAGAGCCTACTCTATATATACTCTATTAATAGTTGCTCATAGGTGTTCCATGGAAATAATTCTAGTTAGGTTTCAAAACCATTTCAGTCTTCAGTCTTGAAGTCTGTTTTCCCAGGTTACAATTATTAGGTTGTCAATAGGGAATACCATGAGGTTATTCTGCAGATATAACTTATCAGGTAGTGTGTTTGGTGTAATCCTTGTGACTCATGACTTGAAAGCTTACCTCTACTTCTGCTCTGATATAAAACCATCAAAAAGTTTCTTTCTAAGCTGTTTAACAATGTAAAGAAAGTTTCCCAATGCAAAGTCAACAATGTCTGTGTTCACTTTTATGTAACCAGGTTTCAGGTTATATATGGGATATATAACAGAGATACTCACAGAAATCAGATTCTGAATTCACATAAGAGATAAATGATGAGTGACATGTGGGTGACAGGGTGAAAGAACAGGATCAGCACTTGGTAGCGCATCCTAAAAAATACAGCTGATGAGCTTGACCTGTACTGCATAAATAAAATCCTTCTCTTCCCTCTCCTCACCTAGCTTAAAGAAGTCTAAATTTCTATGTTTATATAACTGGTCAAAAACTGTTCAATTGAAGATTTTTAAAAACTACTTTGTCATATTCTAGAAATGAAGATTTTTCTAATTCAACCTTTATTTTGATGCTATCCATTGCATTTATAAGAACTACTCCTGTTTTGCACCGGCCTCAAGTAGCAGCATGAAAGTGAAAAAATTATGTTGGCTACTTTCTGGAAAGCAATTCAGACCTTTGAATGTTCTTTTCTTTAACATTTGGGTTTTTTATTTCTTTAGACTCAATGCAGAAGATTATTTTCAGCAGGCTTGAAATGTTTCACGTACATTTACATTTGTGCTGCTTTTGGCTGGAATAGAGTTAATTTTATTCTTAGCAGTTGATACAATGCTTTGGATTTGGATGAGAATAATGTTGCTAACACACTAATGTTTTGACTATTCTTAAGTAAATTTTAGCCAAAGTCAAAGACTTTTCAGTGTCTCCTGTGCCGCCAATGAACAGCTGCATAAAAAGCTGTAAGGGAGAATACTCAGGACAGGTGGGAACTTCCATACATCATACACAACTGAGGGAGTTATGTGGAAGGGGGACTATTACTGTAAACTGTGGGGAGTTACACAGAAGGGGGCTGATTGCTATTTAGGAGTGGGCCGGGCATCGGCCAGCAGGTGGTAAGCAATTTTATTGTGCATGACTTGTTCCTCTTGGGTTGTGTTACTCTCTCTCCCTCTCCATATAATTACAACTATTACTATTATTATTGCTTTTAGTTGTTTGTTTTTGTTCGTTTGCCTTTTTTGTTTTTGTTTTTGTTTTTTTCCCCAGTTATTAAACTGTTCTTATCTCAACCCACTGAGATAAGCATTGCTGACCATACCTTTATATTTTCACCTTGCAGTGTGTAAGATTATTCTATTATAAAAGGAGATATTCCTAATACAACATTTCTGGAATTCGTATCAACTATTAAAAAAATGAGTCTGCTTAAAGGAAGTGTGAGAAAAGAAATGAATGTGAAGGGAAACAAAATTTAAAAAATATATTGAGCAACAGTGAATTATAGGCCTACTTAGGCATATATACACGAGCTAGTGGATGAAACTTTTGTAATTTTTCAGCTCATTTAGTCTGAAAGGCCCACATGCTGAGTTACATAGCCAGAGTTCACATCTGCAGTTTGGTTGGTACATGCCTCTGGTTCTGGCATTAGCCCTGTGACCACAGTGGCTTCTACTGCTCAGCTCTTTTAGTGGCTTGGCATCTTTCATAGTCCCTCAGGCTCTATGGTAGAGCAAGCGGACACCCACACTGGACGCCAAGAGAGTCATCTTAATGAATGACATATTACAAGCCTTGTGAAAGTAATTTGCTTTGCTCCATGGTGTAGTTGGCTAACTTCCTATTACTGTAGATTCAGGCTAAATCCAGCTCTAAAGCTACGCAAATTCTTGCCTTTTGGTCAACATAAAGCAAGTCTTATTAGAAGTAATTCTTGCCTTTGTTTTCTAGAATGAAACTTAAATGTTACCTCGGTTTGGGAATCACTTATCCCATGTAATGGGTAAAGAATTCACATCTGAATATTTATCATTTTGGTAGCAAGGTATACCTTTTATGAAAGGTAAAACAAAGCTTTTGATAAAACCTTGTTTTCCTAGGCCTATGATTTGATGAGGACTGCTATTAGCTTTGAGACACTGGCCATTAAAATGCTGAGAGCACAGGGTAGGCAACTCACTCTTCTTTCAGCCTATGCCTTACATTCTTTCCTTTTCTCTCTGTATAGAGCTTTATCTGAATATAGCAATTCTGTGACGTGCAAATATGTGTCCTGCAGGCACTCATTACTTCCACAGCTAAGACTTTGCATTATTTTCTGCTCCAAGCTCTTGTTTCAGTCACTTACTACTTTGATGAAAAGTTCAGCTTTGCCTGAAAAATCTGCCTTTGCTCCCTTGGCCCTCATTTGTCTAAAAAGGACATGCAACAGAGGGGAAAGATGTATGTATATAGAAGAAACTACGTTTTTTCTATCATGAACATTAGGCCTGGAAACAGTCTTTATGGAAGGGTCAATAGGGGTTTGAAGACAAAAATTGGCTTTGATTTTACCAAACTCCGAAGCTCTGAGAAGAGTATTCAGCGCTGCTTGTTGTGTTTATGGTTCCCAGTCAGCTCACACTGTGTGAATCTGAGGAGTGCTGAGCTGTGCCAACATGTGAAGCCAATTTAGCTGGGTAGTGAAAGTGTGAAGAAGTTTTGTCAGGCAAAGCTAGAATCTTCATCTTCTTCATTCCTGAGAGCACAGTAGGAAAGATGGCTACACCCTTCAGGCTAAGTTATACCTGGGCTGTGACTTGAAGGCACAATGATGCAGAAAAAAGATATTTTTTTCTTTACGTCAGAGTAAAAGTTACTCCTTCTTTTACCTCCATAGTTAAGATGGCCTTAGAAATGGAGTTCAAATATCACAGAATTGCTGTCCTATTGTTACTCTCATGGTGATTACTCTAAGATTTGTTGAAGCTCATATATTTTTAAAATGTCATTATTCTCTTAGTTTTGAAGGTTCTCTTAATGCCATATTTCCCTCTCACCCCACCCCTATTAGTAGTGCTGAAACCATTTTGTCCTAGGAACTGCCTGTAGTTTAGCTGTATCGCTAATATACAAGGGTCTGAATGGACACATATGGTCACCATCAGCATAGATATTTAATTTTGAGATGACATTCTATTAATCCATCTGAAAAGGGGGAAGCCACCATATAATTGGTTGTAATTAGCCAAACCACAGTTTTCTCTAACCAATTCAGTCAAAACCAAAAGCCAAAATAGTGTTTTAGAATTACAACATCACTCCCAGATTTGCATCTCCTGATGAATTCCGAAGGTTAAGATTCAAGCCATATTGTAAAGCCAACCCTCAATTATAACTTTTTAGAGAGAAAGATCAGTGGCAGGTGGCGCCTGATATAAAAGCCTCATTAAAACACCTTCTGTTTGAATATCACAAAAGGGATTCATTCTCCAGATGGAGGCACAGATACACATGGTAGTCTTACCTCAAATGAGAGTTTCACCTGACACTTGGGGACAGCAGATTTTTTTTCCTCCAACTAACAAGCCACTGAGGTTCAAGACAGGATATATTAGGATTAATTGCACTTGATCACTAATCCATTGTAAAGCCATATGCTAAAGGCATTGTTCATTGTCAAACCAAGAGACAGGTAGGGCCCCTCTGGTAATGTAAACTGTCCCTATTTCCATGGAGCTAATCTAATTTCACCTCCTTACAGACCTCAGATTCCAGTAAAGATATTTAACTCTTCCTGCTTTGTCTCGTGATGCATTTTTGAATGATAGCAAATCTGATATAGAAACTAATGATGCTGAAATGTGCTGACTGATCGGAAAATTATTTTTCCTGATGCTGCTTGCTGAAACGAGAAAAATATTGAAAGGGTATTTATTCAATTGTGTGCTCAACCTGTTGATTCAAAGAGCCAGCTCTTCCCTGTTCAGCCACGCAGTTCAACTTCTCACAACTCTTCCCTCTGCTAGTCCCAAAACACAGTCAAAGAATATGTGATTTACAAGATGAGAACAATTGAGAGGCTAAACTGTGTGAGTAAAGTTTATGTTTCTTAGAGGAGGTGTTGTCACCTTGCACAGTCCTTGGAGTGGGAGGATTTTTTCAGTGGTTTGGCTTTGGGATTGATCCAAACCATTAAGTGCCAAACAGTGTAACCAGAGAATTTTTCATAGTTCTGTTCTGTATTTTGTGTTAAGCTACTTTAAAAATTGCCACCCACCAAGGCTGTTTCTTAAATCTAGGAGGTCAGTCGGATTTCATATGTAGTGTATATATTCATAAGAAAGAGAAGAAATGAAGATAAGTTATACTTTTTACTAAGTGATATGTAGCATCTTATGTAACAGAAGGATAAAAATCCCCAAACCTGCAAATTTTATGGGCATTGTACCAACTGTTCAGGGCCAAAATATGTTTTCATACTAATCTGATTCGAGGGCTGGTCTACTCAAATTGAGAGAGTAAGAGGTTTCGGTATAAAACATCTCATCCTATGTTACCTCCTCAAGACTACTCCATACTTACAAAATGTCTTCTGTTCCAGAAAGTACTCCAAGTGTGCTGCCAGCTGTACACACTTAAAGATCAATTCAACTACCAGTGAAATGCAATAATCTCTGGGGTGGAACAGAGCAACTCCTCCATTCCACAAAAAGGAAAACACTCTTTTTAGGAGAAGGAAGTAAAAAATATCTGCTCCAACTGCAATTTCTAAGGGAAATTGTGCTGGCAGAGTATAATTACCTTTGTTAAAAATTGGCCACGACACTGGAGCTAACATTCTCCATTCCTAGTAAGGTTCCAGTGGACCTTCAGCAATCACAGATTGTCAAGACCTCAAGTTTTCATTGGGTTCAAAAGGCATTGGTTCACATACATGACAAAATTTTTCTCTCCATTAAGTGGAATGACAGGTATTTCTAGCATTTTCAATCCCACCTGTTCCTCTCGCTCTCCAATATCTCTATTACACAGAGTGCAAGTTCAGCTGAAGGAGTTGTCACCAAAAAAGATCAACAGGACTAAGTCTACCTAGTCTACTCCCAATACTTTACATATTTAATGTAAATTTGGCTTTCTTTAAAATCAGGATTTTGATGGCATTTTCATACCAGTATGAGCTTGTCATTGTCATTTTTCACTGTCTCTTCTAAGGAAATATCTTTCAGTTATTTTGAAGTAGTAATTCCCAGTTAATTGGGAATGTCCCACAGCATAGGAAGAAGAGAGAAAAAATTAAATGTGGTGGCTGAAAACTTTAGTTATCTAAGTTGCAGTAGTCTCATATTCTTATTTGCTTTCTGTCTTGTTCTGTTCTGGGCTTAAACTCAGCAGTTGTATGTTATGAATTAAGGGTAAGGTAGTCCTCAATCTCTGCTGTGTATACTGCATGAGCATTGGTCTTCATAGGTATATGTGTACCATCGTCTTGTTCTGTCCAAACAGATGACTTGTTTTGATCACAGATGAATGGTTCTGGCAGAATTGTGATAAAAAAATGATCTCCAAAACCAAACCAGACCAAAGATTCTGTCCATAAATCACTGCTGAGTTCAGTGTATTCTAGTTGGCTGAGGCATGTTATTCAAGGGTGTATAGACTATCCTTGGGTACCCAGGGAGAGATCTTGGGATTCATAAAATCTTGGTAAGATCAAACAAAAAGTATGAGTTAAAATTGCAAGTGTGCATTGATTTTCATTAGCATTTGTTTGTTTAAAAACTAGGCAATTTAGTAAGGAAACAGGAAACTGGCTTTGGGGATCTCTTGCACAATGAGAAAAAAGCATCCCTAGCTGTGTATGGTGACTGTGTGTGCAGGCTTTGTCTTCTGAAGGTGAGATGGGATATGACATATCCTGGGTGTTTTAGGAACTCTCTTTATTGTACATGGAGTGCATTGGAAAGCGATTACATAATCCTTGTTACAAGCTGCTCAGCAGTGCCCTTTCTGGCTATATGATATGGTCCTGGAGAAGAGTTTCAGAGAAATCATAGGTGGCCATTTTTCCACTTGTTGAAGGAATGTGACTCGCAGGAAAATTGTTTCAAAGAAACAATTCTGCCTTTATAATAGTTTTCAAAAATTTTGTTGAAATTGAAGGGACAAGGTATTGTGGACTTGCTGTTAACTCCAGTTTTGAAGATAGACAAATTAGAAGAGCAGCAGGTCATTTTCTGCCTAGCTGCTTTTTTAATCCTAGCTGACCCTCAGGATATACTAGTGCATACACAACTCAGATAGAGGAGTTTGGTTTTTCTCCTATTCCGTCCTCCTTAACGAACACTTTTGTCTCAGACTAAGACAAGATGCTAAACAGGATCAGACTCAGCACTGACTCCTGGAGTTCACTGCTAGTTATTGGCTGCCAGCTTTGTTCCTCCTGATCACCACTCTCTGTGTCCAGCCATTCAGTCACTTTTCAGTCCACATCGCTGTCTACTCATTCAGCCCATACATCAAGAGCATATCTACAAGGATCTTATGGGAAAGAGTCACAAACATGACTGAAGTCCATGTAGACCATATCCACTGCTCTCTCCTTGTCTGCCAAGACAGTCATTTCAGCATAGAAGGTTATTAAGTGTGCCAAGTGTCCTGGTTTCAGCTGGGATAGAGTTAACTTCTTCTTGGTAGCTAGTACAGTGCTGTGTTTTGGATTTAGTGTAAGAATAATGTTGATAATACATTGATGATTTGGTTGTTACTAAGTTGTGTTTATTCTAATTCAAGGATTTTTCATGTCTCATGCTCTGCCAGTGAGGAGGTACAAAAAAAAGCTGGGAGGGAAAAGGCCAGGACAAGTGACCCAAACTGGCCAAAGGGATATTCCGTACCCTAGAACATCATGCTTGGTACATAAACTGGGGGCAGTTATCCAGCAGAAAAGCTGATTGGGATTCAGGGATGGGGTCTGGCATTGGTCAGCGGATAGTGAGCAGCTGTTTTGTGAATCCCTTGTTTTTCCTTTTTGTTATCATTATTACTATTATTTACTATTATTATATTTTAAACTTTTTTTCAATTATTAAACTGCCCTTGTCTCAGCCTACAGGTTTTACTTTTTGCCCTCCTTCCCATTTCCCTGGGTTGCAGGAGGGGTTGTGAGTGAATAGTTACATGATGCTTAGATGCCATCTGAGCTTAAATCATGACACCAAGAAACATCAAAGATCATTTCACACTGGTACAGTGGAAAGGTGTAGAAAAGCATGTGGACATGACTGGCACATGTAAAACTGTACTGTTATGCAGCGACCCTAAAAAAACTTGCGAGAGTTAAATTAATGATACTTAAAAGGGAGACTGCTTTGAAAGATATTATGCTTCAGAAGTTAGATGGGACCTACTTCAATATCTTAATTTGTAGTTAGGGTTTGGATTATTGACCTATTAAATGATTTAAAATCTTTTCCTTCAACAGAAGGAGCTGAGGATCTTGAGGGTCCAGGAGATCCTCATAGGGTAAATCAATTAAAGGGTTAATAACTTTTTAAATGGGTAATAATAGCAATAAGCTTCTAATAATACCATTTCAATAATTAACCTAATGATAATAATAACAACAATAATAACAAAAACAATCTTTTAAAGGCTTAATAACCCTTTAATGGGTTATTTTTTAACCCTTTAGTGCATTAATTTTAAGCAAGAACAAGAAGAATGTCTGATACTTCATTATTTCCATGTAACAGTTGTAAAAAACTGTCAGCCATATCAAGTTTTCCTGTATCAGAAGTAATCTGCAGCTAGATTGTTACATTTCATCTGTATTTCAAATTGGAGCCTATAACTAGTCATTAACTCAAAATGGGGAAATCCAATAGCCCATATATATTAAGCCAATTTTGCAGGGCACAGTGAGCATGGGGGAAACCCTTTGGTACCTGTATATTTTATTTCTCTCAGTTACTGGAAATTGTTTTTGCCTCCACTAGAAAGAATTTCTAGACTTCATCCTTTCTGAACTTCATTTGTGTGGTGTATGGTTCTCCATGTTCAGGCATTTCCCTAGTGTTTATATGCCTATTCCTAGACTCTGACCAACAGATTGGGATAACAACCAGTTGAATTTGGCTTTGGGAGAATGGAGATAAACAGACTTTTGCAGATCCTACCTGAGAGTATTTTCATGTTAGTAGGTATATATCTTTAAGAATACTAAATGTAATTAAAATAAAACCAATGTCCTTTGTAGATACTACTAAATCAACAGTATTTATATTCTGTGCAACTGATTTCGCTGCTGTAATTTTTATATTACTGTTTTTGTCGCTTTTTATTTCTGTGTTCATCCTTTACCCTAATCTTTTACCTTACTTACCCAAGGGACGAAGGCATTATACTTCCTAACACTACATAAACCCAATTGCAAATAACATAACGTTCCTACAAGGGACAGAATTTCAGAGTTCTGCCTCCAGATATTATTTTTATGTCACCTTCGTGTGACATAAAAAAAATCTTTGTTTTTGTAAATGCAGAGGATCTAGAGTCCCTTTTAATTTATCTGACATTTTGAGTCCTCAAGAATTTATATTAATCAAACATTTGTGAAGACCTAAGAAGATAGGTTACTTTTTATATTTTTTCAAAAAAAGTAATCTTGTGATCTATTACCGTATGCAAAACTCTGTTCTTCTGCCAATACAAACCAGTAGACTCCTGTGTCATCATTACTTATGATCTGCCAGGAGGGTGAAATAAATAAATATCCATAAATTATTATTACATTTGGATAATGTTTTTGTACTGTGCATAAGAAACAAAGCTGACAAACTGAAGCCATTGTATGAAAGGTTTAGAACTGGGAAGGACTTACCTTAATTTGGTGTCCTGATGAATGTGTGTATCCAATGAAGATGCATCAAACTAAATCACTGGAAAGAATGAATCCGCAGCTGAATAGTGCATTGTTACCTCACATTTATTTTTCTGCATCTCCCAAAGCAGAACATGTGGCTTTGCAGTGTTTTGTGCACACCATGTTTTTTCACCATAATCTGATGAAAGCAAAGGATTTCATTCTTACTAACAAAATTTTTGCTTCTGAGATTACTAGTCATAATACTATATTAGTATAAATAATCAGATTTTCTGTTTTCTATAACTCTGAAGTGGTACACTTGTATACGTGTGTTTGGCAGAAGTATTCATATACTTGTACCATTATGCAAATGATAAGCAAAATAAGTTACTATGTTTTCTCATGCATTTTTTTTTCCTTTTTCTTCTCCCCTTCCCCCTCCCCCGTGTTCTTTTCGTGTTTCTTTTCAGTCTGTCATGAATTTTGTGTTACAATGGTCATTTTATCTTTCAGTAGCTTTAAGGCCTTCCATGTTTTCCTGAATTATCCATCTTTCTGTTTGTTTTCTGTGCTCTTATTAGGTTTGTTGTTAGCTCCATTCTGATGTTTGTAGGTTTTGGAAATCTGAATTTTTGTTATTTACATTATCAGTGATCTGACCTGAGTTGCCCCAAGCAATGTTCCAACTGTTCTCAGGTCCTCAATTACTAATTATGCAGATGAACAGATTGTGCAAACTCTTTCCTTATGGCCACATTCTGGTAGAGTTGTTTTTATTAAATTTGTGCTGCATTTGAATGTTAAGGAGGTGCCGACCTGTTCCTAGTAGGTTTTTTCACGTGTCCTGTACATGTTTGCTCTGGTAATTTATTAACAAGTGGTAGTTACACGCACATATAAAAAAAATCAAACAGATAATGTCCAGAAGTGACAAGCCTGTAAGTGGTAGTAAGAACAGAGGTTAAAGGCAGATATCCAGAGGAACAGCTTCTTCCTGAAGATCACCAGGACAGCAGACAGTGTGCCAGTAGAATACTTGGAGTTGTTAACATTACTGAAACAAATTAATCACTGGTGACCATTGATTAATATCATTACACCGAAGATGTCCAGAAAGAATTAACTTTTGAGGTGAAAGAATTCTGCTATGTTATTAATATTTTACCAGTTAGATAATGCTCCAATTTTGAGCAACAAGTCACAGTGTGACATTCTATGCAAGGAAATTATATCTTCATGGAAATTTTCATCAGTCTAGTATCCTTGGAAGAAAACAGAACTCATCCTATCTTGGGTGACAACACTGGGCATAGGATTATGGTTGTACCTCATTTTTCTTCTTTTAGTGTGCTACAGTGGTGTCCAGAAGACATACTGTTCTGTTTGAACAAAATACATGTTTATGTTAATATTTTTCACTCTAGTTCATCATTTGAAATCACTTAGTGACTTTGGTGAAAGCAGAACCCTCTATCATCTATCAGTGTGAGCATGGATTTGTAAGTTCTCTCAAAAGACAGACAAGACTGTCCAGACACCATACCAGAATATTGGTCATTTTCATCACAGAAAAGTTGTTTGGAAATTAGAAAACAAAGAGTTTGTTCTTTTCCTTGATTATCGGAGTGGAAAAAGGTGGGATGGAGCAGCTAGAAAAATGGAAGAAGGGAACACCATAGATCAGAAGGAAATTTTATGTCAGTGAAATCTGAATACTCAAGATTTTCAGATAAAATATCAATGTAAGATTCATATTACCAGTAGAATCATCAAAATCTGCTAATGACTTCAGTAGGGACAGATTTCAGTCTTAAATATTTTGTTGCCAACATAAATGGCCAATTAAATTTTGCATATAATTAGAGAGGTTAACTGAAAGAAAAGGAGGAAAAAAGGTCCAGTTTAGCCAACTTACTGCCAAGTCTTATGGCAATCAACAGAGTTTTGTGTCAAATTAAAAAAAAAAAAACATGATTTTTCTTTTTCATGTGAAAAGAAAATTACATATAAACAATGGGGCAAGTTGACTAAAAGTGGGAATATCTGATAATTACTAGAACCATCAAAAGCATGAAGGTGTTGCCTGTATCAACAGGAGGTAAAAAGGTTCAGAGAAAGAGGAATCTGAAAAAATAAGATACTTTTAAGCGGCAAATATTGAGTGATATTACTGCAAATAACTTCTTCCATAAGCACAAAACTGTTTTTTGTAGATAATATTTATCAATAGCTCTCAAAGTATTTTGCAAAGTGTCATTAACCTCAAATTACAGAGAAACATTGATAGGTAAGGTGATTAGAGTTAACTCATCAGACCACTGATAAAGGTGGGAGGAGGACCCTAAATTCCTTATTCCTTTTTTATCCAGTATTTACTAGAGCACAGTCTTGATGGAGGAGTCTTCCTGAGTCTGAAACGTAAAAGACCTGTGTAATAAGTCTGAGACACAACCACTAGCAAATTGTAATCAGAAAGCAATGGAGGATGTGTCAGATCAGGCAGTGTCAGTGGAAACACTCTAACTAACTTTAAAGATGAATGTTAATACAAATCTGTCTCAAATAGTTTTCTCGGTAGAATCCTACCTGAAATCTTGTTCTATTAAAAATTTATAGATTCTTATCTATAGTCAAGAATCCTAAAAGTCTCCGTTTCAGGGCCCCATTAACAAACTATATTTCAAAGCAGGCTTGTAGGTTTCACTGCTGAAGACAAAAAAAAGCAGAAATGAAATGTATTTTGCATTTTATCTTCGTAAGGCCACACCTGACTAATAAGCATCTGCTTGGCTTGTCTACATAGATTATCTTGGCAAGCGGAATGATGCGGACTACAAAAGATATTTGCAGACTGAGAAGGGTGTAGGAAACAAAGACTTTTTGAAGAGAAGCAGCAGCAAACTCTTCTGGCCTTGCCCTCTGAAAACAAGTCTTTTCCTGAATTGTGGCATCATGTTATATAATTATGAACTGCAGTTACTGGTGGGAGTCATGTAAGGAAGAGAGAATTATCTTTCCTTCTACACTGTATTCTCTTTGTTTCAGTGAAGCAGCTCCAGAGCCATATTACACTTTTATATAATAAATAGAAGAATATATATATATATATATATATATATATATATATATAAAACCGCCTGCAGTCAAAAACCCAGAAATTGTTACATCTCAGTTTTCATAGGTGATAATCTTAACTGATTAATTTATTAAAGAATGAGTTAATTTTTAGAGAAGACAGGGAGAGCTACAGACTCAAGTTACTCATGCTGTGAGAGAAAATGATGTGATGTCCCAATGCTGCTTCATTCTGGGTTCCAGGAATAGGCTGAGAGTAAAAGCAGGTCTGACTTACTCTCCTTTTTTTCAACACTCTTCTTCCACTCAGTAGATACACGTAAAGTCTTCTGGTGTGGTGTCATGATGGAATACCATAACACAGACATCAGATTGATAGGACAGGATAATCTACTTTCAGTTTTAGTTGGCGTAAAATCAAACCCTCTCTGATTTCCTTCTCTTGTTTTGCTTCTAAAATATTCAACAGTCCTACTGGCTAACAGGAAAACAAAGAAAAAGATAAGAAGTATCCTGTTGGTGACTGGGGAGGAAGAAGGGTGGGGAAGTATATCTGTCAAGAGGTAGAATTGATATGCATAAAAAAGTGATCTTGGTGACAGGTAAGTTCAAAACTCTTTCGAACGTTGCCCAGGATATACAGATTCTCACAATTAATTTTTATGCACCTTTATGTTCTCAGAAAATGGGAGGTTGTATGACGGAATGGAAGGCTGTACGACTGAATGGGAGGTTGTATTTTTCCTCTGTGTTTCTTTCCTCCTTGAGATATCTGCACCTTCTAAAAACTACTGGAGTTTGTGTTAGAAAAAAAAAGACAAAGTAACAACACCTCTATTATCACTCAGAAACAAACTAAAACAAAGCCCATGGCTGAATATAGGAAGATTTAAATTAGACTTACCCCTCCCCCCCATGTTGTAATGATTAGAAGAGTGAGGCATTGGCAGTGTTCTGTACTTTATTGCCTAGAGTATGTAAAAGCTGATTTCCTTAATTTTTTTTCAGAAGTAACATTCTGACAAATCTTATTTGTTTGTTAGTTAGTTTGTTTGTTTGTTTTGGTTCAAAATAGGGCTAGGAGAATGAATTATAGTTTCATGGTATATAACAAATAAATAAATATAGTGGTATTTTTTTGAGAAATACAATCTGGGTTCTCATTGTGGAGTCAAACATGAGCTTACACTAGAACTACCACTGTTCAGACTTTCATATTTAGAGAATGAAGTTCTAGGAAGTTCACTAATGCTGAAAGTTTGATATATTGTTTTATGGAGACAAACGACGTAAGGAATCCTAGTCATAAAATAAATTTATTGCATTCTTCCTGTAGACTAATAATTTTGAACTGGAAAATAATGATTTTTCCTTTCAACATCAGAGGCCAAGGCTGGTGTTTTCTGTGTTTACAGGGGGGATAATTTTAACTTCCTGTTTTTCCATTTATCATACACGACATGGTACCCTCTGAGTGCCACACATACTTCCCTAAGTACAGGACCTCTTTCTCTATTCCTAATATGATGCGAACTCCTATTGAGAGAAGTGTTGGGCAGAGGCTTTGAGGTTACCCCTTTTATAATGCAAGATAACTCTGTGCACTAATTCTGTATTTTGTGCCACTGCTATGAGTAGCTTCCCAAGCAAGTGGGCCATGAGATTTAGTTAAAGTCATATGTACAGTTCCAATTTATGATGAATTTACCACAGTAGGTTGTCCTAGATGTGATGCTATTGGATGTTGTCTTTCATCTGAAGGTGAAGCATCAAGTTCAGCTTTTGCAAAGAATTCTTGGCTCACAGTGTTCTAAATGTCTTGTGCACCTGCTTGCTGGCAAGGAATAGGAAACTGAAAAGTCCTTGGTTTAGGCTAAGCACTACTTAGCAACAACCAAAACATCAATGTATTATCAACATTATTCTCATACTAAATCCAAAATACAACACTGCACCAGTTACTAAGAAAAACAAAATTTAACTGTATCCCAGATGAAATCAGGATACAGGATGATCTGGTAGTAATTTTAGTCTATATAAAGGACACTCCATAAGAATAACTTCACAAGTTTTCCTGTCTATATTTAATGATAGTTAATAGGCTTCCATTTGCCAGACTAAGGGTCCCAGATGCCTTCCAGTCATTATTCATTCCTGAGTACAGACAGTGTTTCTGTTAAGCTCAAGGGGAGCTTGACTGCCCAGGAGCCATTAATCAAGTGTGAGGTCTAACAAAATTCCTGAGACTGGGGTGTCACCTAAGGAGGAGAGGGGTAGGTGAATGCACCACCACAGGCCTCTGTTAAAACCTCTGACTATACTACAGCCCTGCAGGGTTTTTTTCTTCTTCCTATTTGTAAGGGTGAAAGATCCTGGGTCTTGAATGAGAATATAGGGGGTAACTTGAAAATGGAATAGGATTTTACTGTCTGTACTCATCTCAGGTTGATGTTCTAACTGTCCTTGTCCTGAGGTAGTACCAAACAATTTTGAACTTTGCCATCTCTTTTTAGATACAGGTGATAATATTATTACTTCTGAAGTGAGAACTTTAGGATAATTTTTTGATGGAGCAGAAGGTTTCATGTGATAAAGAACAAGGAATCAGTTAGGGGCCAAAATCTGTCTTGATGGTAAAGAGAAAGTTTCACAGAAAGCTGTTGGGTGCTACATACGTATACTTTAGACAACTGGAAAAGTGCAAAGTTTGCTTAAACAGAAACCAAAGCCATAGAGCATTCAACAGAATTATGTTTAATATTCTGTGCTCTTTATTCTCTCCTTTGCTTTGGATATGGATTCAAAGTGCCAAAATACTTTAAGGAAAGCTTGGTTCTCTTCATGTTATGAGATTGTTCAGATGTAGAAAGTAGAAAAAAATCTCAAAAACTTGCTGTTTTCAAACTGTTCAGCTCATTTTTTTTCTGTCCTAGAAAACCCAGCTTGTACAGATTCATTGAGGTAAATACCAAAATTGTATCATTTGTCTTTGAAAGAGATTATATTTACAGTATATTTAGAGGTAGAAAAATTAAATCACAGTCTTCCCAACTATTGTTCAATAAAGAACAAATGTAATAATGTAATAATAATCCTCACTTGTGTTTTTCAGTACCTTAGACATGATGTTTCATAGTTTCAGACATATTCCCTTAGATTACCAAACAGCATTATGACTGCCAGTAAGGATGCTTGTTAAATATAACTTCAGATTTTTGTATCAAAACCAGCAGACACAATTGTCTTTAATCTAGAAATCATACTGTGCTGGTTTAAAAGTTAACCAGCAAGGCAAAATGAACTCAATTCAAAAGAGAGATTTATAAGTCAGAATAACAATTTATTAAAATAATGCAATAAGTACAATTATACAGACAGACAATTGGTTTTAATCCACAAAACCCAAATGTACAAACCCAGCACCCTGGGGTATGAACAAAAGTGGTGTACCTTGGCCCACCCCCCGAGTCCAAAGCAAAGGGAGAGGGAATAAACCTGCTGGTGGGAGAGCTGCTGCAGTCTGGTCAGAAGTGGTGATTGCAGTCCAGTCGAGGGTGGTGGTCTCAGCCTGGTTGGGAGCAGCGGTGGTCTGCTGTCTTCCTCTGGGTCCCACGAGAGAGAGAGAGCCAAGGCTCTGAAACTCCCAGTTATATACTCTCCAGTTCAGGCGGGAGTGCTCAGTCCCTCCCTCAGAGTAGGGAATTCCATAAAAGGGCATGTGGATGCTCAGTCCCTCTTATCAGAGCGGGGAATTCCATATAAGGATATCAGAGCGGGGAATTCCATAAAAGGGTACAGGAACATCTTCCCACCTTGCAGGCCTCTACTGACAGCAGTTTTTTGGGAAATGGCATGGAGGCTATAGAATACACAGTTTTGGGTTACACCCATCCAGGGATGAATTGGTCCCAGCCGTTCTAACCAGGACACATACATAATGACTTTTAATTAAACTCCCACTGAAGGTCCTCAATGAAAAGCTGTGTTTCACAGTACTTGTGGGATTCCATTTATAATACACCACATTCTTGAACAGCTTCCCTAGGGAGAAAGTCCCATGGTACATGTAGGCATGTCAGAAGTTTCCTCTCTCATCACAGTCTTGCAGCTGACCAGCATTCCTGAAGCATTCTGGAATATAATGCTTCAGGCAACCCTAGGGACCACAGCAGGTTTCCAAAATGTTTTTATTAGAACTTAATAAACAACTTGATAGTAGTATATTAATCTTGATGAGAAAATATGTTTTTCATTTAAAAAAGCAGTTTGGTTTGAAATTAAAATTTGAGTCTGGGTGGTGGGATGGAGAAAGATTCCCAGTTCTTATTCCTGTGAATTCTGCTACTTGGCCAATTGAGGCTATCCTGACATTCCCCGTGGTTCTATTTTTCTCCCATGGCATGTTTCCCTCTACCTGTCTAGTTTTTTTCTTTGACCCCAACTGTCCTTATATAACATTAAAACCCTTTAGCAAATGCTGAGGTTTGTATTTCAGTTTTGTCCTGACTTTACCTTGTATCACTTACTTCAAGAGGAGGACATGGATATATGGGTTAATGGAGAGTAGGTGATGTGTGGAAAAAAAAAAGGGAGGGTTTGTTTTGAGTAAAAAATATTGTACCATATATATATGTGTGTGTGTGTATATATATATATGCACCACATATTTCTGGTATTTTCTTCTGCGCATCTTTATTCCTGCAAAGATATGAATTTTTTTTTTTTTTTTACCTTTTAAATGGGGTGATGGCTAGCAAAACAGGCAAATTAGATCAGAATATACTTGCAGGTAAATTTCACAGACATTTCAAATCCAAAACAAAATGCAGAATTTAAGCAACACTTCAACAGGAAACACTTCAATTTTACAATTTAATGTTTCCTTTTGAAAGGAGAACACTTTAATAGAAACCAGAATTTTATGAGTGTGTATCTGAAAAACAGAAAGATGCAGCGATTCTCTCACTTAATTCATGTGAAGACTTCCTGTGGCCTGCATTGCCTCACATGTCTTATTTCTAGCCCACTTATAATTAAAAAATGTTCTCCCTGTCAGTCCGTCCATGCATTTTTTTCAAGTTCCTTTTTGCTTGCAGTGGGATTCAGTGGATCTTTCTAGAGCTGGCAGACTGGAGAGTCTGAGATGTGGAAATTGGCACTCCTCTGAACTTCAGAGGTTTCTTGAGGTCCAGCTGTCAGAGTAATGTTACTTTAGACGTTGTGGAAGGGAACATTTTAGAATTTTCTATTGCTAATAGTAGTAGTAAATTACTTATTTCTATTTTAGTCTTTTGTCTTTGTTAGAGCAAAGACCTTCTGCAGGTAACAATGTTAAAGGAAAATCAAGGCCTTTTTGAGGGCAAGTTGGGAAGAAAATGGTTGTATTACTTGAACTTTCTTCAGATAAGAACTGAGAGTGAGAAGTGTACATATAAATATCCAGAGGAAGGTGCCACTGCATACTGAAAAAGACACTTTCTGAGAAAAACAATCAGTGTTTTAATAAGACCGAATGAACAAAGAGATGCAGTTAAGCACAAAAATACTGAAAACTGAATAAGATAGAGTGTCAGTTCTGAGCACAAAATGTCATGCACCTTGCAGTCTCTAAGGTAAGACGTAGATGGTTTACTTTCTTCCCAGAAATAACAAGGACATTTCTTTTATTCCCCTTTCTTTTCAGTTGCTCATCCTGTGTGTTGGGGTTTTTTTTGTTTGTTTGTTTGTTTTTAAAAATTGTGTCACTTGCAGTAACTTTAGCAAATTTTTTTGCCTGTAATCATATACTCTGTAGTGGTGTGACAATCCAGCTTCCACCTGAGAATGAATCTCTAGTCCCTGTCATGAAAAAATCCAGATGATTCTATTGCGAGGAATATAAGGTCAAAACCCAGGAAAGAGACAGACTTTTCAATGTAGTGTTCCTAAAATTCTCATGGCTTCTCTGCAATAGGTCTACAATTGTTGAGAATTTGGGAGTATCAGCCCAACAGAATATTGAGAAAAGTTCCTTTTATTCTTGTGGTAACAATGCAAGATGTTCTTTTCACAGACCTTAAGGCACTTTGACCACCAACTCTTTATAAACATCTTAGAGTAATGATAATATTTTCTAAGACATTCATATATTAGTATGTTTCAGACATGATTAATTTATTTTTACTAGTAGCCAAAATTTAGGTGTTTTAATGAGCAAGTGAGAGATTATTGTCTAAAGCACTTCCTGTAATTTCAAAGTATCTTCTACTGTTTTTCCTTTTTAAAGTTATTTTTTCAACATCATGATAGCTCCCAGCCCTTCAGATATTTATCTTATGAGGATGAATAAATATATGACTTTTCAATAAATGAAAAAGAATAAAACATTTAACATTTAATGAAACTATTTTTCAAGTTCCTTGTTTGCCCATTTGCACTTGACTCAAGTGATGAAAATACTCTAAGTTGATTCTGATGCTATCAATGCTGCTAGTGCTACCACGTCAGTAAAATATTTTATCATTAGTATTCCCACCCCAAAAGTGGCTTGTCATAACATTGACTTTCCCATGTGCTGCTACTCAAATTGTAGTTCTCAAGTTATCAATGACATGGGCATTTCACAAAGTATATGCTTCTTGAAGCATATACTCTCTCAGTCATGATTTCACAACAATTGGTGTAAGGCAAAGGTAGAAAGAGTTGGGAGCTCTAGCTCTTCCATAAGATGCACCTCTTGCCTTGAAATTGGGAGCCAAAAAACTCACCAGGATACTTTAGTATATATAAGATGGAGAACAGCTCTTTAATGAAGGTCTTCTTGCACAAGGAGTACAAAAAGACGCACCCCTGTGTCCAGGGGTTCCACAATTTATGGTCTGATCCGAGAGCCACCCACCCCCAGACCTGCCCCCCGGCATGCCTCCCAGGAAATTGAATCAGGGGTCCCTAGACCCCTTTCTTCCTCATCTTCCTCTTCTTCACGGCACGTACTGTCTTTGGAGCTTCTCCAAGGTTCCAGGCTTGAAGGTTGCTTTGACTATGATGGTACCTTGTTGTTCAGGCCTGGGGTGCAAATGTTAAACAGAAGGTGTTTACTATAGTTCTGCCTTGCAAGAAGCCTAAATGAGCCTAAAGGATTTAGAAAATTTGATATGAAATAGGGAAATAGGGTTTGGTGAGTATTAACTACTATTCTAAAATGTGACAGCCTATACAGCTACATTAAAATCTACAAAAAGCTAAAAATTCTAAAAATTCAAAGGCATCAACCCATTCAACTGTTCCTTCTCTGTCCTCTTCCAAAAGCTACATTAGTGATGTTTTTTATTTAAAAGTGATAACCTACAGCAGGACTTACCAAACCTGAGGAAGCTAGATTGCTTCTAGCAATGACTGTTAGTTTATCCATTAACGCCCCTGGCAAACCACCATTGGAGCTGACATGCGTGAATGATGAACTCCCTTAAAACAGCTCATCTTCCAAAGAGTAGTTGTGCATCTCTAGTTCTGTTTTCAGTGCTGTCTGTGTCTGAGTCTCTGCAAATGGTAGTATAAGTTGTTTTGCACCAACTTGATCCTCAGTATCGTCTTGTACCTAATGCGGAACCCAGATGAGCCTTAGGACTCAAAAGATATGGGTGATCACTGCCTGGCCATTCCTCTTCCTGCTTTTGCTCTGGGAGAAAAGCCAGCCTGATTCCTGCCTGTTTTGCAATTGTGCTACATTCCTGTCCTCTTTCACCCCTAGAATAATATCAAGGATTCAGGTGCAAGGGTTTGGATATCCAGCTCTGAAACATGTGAGTGTTGGAGGGATCTAGCAGGAATGTTCCTGTCTCTTAGGCCTCTTATAGCTGATCAGAGTCCTGTGACAAGAGTGGCATTTGATGCTCTAAATTTTCAGTAAGTTTTAGGATATTGTCTTCTATTTATTGATACAGTCCAATAAATTATGTTTTATAAATAAATAAGAATTCTAACTACAGATGATCTAAAATGGTAATTTGACCTCAAACACGTTTCACATATAGAACTTTATCTGGGCTTTTAAACTATAATTCCTGTTGCTTTTGACATTTTTACTGTGACTAATGCAAGATTTTCCCCATAATTTACTATATAAGAGTCCAACCCTGATAACATCATACATTGTAAAATCACTATGCCTGCGACCATATAGTGTGAGACACAAATACTTTATGGCAGCCTTCTCCATCATCCCTTAGACAAGGGGAGTCCACCCAAGAAATTATCTTTTTCAAAGGTTCTTAGTACATAATTTCTGCTTTTGAGTCCGCTTCTTACTGGACTGACACCTGCTCTATAAAATTGCCTTAATAGCGCACAAAAAGCTGACTCAGTTAAGGTCTCCCACTCCCTAGAGAGTGGTGTGTCATGTGGCAATGATCTACTGTTAGCTTAGAGTCACTGACAAGGCCAAGTGACAAAATGTACATTACGGTTGTTGGCACCATACATGAAGCTGTGCATACATAGCAGAGGACACAATTTTCTGATGCTGCAACTAACAAATTTGAGCAAAATTACATACTTGGAAACACATGCCCAAGCATCTTTTCCTGTGTGTTTTATGTTTAAAAGACAGAGGAAATGCAAATATATGTGCAAATATAAGTACATATATATGTTGTGCATATTCCATTTCAAACTGAATTAAACTTTTTTTTTCATAATACATCTACAGTGAAAGCAAAAAGACCTACTTTCACTATACTTTACATTAAGCTAATATTTTAAATGAAGCTATATTTTAAATGTTGCGTGTATGTAAAATGAAGTGTTTTACTATTTGCATTATAGCACTGAAAATACTTAGCTGTTTTTAATTTATAAATCATGCTCTATGAAATTATTTCCGTTTGCAGCATCTTGTTCTCCATTATGAAATGAATTTTCACTCACATACCCTTTTTCTCAGCTCCTCATTTTTTATCTTTTTTTTTAATTTTTATTTTAGTAATCAAATGGAAAAGTGTTTAGCTTTTTATATGGTCCTCCCTCTGAAAATGATAGAGAAAAAACTCTCCAGTTGAACTACATTTAATATATATACTCCAATTAGAAACTATTTAATCTTTTTCATCAATTGGTTTGGAGCCTCAGTTTTCAGTGTTTCCTTCCAGTGACACAGTGCATTTCAAGATAAGGTGTAAGATTGCTGTCTGTAGACAACCCAATGAGTATAAACAGATTAAAACAGATTGTCCATGAGCTGAATTGGTCAAGGGATCTGCTGAAGGATTTCTTGTAGACAGTTGCTTAGGTAATAAAGCTGTGTGAATTAAAAAACAAGCTCTTTTTTGAGAGGATAGATTAATTGAACCTATCTAGCTTTTACAGTCTGGAAAGAGGGTGTAAAATTTCCTGGAGTTTGGGTTCTTCCGTGAGTGTTCCAGAACTTTCTTGTTTGATCAGATCACTGGAGAATGAGTCTTCTTGCAGTTGTCTGGCTCCAGCTCAGGAGAGCTGAGACACTCAAACTGTTGAAACACATGAAAGCAGAACAGCTAGTCTTCCCCACTTGGCTCTGGATGGGGTGGCAGAGACAGCCAGTGTGAATGATTCTGTGCATGGGTGAAGGGATGAAAAGGGAAAAACACACTATCAAAGCCTGCTCTTGAATCTGAGTGCTTGAGCTTCTCCCCACATCGACTGTATATAATATCAAGCATATTGATTGCACCCTTGGCCCTGAAGCAGAAACTTCTGGTTCTCATTCCACAAAGTACAAGTCCTAAAATGCTTTCAGATTAGATTTCCACTCCTTGTTTCTAAACTCTGATTGAACTCTCCAACCCTCAAGTTGAGAGATCTGTCTGCTTGGGATGGTTTCAGTTTTATTTTATATTTAATCAGTTTAATTGTTTCAAGCTTAGACCTCACACTCCTGAATTCAAATGAGTCAAAAATCTATGGATTTGCCTCTCAGTTTTTAGCAATGGGCCATATGCAGGTCTCTCAGGGGGCACAGAATTTAAATAGAATCACACACAAAGCCTATGACAAAAGACCACAGGAACTTACAGGAAATCAAGAGCAATGCAGTAGATTATCAAGCCTCTCCTCGTGTGACAGATGCTCCACTACGTTCATTGTCTTTATAGCCCTGTGCTGGACTCAATCCATAATGTCTGTGTCTCTTCTAGGTACAGCCTCACTAGTGCTAAGTAGAAAGGAAGGATTAGAATAGAAAGCATATTAGAAGAATTACGTGAGTAAAAATTTTACAGGTAGGTTAAACTGAGAGCAAAAATACACTGGGAAAGAAAAGGTAATAGAACACTTCTAGGACAAGAGGTACAAAAACTCATGAAGTAAGGGTATGATATAGCAAGAAAAAGGAAAAACAAATGTAAGAGAGAATATTCAGCTGGAAATATTTTGTGGTTTCGTCTGTAAAAATTGATTAAAAACATTACAACGGAAGCATGCCTCCTGGTACGTACAAGAATTTACGTAGATTACAAGAACTCCATAACCTCAGCTAATGAGTTGAGTCACATGGTCAAAAAATGCTGAAGTTATTGTTCCCAGGGTAACATTAATTACACTTTCTCACTTTTATTTATGATATAGTCAACAGTTCATAAAACATTAACCTTATCAAGTAAAAAGCACATGTACATGTGAATATCTTTGGGGAAGAGGTGCAGTTTAGAGCACCTTAGATCTTAGTTTTAATCCCCACCTGCCTTTTGAAGAGAGATTTAAAACAGTTGCTGTATATAACATATAATTAATTTCAGTATTGACTTATGTCTGAAATGAAAAAATAGTATTTTAAGCAATTATAGAACCAGGATAAATTTGAGAAACCATATTGTTTTTGAGTACAATATCAGAAAATAAGAAAAAAAAGAGGATTTATGTGGGATTAAAGGTGCCCATTACACTGCATAATTGGGTCCATTGATAAATACAATAAGTGGTTTAGTTAACCAGATCTTCATAATGCCATAACATTACTGACACATTTCCAATGTAAAGCCTGTTCCAAGAAGAGACTGACAAACTGGAATTTTATATGATACCAGTTTTGGATCTATAAAACTGACTTAAAATTCCTGTGCTGATGTTGCCCTAGTAAACTAAGTACCCTTGGGAAATACACACACACTGTATATTTCAACAAAAGGGTAAGTGATTTTAATCACTAAACTTCCCTTCCTTTCCCCCTTCCTGTTTTCTCCCTTCTCCTCCTCCTTCTTCCCCTCCACCACCCGCTCCAGAAAAATAGAGTTCAAGGGGAAGGTGAGTATTCAGCCCCATTTGAAAATCATGAGACATATATTCTCCAATAAAATTCTGTTCTCCAAGTTAGCATAATTGACAGGAGTACCATGGCACAATCCTTTTTTAGATCATGTCTCTTTAAGGTTTCTGTAAATAAACAGATTGAAATTATGGTGCTGAGAGAGGTCAGAATAACAATATTTTCTGGTTTAATATTCTCCCTTTTTCTTTTCAGCTGGCTGGAATTCACATTGCTGTTAACCACTTTTTAATAAATTCCAAGTTTTGAACAGTGTGCATTTCTATACAGCTTGCAGCTGGAAATAAACAGACTCACAATGGCTGAAGATAATTCAACAATTTTAAGTGTTTTTTACAAGGATAATGAAGTGAGAGTTTCTGGAAAAAATATCTCTGTGAACTATTTTTTTCCAGAACCTTTTGCTTATTTGGAGTATAATGTACTCTCCTTATAATAGTTATGATTTACAGTAGATTGTTTGATTATTTTTTTCTGTTTAAAAACCCACCATATTTAAAACTTTTTATATTTTTCCTTACTTCCATTTCTTAACTGTTGATTATAAGGATGGATCATGACCTATTTTGGCAGCTGTTCAGTGAGTGCAGAGCCTGGTCTGTGTGCAACGACTTGCTTTTACTTGTCTTCTGCACTGACTGTTTTTCAAAAGACAATCACTTCTGTATCCTATTATTCTTTGGATATTGTGCTGAGCGCTGCTTTTCTGATGAGGTAAAAGACCCTTTAGCCTACAAATTTCCCTTTAACCTTCTTGAGGAACAAAAGATTCCAGAGTTCTTTTTCTGAGGCTGCTCAAAACCGTGTGAATTGCTCTGCTTTTTGGCTACTGGGATTTTGGAGGTACAGCTGAGAAACATGAAACATTACTGTTGTGTGGAATTCTCTGACAACGTCTAACAATGGAAAACAAGAAATTTAAGTGGATTCATTTGCATGTTTTTCTCATCTCTGCTTTCATGCCTTTCTGTCTTATTAATTTTATAAATATAAAAGAGACAGATATTTTATTTAATAGCAAAATAGGTACAATGGCATGGAGGCATTAACATTGCAGGGTTTAGGATGTTGTCTCCATGAACACCAAACTAGGATAGAAAGTACTCCCAGACTCTGGACTTTTACAAATAGGGAGGAACCTGAGGGAATAAGCTGGGGTGAAAAAGCTTGTACTCTCTTACTTCAGCTGCTGTGGTTTCCCAAACTAGTGCTGACTCTCAGTCTACTTGATCAACTTTTGTTTAATTTTTTTATGCCCAGCAAATATGAGCCACAACCTAGCTGAAATCTTTATAATTTTGTGCCCTGGAAGGAAGATCTCTAATGTTTTTTTTCTGACTCTTCTTGCATCATCTAACAGAAAGGTTAAGGTAAATTGTAAAATTACGTGTTTCATAGTATCTGCTTTATTCTAGATTCTCAAATTATTTTATTAATACTAGCAAAAAGACTTCTGAGTTTTATGTAAACATTATGCCTATTTTGCTGTTAATAAAATTTTGGTAAAAACGTATCTTGTTGAAGGTTTCAGTAAATAGGTTTCAACTGGGACTAGAATCTAAATATCAAATCTATTAAAATGGAGTTCAGGGTTTGTGAACTCTTGCCTGTGATGATAAAGGTTGCATTACAAAGAATCAAAGCTACTCGAATAGCTCTGAAAGCCCCTTTCTGTTTCTGAGTAATTATCCTCGTAGTCCTTCATGAACACCTTCCTTCTTCTCTAGACTTCTCATAGGGAAGAGCGGTTTACAGCAGTGATTAGGTTTGGGAAATTGTCTGGTGGTGAAGCTTTCGGGACTATCCTTCATAGGTCATTCTAACTGCATGCTGTCAGCAGATCTTTCCTTGCATTAGTATGCCTAACTCTGGGAACTGTATGGTGGCATTAATGAATGCCGCTGTTGAACCATCATGGCAAGACCAGTACCACCTTCATGGAGACTGCTGCGACTGCTTGTGTACCGGTAAAGGGAGTGGGGTTCAAGAGACACCCATGTAAGCACTGCCTGACTCCAGTCAATGTCCTGCTCACTGGGCAGCTGCATCAGCCTGCACTGTACCTCAGCTAACTAGCACCCCTGACAACTATGAAAGCATGCTCAGAGCTGACCTGAGGTCTCTAACACATTGCCGAATTGTGTTGTAAAGAAGTATCTCTAGCCCTTCACTTTAGCCAAGAGACAACATTGAGTCAGAAGGTATGTGCAGGTGTGTTTGACTCGGTATGGACTTAGCACTTAGGACTCATTGCTGCCTTCTTTTATACTGAGCTTTTTTACTTATAACAATTACTGCAATCGCGGAAAATAATGAGACGCAGTAGTGCCAACATCAAATAAAAAAACTCCAGGAGGTAGACTCCTCTGACTTCCGCAAAAAGTATATGATGATGGCATCTCGAGGCTTTAAGATTTGTTTTGGTGTCTTTGAGGAGTTGAAATAGACTTGCCATATATTTTCATCTTCTTTCTTCATTTATAAAGGTTAAAGACTCACTTTTATACATCTGAAAGCTGAGATTTCCGTGCAGCTGCTTGATTCTGGGAGTGGCAGATTTTGAAAAAAGATGAAAGGTTTGCTATTGCAAATTACAGGAACTGGTGATATGCACTTAGGTTTATTCTAAGTTTGGTATTTTTTCATAAAATGCTGCTGCTGCATGACTGGGATATGATAAGTTGCAAACAAAGCTTCTTGAGCAGCTGAGAATCAAAAATAAACTAGCTGTCAACATAAAATTAAACAATTTTACACCATGTCTGTACATACACATACCACACTTTCCACAGAAATCCTGGTTCTTTGGCTCTGTTTAGACAGGCAGCCATGTTTACAGTCGATTCTGTCCTGAAAATGACCAGCTATGTTATGTTAGATTTAACTGGCTCAGAAGAAATTAAAGGAATACCATAACAAAGCTACCAGACTGAGCAAATCCAGTAATTAACAGGAAAAATAAGCCATTATGTTAGTGGAAGTGCATTTTGAAATTCAATGCTTATCATTAAATGCAGTGCTTACATTAAGTTTGCTTGGTCCTGTTTTAAGCTACTGGCCTTCCCATAGGGGACCAGGAGTTGGATCTTCCTGTTTGAATGGTTGGAAGTATGTCTGTTTTCCTCTGTTTTCACCACTCTCTGAACTGCTGATGCAGTTTGCTTGAAAAAATTCCTCTATAATGGAGTCCTTTTCTTGGGCAGATTCACTTAGTCTACAAACTGAAAAATGGTAGTGATGGTAGAGAAATTTATTCTTCATTCAGCTATAAAGTTTATTTGGACAGATGAGGAAAACCAACTGACAGTCAGTTATTCAAGAATAACTGCAGAATGCTAACTTGGCAAGCTTTGATGTTACTGTACAATGTACTGATGTGAACTGTACAAATCTTTCTAGCACAGAAATGGAGGTTGCAAAATAGGTACCTTAAGTTCTGGAGACCACATTTTGTTCAGAGAAGCACTTGAAATTTAAGATGCTCTTCTGAAATTTATCCAAAGCTTTCAATTCCTCAAAATTGTTCTTACAGTATTGCTATTGCAGGCTCTGCTTGCTAGGTTGTTCTTGCATTTTTTTCTTCCATTTAAGGTGGTAGTTCACTCTTTTACATATCATTTTCTCACACATGCTTGTGATTCTAGAGTAGGAAAAAAGTACACTGTGAAAGCTTGCCAGAATTGTAAGATGCTGTGTTCTCAATATTTTCTGCCCAAATATTTTTTCTAACCTCTTCTCCCTTTCCTCCATAACATTCTGGCTACGCTTTGTCATCTGGTGTTTGGCAGCCAGAGATACCACAGTAAGGTAAAAAAGTTAGGTGATTTGAACTAGTTTGATGACTGTGAGAGCTCCTTCTTCACCCGTTTCTTCTCTCACATACCATATTCCTCTAAGGAAAATACTGCTCTGAGATGTTATTAAGCATGATGAGTGTACTGGAACCTGAACTAGCCTAATTGGGAATGAATGGCAAAAACACCCTATTTTGACTGGCAGAGAGGTCCCGTGAATCCTCGGCATAGATTATCTCAGGAGAGGGTACTTAAGGACCTAAAGGGGCATAGTTGGGTTTTTGGGAAAGCTACTGTGGAGATAGAGGAAATTAGACAGCCGAATACCTTGCCCAGTCTCTCAGAGGACCCTTCTGCTGTGGGACTGCTGAGGGTCAAAGAACAAGAGGTACCGATCGCTACCACACCAGTGCACCATCGACAGCTCCACACCAGCTGGAGTCCGTGACCCCCTTCCATGGGATGATTCGTGAACTGGAGAGCCAGGGAGTGGTCAGCGAGACTCGCTCACTCTTTAGTCCTAAATGGTCAGTGAGTGATCCCAATGGAGAGTGGAGACTGACAATAGGCTATTGTGGCCTGAACAAAGTCACACCACCACTGAGTGCTGCTGTGCTGGACATGTTGGAACTTCAGGATGAACTGGAGTCCAAGGCAGCAAAGTGGTGCCACATTGACATCGTTAATGTATTTTTCTCCATTCCTTTAACAACAGAGTCCAGGCCACAATTTACTTTCACCTGGAGGGGCATCCAGTACACCTGGAACTGACTGCCCCATGGGTGGAAACACAGCCCCACTATTTGCCATGGTCTGATCCAGACTGCACCGGAAAAGGGTAAGGGTCCAGAACTCTTACAATATACTGATATAATCACATGGGGTGACACAGCAGAGGAAGTGCTTGAGAAAGGGGAAAAGACAATCCAGATGCTCCTGAAGGCCATTTTTACCATAAAAGTAAGGAAGGTCAAGGGACCTGCCCAGGAAATTCAGGTAGGACCTTCAAACATTGGGATCTACATTTAGCAAAGGCCACCTGGTTAGTTAACAACAGAGGCTCTACCAATTAAGCTGTCCCTGGCCAGTCAAAATCTCCATGTACCATAAAAGGGGATAAAGTCCCACAAAGTCCCTGTGGTGTATATAAATATGTGCTAGGTGCTGAATGACACTGCCACTGTATGCCATAACTCCCATGGACAAGGAGGATGGACTGTTCCAAATATACCAGCCATGAACTCCTGATGCAGCTTGCAACCTGCCAAGAGTACATCAGCCCTCCTGCACTGGAAGACATCTGGGATGGATAGAACCCACAGTCATGGACTAAATAAACTCAACAGACATCTTGGAGGGATGACTATTGACTACAGAAATGATATTTGTGCTTGTATATATTTCTATGTATATGTGTATGTATATGTATATAGTTGGAAGGTGTAGGATCTGCACATGACATAGATGGTAACAAATAAGGGGTGGGTAATGTCCTGGTTTTGAGCAGGACAGAGTTAATTTTTTTTCAGTAGCCATGAGACGATGGAGCCTGGAGCCATGTGGGTGTGTCTAGCTTGTCATTGTATACTATATCACACAGGGGGATGGAAGTAAAGGACTCCTGTTTCCAGGAAGAAGGGTGTGGCTTCAGGTGGAACAAAGTGTGGTGTGGCAAGAACCTACCCACCATTGTTCATTGTCTCAGGGTTGCACTGCTTTGGGTCAGGCTTGGGGAGCATTTTTGCATGTAAATCACCTCCATTTTGTGCACTTTTGTTATTAGTATTGTTGTTGTTGCTGTTCATTTCTTTATCTCATTGCTATTTCCAATAAATTATTTCTTATCTCAGACCCATAATCTCTACCTTTTGTCTCTCTCACTGGAGGGAAGGGAGGAGGAAGGGCAAGGCTCATGATAGTCTTTTTAGTGGGAGTACTAAATTGGGGAATGCCATTGCTAAACCATGACAAAAGTTGGGTACCATTTCAGAACTCTCATCAGAAGAGATTTTTCTTAATTAATTAACTGCACAAGTTTTACCATGCTTCTTGTACGTAGTGTAACACAGAAGAAGGAGCGACAGAGAGCTGGAAGCATTTGTATGGCAACAGGAATGAGGAAATGAAAGAGAAAAAGATCTTAAAAAAATCACCTTCAAATCCTGAATTTTTCCTACAGTAGAGTGCAATCCACATCTTTGCTCTACATTAAATATATGAAACATACATGAAACCTGTATGTATTTTTACTGACATAAAAATCTTAATTTTCAGTTTTGTCTGTTAGAAGAATAGTTCTTACAGTTAATGCAAAAAGCTTGAAACAGGACTTAAAAAAAAGGAAAGTAAAACCTCCTATCCTATCTAAAGTTCAATCTAATTTTTTTTAGAAAACATACAGTTGAAAATTTGCAAAGGACACAGAACAAGGCAAGGCAACCCAAATCAAGTTGCAGATGTGTTGCTAAAATGCTACTTTTGCTCTGCAGATTTACATCAGCTCATGTTCAACCCTCATTTCACCAACATCTAGGTATATCCCATCCAGGCTGCACTGTGTTTGTACATGTCCTGTGTCGAATAACTGAACTATTCCTAACATGTATTTTTGTAGCATATTTTAACATACCTATGATCTTATTTACCATTTATTGAGATAGGTGAGGTTGTTATAGAGCTGAGGAGCTATAATGCTTCCTGATGAACAGTTTTCTAATAGTCTCTTGATTTAATTCTGAAATAGAAAATCTCCATCTGAAGTCAAAGGTTGTTTGGATAAACTTAGTGAAATAAACCAAAGTGTACCTGCTCGTACCAGTATTGCATTTTTGGTCAGCAGTATCGACAAGGAAGATCTGCAGAAATAGGGCACCTTTTTCCAGTTGTAATGACTGTTTCAGCAACCAGTCAGGGAACATAGTTCTGGATGGATTTAATTATGTGCTCCTTAAGGTTAACCACAGACACATGTTTACCTAACTACACAATCTACAAGGCCTGTAACTAGAAGCAAATAGAGCATTTACAGTACTCCAGGAATATGACATGGAGGACAGGGAAACCCTTTGTGATTTTGATTTCCAGATTTTTCTTTGCTGATTTCGGTAACACTTCTGTGCACACAAGAACAATGGCACCTGCCCTTTAGCTGATGCTCTCCTACAATGGCTGTGGATGCACAGATGTAAATGAAGCTCTTTTAAAGGTTCCTGCCATTCATTACATTTAAAAAGGTCAGTTGCAGATTGTGTCAATGTAAGTGATGCTCCATCAACCTGCTTTACCAATCTGAGTGGGTAATCACTGAAAACTTTGGAGGACACATGCAGATCCATCTGGAAATTACCATCACTACTGCCTCATCCTTCTATACTTATAGTCATAGCTTGTTCCCAGGATGCACTCTGGGTTTCTGATTTCAGGATTTATTCTCTTTACTTCGGGACATTGTGCTCACTAAAGTAGATGTAGAAGTTTGGGGACAAAGATACCTATTTGACTGTCCATTTTGGCATATCACTGAGACTGTTAAAACTATTTTTAAAACTCTCTGCCAGCCCTGTTAAGCGAAAATCTTGTACTCAGCTGCGATGTAGTGCTGATGCTTATTGTACTTTTCAGTATGCTTTAACTAAATGACAGCTTAAGAGAGTACTGCTTGTAATTCAAGAAAAATTCCAATTTTATTGCTCAGCCTAAATTCTGCCTTTCACTTGTCCCATATGTTTGCCATGCTTCTTCTGTTTTTATTATGTTGTGTTCCAACTTTCTGTTCACTGTATTAGTTCTGAACAGATTTTAACTTTCAATATTAGGAGAGATCCTTGTGGAGAAAAGCACTATCCCTCATGTCAAACAGGAGCAGAATCTGGGCTTTTGCAGGAAAATCCCCCTGTGATCTTATTTTTCTGTAGTGAATCTTACAAAACCTATGCAGCTGACTAAATCAAACTATTCAGAACTAACAATACCAAGGTCAGTTTTCAGCAAGATGGTTTCCAGAAGCAATGTGTTTAGAAATCTCAATTCTATTTCTATACATAATTACAGAAAATATTTCAGAAGTGAGATGTTCAAAAAAATGGATGCAACCTTTCCTTGGAAATGTATGTCTGTCTGAGATGGTTACCCAAACCAGAAGAAATATGTTCTTTAATGTCCTGGAAAATAAGCTTATTTCTTCTGAGGAACACAGATGGTGTATGTACTGAGACGCAGCATTTCATACTGCCTCTCCTATAATTTTGTTCTTGTGGTTTGGTCACGGAAAGTAAACCGTTCTATAATTCCTGTGCTGTTCTTCACTTCTTATGCTGTGAAAAACTTGCACATGTAAGTAAACTGTTTTCCAAAGACACTGTGTTTTAGATATTGAAGTGTGTGTGTCAGGGTTGTTGTCTCATTTTAGCTTCCAAACTTGAGAATGAAGGCCTGGGACTTCAGCTTCTTAAAAATAGCCACAAACTAATTTGATTTACCTAGTTTAAAAACTTGTTGAAATCTGCTGCTTACACTGATGCTAGGACAGGAGGGACAGCTAGAAGTCCCGTATTCACATACTTGAATTTGCTGCTTGTAGCAGATGGCTGCTTGACTGAGATCGTGTTGAAAGATGCTCTTGCTCATCTTGTATCTCTGCTAGCTTGTACGATCATCCAACCCTATGTTGAATGTCATATCTTGAATGTAAGTCAACATTTAAAGGATGTATAGATATTTTTATGTGAATGAAAGGCTACTGACAGCATTTTGGGTGTAAGAGCAAACAAGCTTGTTTGTATATAGATCCTTCTACTTTAATTAGAGAATAGATAAGGATGGTCCTATCAGTTAAGATATTTTTCTGAAATTTGAAGGAGCTGGGTCCCATTCTTTATGCTACTGCAAACATCTTTTGTGAGCTGGGACAGTTAGCTTAGTCTGTACAGATATAATGTCCCCATTTATAAATTATCAAGAGCACACTTGACAAGTCCTTAACCTGTACTACATCATGAGGAATATGAGACAGAGATCTTCAGATCTATGGTACTGTGTACCATGTTGATTTCTAATCTAGTTAGAGTTCTCTCAGGTAGCTGAGATAACTCAAATTTTTTAGCTTTACATAAATTGGCAATTTTGGGATTAGGGAGTATAAAAAAGGTTATGAATGAGTAGACTATAATGATAGGTATGAACCTCTTGTGAAAAAAAATTATCTGGAGGGAGGCAAGAAAACTGTCTATGAAAGTATCACAAAAAATTGACCTTTATGTACTCTTAAATGTACATTGGGAGAGTGGTTGAAATTTTCCTCACTTTCACTCTAAAAGAGAATTTTTAAATGAATGCTGGTGTTCAGCCAAATTAATTTTACCCAAGCAGAACAGAGTAGAAAAAACCAGTACTATTTTTTTTGTTTGCACACCAAGATTTGCAGTTCTTTGTCAACAACTCTAGTGCCCTTGGTGTATAGTTAAGAAAAAAAGAAAAAAAAAAGAAAATTCAGAAGGGGAATTGGTTTTGTACACTAGTATCTTTCAAGTGTTTTGCCACAAAATCAAATTTATTCAAATGAATTGTGACACGGTAAAAAATTATGCATTTTGCATGTGCAACAAATTCATAACAAAATCACTATACCCTTGATAGTAAGGGCCATTTGGTGCATAAGGCCAACATAGTGTCATATTCTAGAAAAAAATCCCAAAATCATGCATTTTTTTTATGTTCTACAATCAATATAGTGGTAGAAATAAGGTTTGTTATATCCTGATGTTCATTCTTGAAATGTTAATGTCCTTGTACACCTATTTGAAGAGATCAAGTTTCTTAAACAACTAGTGAGTCAAGCTTTGCATTTTGACTGTACTTAGGAATTTAAAGCAGAAATATCACTATTGGAATCAGAGACAACAAAAATTGTGACAATGAGTAGATTCATAAGGTAGAAGAAGAAAAAAGATATTTTATCAATGAAACTGTGGAGGATGAAATGAATAGTCTGTTGGAACAAATAAAATAGTGTAGTATGTTTAGCATTATTTTTCATGTTATGAATGTTCATTGTTTGTGCTTGAATCCTTAAGAAATTTCTGGAAGAGACTTTAGCTGAGACCTTATATGACAAAAAACCTAGAGAAGGAAAGAAGAAAAAGAGTAAAAGCTGTCTAAAGGGACTATTCACTCTATACTTATGCCTTAATCTTCTGTGACAAATTATCTCTTAGCTGCCTTTTTGTTATCATTCACAGGGAAATTAATATATATTTCATCCAGGAGAGTGCCAACATCTTGTCATATGACCAAGAGCAGAAAGAAGGACATTGATAATAGTAATAACAGAAAGCTTTCAGACAGAGAAAACTACTTATTCAACAATGTCTGATGCAGCCTGCAAGAACATTCTGTCACACACATTAAACAGGAGTGTGGAAACAAGAGACTGAGCCCTCCCAACACTCAGTATCGTATGAGTTAAGTATGATTTACTTAAAAATTTGAATGATTTTAGGGGGAAATATCTTGATCCACTGTTGGATCCCAAAAATATAATCAGCAGAGAAGGAGCTGATGGGATTATGTAGCAGACTGTGGACAGCAGGAGCTGGGAGAAACTCCTTGCTCTGAGGACACTCTATCACAAGACCTATTAATATTTAGCTATGTTGATTGTCCTGTCTCCTCCAGCAAGATGTGGAAAGACTTTGTGATGATGTTATCAGACCATGTAGAAACCCCTTTGTCCTTTTGCCCCATATGTTCCTAGCTAAGGGAAAATAATAATCACTTGCGTAACTGTAGCAGAAAATTGTGTAATCCTCTAGTTAGCATGATCCATCCCCTAATTAACATAGCTCGTCCTCCTCATTAACATGTCCAACCCCAAAGGCCCTTGTGTTCACACGATTCAATAAAGTATTCCAGTTTTCTATCCCATACCTGGAATTGCTTAGTTTTTGACCGTCCACTAATGTCGCCGCAATCGTGGGGCCTGGGCCACTTCTAATATTTAGAAGTTCGCTCGCTAACGGTCTGCCTGGAACAGAGGCAGCTGCTCTCTCTGTTTTTGGTGGTTGAGTGCACAGATCTGAACTGAAGAAATTTTGACCTCAGAAGCAGGACTTCTGGAGGAGTGGTCTGTGAACTTGGTAATTATTTTTTAATGACTTTGTAACAATAACTAAGGAATATGGGGATGCAAATAATGCTGAAACACATGTTTAAACACTATGGCTCAGAAACTAATGAACAATCCTTTAAACAAGCAGCAAAAATTCTTGGGCCATGGTGGATAGACTTTAAGATTCTTAAAAAACACTCCTCCAAAACTAGTAATAACCTTCTTAATTATTTGCTGCAAAATTTGGCGGGAGAAGATAATGTTTTCCCCAAACTGCAATTAGGTGACTTATTACCTGCGTCATCATGTGGGGACAGGAGACCGCAGGATGGCAGAGGTCCCTCTGCTCTGGCACTACCGAGTGCATCCAGGACCCTCTCTGCACGGGACCCTGCTAAAAGTCACTGGGATCCAGGCGGCGGAGGACCAGGAGACCCACGGGCGGCCAATGTAGTGTCCATGCAGCGAGAGCAGTCACGAGTTACTGGTAAACTGCTAATGGTGGGGTGCGAGAGCGGACTCAGATTAGCGGCAGAGGTGCTGCATGCATGTATCCAACATGGTGCTGTGGTATTTCAAACTTCTGCACCCCGGAAAGAAATCAGCGACCTTTGAGATGCAAAAAGACTGAGATAAACTCCTGTGATTCCAATGAGGAGACCTCTGATTGGGTAATGCAAAGGTCAGACAGTGAATACTCTGACCAAGAACAATAAAGGGGCCCTGCCTTCAGCCAGGAGAAGTAAAGGGGTGGTAGGGTTTACTGGACTGTGTGGATTTGATGGCCTGGCACATCGGATCCACAGAGATATCGAGTACTAGTAGTCACTGGTGCACAGTGCACTTTGATGCCATTGAGGCATAAAAGCATAGAGCTCATTTGGATTTCTGGAGTAACTGGAGGAAGTCAAGAATTATCAGTGCTAGAGGCTGAAGTAAGTTTAATGGGAGACAAATGGGAAAAGCACCCCATTGTGACTGGTCCAGAGGCCCCTTGCATCCATGGCATTGACTACCTCAGGAGAGGATACTTCAAAGATCCAAAGGGACATCAATGGGCTTTTGGTGTAGCCACAGTGGCTACAGAGAAATTTAAACAATTATCTACCCTGTCTGGCCTCTCAGAAGGTCCTTCCATTGTGGGATTGTTGCAAGCCAAGGATCAACAAGTGCCCACGGCCACTACAACAGTACATAGAAGACAATACCGAACAAAAAGAGATTCTGTGATTCCCATCCATAAGATGATCCGAGAGCTGGAGAGCCAAGGGGTGGTCAGCAAGACCCACTCACCTTTCAATAGCCCATCTGGCCTGTACGTAAATCTAATGGAGGATGGAGACTGACTGTGGACTATCGTGGCCTGAATGACGCTACCCCGCTGTTGAGGGCCGCTGTGCCAGACATGTTGGAGCTCCAGTACGAACTGGAGTCCAAGGCAGCGAAGTGGTACATCACCACTGATATTGCAAATGCATTATGCATATTCTTCTCCATTCCCTTAGCAGCAGAGTGCAGGCCACAGTTTGCTTTTACATGGAGAGACGTGTAGTATACCTGGAACTGACTGCCCCAGGGGTGGAAACACAGTCCCACCATTTGCCATGGACTGATTCAGGCTACACTAAAGAAGGGTGAGGCTCCAGAACACAAAGAATATATTGATGATATTATCGTATGGGGGGATACAGCAGAGGAAGTTTTTGAAAAAGGGAAGGAAATCATCCAGATTCTTCTCAAAGCCAGTTTTGCCATCAAAAAGAATAAGGTCAAGGGACCTGCCAAGAAGATTCAAATCCTAGGAGTGAAATGGCAAGATGGACATTGTCAGATTCCAACGGAAGTCATCAATAAGATCATAGCGATGGCTCCACCGACTAACAAGAAGGAAACACAAGCTTTCCTAGGGGCCACAGGTTTTTGGAGGATGCATATTCCTGACTACAGCCAAATCGTTAGCCCTCTTTACTCAGTGACCTATAAGAAGAATGATTTCCAGTGGGGTCCTGAACAACAGCAAATCTTTAACAGATTAAGCAGGAGACTGCACACACCGTGGCCCTTGGACTAGTCAGCACAGAACCAAATGTGAAAAAAGTACTTTATTCTGCAGCCGGGGATAATGGTCCCTCCTGGAGTCTCTGGCAAAAGGTACCTGGTGAGATCCGAGGCTGACCACTCGGTTTCTGGAGCTGAAGCTACAGAGGATCTGAAGCCAACTACACCTCCACGGAGAAGGAAATCCTAGCGGCTTATGAAGGAATACAAGCAGCCTCAGAGGTGATTGGCACAGAAGCACAGCTCCTCCTGGCACCCCGACTACCGTTGCTGAGCTGGATGTTCAAGGGAAAAGTGCCCTCTACACATCATGCCACTGATACTACATGGAGTAAGTGGATTGCTTTGAATACACAGCGTGCCTGAATCAGAAACTCGAATCGCCCTGGAATTCTAGAGATTATAACAAATTGACCTGAAGGTGGAAACTTCAATCTGGCAGATGAGGAGGAAGAAGAACCAGTGGATTGGGCTGAGGAAGCTCCACCATACAATCAGTCATCCGAAGGAGAAACACATTATGCTCTCTTCACTGATGGTTCTTGCAGTATTGTAGGGAAGAACTGGAAGAGAAAAGCAGCTGCCTGGAGTCCCACCTGACAAGGGGCGGAAGTCACTGAAAGAGAAGGTCAATCGAGTCAATTTGCAGAATTCAAAGCTGTTCAATTGGTCCCGGATATTGCCGAACAAGAGAAATGGCCAAGGCTTTACCTCTGCACCGAACTTGTGGATGATAGCCAATGCTCTATGGGGGTGGCTGGATCGATGGAAGAAGACTATTTGAAAGCATAGAGGAAAACCCATCTGGGCTGCTGATTTGTGGCAAGGCATTGCCTCTCGGGTTGAGAAGCTAACTGTAAGAGTCCGCCATGTAGATGCCCATGTGCCCAAAAATCGAGCTAATGAGGAACATCACAACAACAAACAAGCAGAGCGAGCTGCACAAGTCAAGGTGTCACAGGTAGATTTAGACTGAGAACACAAGGTAGAGTTGTTCCTAGCTAGATGGGCCCATGATGCTTCAGGCCATCAAGGCAGGGATGCCACCTATAGATGGATGCAAGACCGAGGGGTGGATCTAACCATGGACACTATCTCCCAGGTTATCCATGATTGTGAGACGTGCTGCCATTAAACAAGCAGAAAGAATGAAGCCCCTATGGTATGGTGGATGTTGGGATAAATATAGATATGGGGAGGCTTGGCAGGTTGACTATATCACACTGCCACAGACCTGCCAAGGTAAGCGCTATGTGCTCACCATAATGAAAGCAACCACTGGCTGGTTAGAGACTTATCCAGTGCCTCACGTAGCTACCCGAAATACCATTCTGGGTCTTAAAAAGCAAGTACTGTGGTCACACGGCACCCCAGAGCAAATTGAGTCAAATAATGGAACTCATTTCAAAAACAGTTTAGTTACTACTTGAGCAAGGGAACATGGCATTGAATGGGTATATCACATCCCATATCATGCACCAGCCGCTGGAAAAGTTGAGGAGTATAATGGACTGTTGAAAACTACTCTGAAGGCATTGGGTGGGGGACTTTCAAGAATTGGGATCAGCATCTAGCAAAGGCTACATGGGTAGTCAATACTAGAGGCTCCGTCAATCAAGCTGGCCCTGCCCAATCAGGGTCCCTTCACACTGTGGATGGAGACAAAATCCCAGTAATTCACTTGAGAGGCATGTTAGGTAAAGCAGTTTGGTCTAACCCTCCCTCAAGCAAAGGTAAACCCACTCGTGGGATTGTCTTCGCTCAAGGACCAGGATATACTTGGTGGATAATGAGAGAAGATGGAGAAACCCAGTGTGTGCCTCAAGGAGATTTAACCTTGGGAAAAAACTAATTTGTATTCTGGGGTGTGTGTTGCAGGAAATAAGCCACCGGATGAGAAAGACCCGAACTAAACTGATGCTGGAGCTCGATGATAAGACAACTGTAGAAGACAAGACCTGTGTAAGAGTGGGATATAGGCAAATATGGGATATGAGTGTGACGTAAAATGGGATGGAATAAGGGGTGGAGATTCTAGTGGGTTTGTAACCCTCCCTGGGAGGGAAACGGAATTAGGATAGGTCACCTGATGTATATTTTACCAATAAACTATTCCATACCATGTTACGTCAGCTCAGATATAAAGAGATGAGAAAGAAACAACTTCTTTCTTCTCTTCTGGGGCGATTCCATGGGATAGACGGCCGTTTTCGGAAGAGGAAAACACCTTTCATGGGGAAGTAGTCTTTATTGTTAGTTTTCCCTGGGTGTATATGGACACCGGGTCCTTAGCCAAAGTGTCGATAACACTGTCTCAACCTTGTTGGACATCAGGGGAGTTGAAAACCATTCAAGCAATAACAGCTGAACAACCTGCTTCCCTGTGGACAACCCTTAGGAGTCTGTCTGGAAAAGATCATTTTCAGCTGTGATAGTGTTAATGTTCTTTTTAGTAGCTGGTACAGTGCTGTGTTTTGGATTTAGTATGAGAATAATGTTGAATTGATTTTTTTAGTTGTTACTGAGTAGAACTTAGTGTAAATAAAGGAGTTTTCTATTTCCTGTGCTCTGCCAGTGAGTAGGTGCATAAGAAGCAAAAAAATTCCTGTTTTGTTTTCTTTCAGTCCCTTTGGATTTTTTTTTTCCAGGCACAGTTTGGCAAAGGAAGTTGTAAACAACTGCAAAAACAGAGTCAAACCAGGGGCTACTGCCATGCTAATTAAACCGAATTCATTCTTATATGAACTGGGTCACCTCCTGTAAAAAGGGAAGAATTAATACAGGGCCTCCTTCCCCAGAGCACCTTTTGGTCTTCAGGGAATTACTTTTTTAAAGATGATGAAAAATATAATACTACTTTGTTTATTACCCTCTGCTTGCCAAACATGAATCCTATATGTTAACTTTAACTGCTAAATATTAACTTTAAATTTAGTAAGCTGAGCCACTTTTCAAATGTTGTCATACTCTCAGAAGCAAGGGTTGTTCCCATGGGCTGTGAATTGTCCTGCATGGGAAATATTACCAATCTGCTACTATAGTTTTTCAGAAGAAGAACAGTTTTAAGGAATATATGATGAAGATGGAGTATTATGTTACTATTTTTTGAGAAGAAAACATGTTCCCATTTCACTTGTAAACTGTTTTAAAGGAACAATAAGATCACTGCAATATTTTCTTTTTTTTTCCTCTCTTCCTCTGTTACACACATGAGAGGAAGAGATATATAGCACAGTAATAATTCAAACTTGCCTTTGGAACATCTCCTTCCATTTTAATAGAATATAATATTAAAATTGCAGGTGAGACTATTTAATTTTTCTCTCCCTGTCTTTTTCCACTGTGATTTACTAGTGTCCACATTTATATCTAATTAATGAACACTCCTGCTCGTGTGGGTTATTTTGATAGAGCATCTTTTATTATTCTATCTGATTTATTTTTAAAGACTTATTATTTTAGTACTGCTTCTGCTAACTGAGGAGAAGCATAACTCAGCAAAAACAAAGCAAAGAGAGCTAAGAGCAAGAGTAGTAATGAAGAGAAAACTTAGCACAAGCTTTATTTCTTGGGTATGAACAGAAACACCATTTGCATAATAGTTAAAAAAAAATCATGCTTATAACAAATTCAAGGAAAATATTTTCAAAATAAATGTTCCAAGCCTGGACAAGAGAGGAGGTTAGATTTGAGACTTGCATTAAAAAAATGCGTCAACTTTGGATTCTAGTAATTTCCAGATAGTGTTTTGAAGATTCTGTTATGGGTGGCATACATATATTTGAAGAACTGTCAAATTTTAGTGCCCTTATCTATTAGCCTGAATTCAAAAATTCACTTCATCTCTCTTATTTGGTCTGATCCTCTGTGATCAATACAACTCTGCAACGTTTTTTGCTGCCTGCTTCTGATGAATAGTACAAATCTACTTTCCCTGGTCAAAACACAAAGACTTCCTCCTCGAAAACCTGCCTTTGAAACACACATTCAGTTCACAACAGAGAGAACTATACTCCACTCCACAGTGCCCAAGGAAACTGGTATGAACACAGCACTAAATGCTGTTGCTAATAAAATTTTCATGATACAGAATTTATGGCTTACACATTTTGGAACTTTTGTGCTTTTGCTCAAATGGTTGCAATTGCTAGCTAAATGAGGGTTTATATGTGTGTATCCCTGTTAATTTTTGATGAAGACTAGTTGAACATACACTTTGAGAATTTGAGACAAGTTACAAATTGCATGTCTTAGCTTGTTTTGTTTAATCAAGAGACATTTTATTGGAGTGGAAGAGACAATATGTGAGTAGAAATAAACAACTTTTCTTGTTTCCTCTTATTAATTGACAAGATGCTACAAGGATTCCAAAATGAAGCTGTTGAAAGCAAGGTAAGCTACACTTTCTACGTTCTGCTGGTGTTTTAGGGTGACATTTACATTGCAAAGACTTCTGACAAGGGATGTAACTATAGTACCCCCTGCATATTTCTTATCATGCTTCTAGTTACAGAAAGAGTAGATTAGTCCTTGCTGCTGTTCAAATACAATACAAACTAGAATCAAATACCAATCCCTTTTGTGAGACTACTCTGTGGTAGGATATTTGGAATGACAATGAATGCCAGGTTAGCACACAAGACATTAATTTCCTATGGCTAGAGGTAGTGAAAACCGAGAGAGCATACTGCATACATTACAGTAAATATGATGAAGCATATATTTTTTTTTCCTGGAAGGCTGAGTAACTCAGTTCTTTGGTGTGACTGCAGTACCCATTGGCACTTTCAGGGCCCAGGCTGGTCACAAGCTTTGTCAACAAAGTGAGTCTGTGGCCTTATATATTTGCCTCATTAGTACACAATAGCATGGGAAGGTAAAGCACAGCAGAAGTTTTGAGACATCCTGATTTCATATTTAGTTTTAAACAGAGCAAACTCAGTCAAAAAGCACAGGCAGGTATATGTAATCCACTCAGCAAGAAATTATCACTGGCTCAAAAAATTTAATAGAAACCTCATGGAAATTAAAGTTTCGCCACTCCCCAGCGATCCAGAAAGTAAATTCTGTCTCTCAATACAATCTCTCGGTGCCTGTATTGCCTTATATTTTCAGCACATTGGTGGCTGGAGTAGGCAGAAATGCCTCTTTCTGCAGATATCTCAATAGATAGGCAATGTATGGCACTGGTCTATGGTGATTGTGAACTATTCAATTAGAGCTACATATTACTTTTGCAGCCATACCAGCCTCTCTTTTAAATTACTGCATGCAATAAAAGGCATAAAGGAGAATGATTTAGCTTTTTAAGATGTTTTGCATTTTCATTGCTGAAAAGACATAGAGAAAATTGACCAGTCAGTGATACCAATAATTCTAGAATGTTTAACTTCAGAAAAACATCTTGATTATGTCAGCTTTTTTCAAATAATTGTTACTTGGGATGGTGGTCAGAAATCACTAATGGTAAAAGTGTGTAAGGATGTACCTTGACCTAATGCTTTAGAGGCATAGTTCAATATTAGTACTTGTATTCCAATGCTGGAGAAAATGGCTGCACAGGGGTCTTTTCATGAATTCTTTTGGCAAAGAGTGAAAAGTGACAGATTTAGAGTGCCTTAACGAGTGTTTTTGGTGACAGAAGGATGAACAACAAAGAATAATGTCTTTACGTTTCATGGAAAAAAGGTAAAGTTTTTTTGTGTAAGAGCTCGTACTCTCATATGTTTCATCCTTAAACACTGGCTAACCTTGGGACTATGGCAGTTTGGTAATGCCAGTATAAAATCTATACTGTTAGAATTCTTGCATAAACTATTGCAGATTTTTGTTTAAGAAAGATTTCCTTTTGTCTTGACGAAGTAAGATTTGAGCATCCTTCTCCCAGTTTTCTCTGCTGTCTCCTGAGAGCGATAGTGATTGTTTAGACTTAAAACCAGTTGCTACCATGCTCTCTAGCTTGTAAATCATTTGAGAGGCAGATCCAAAGTCCCACCTTTCTGCTGAGTTGGTAGAGATATACCTCAGGGCCAGTGCACGCTCTGCCATATGTTGTCGATCATCCATACAGTGATTTCCCCTACAGCTATTTTCAGACTAGAGGTTGAATGGAATGCTAACTGTACCATCTTTTTAGTCTAGCACTTTTTTTTCACTACTGTTGATCTGCTCCTGTGAAAAATCCACACTGACTCTCAAGGATCAGGTTCAAAAGCAGAACTTCCAAGATCTATAGTCCATTTCCTCTCCTTTGGTGAGACTGGCAACCAAAATAAATGGTAAAATGTGAGGTAACATTTTGTTAATTATCTAATGCAGCTTTCAAGAGGAAGTGTAGCTCAATATAAATCTGTATGGTTTGTTAAAAGACTCAGGAAGCCTTTAAGGATTGCCTACAATGCTTTTTACTGTCTTTCTTGGCAAATGTCAAACAGGCTTCACAGATTTGCCAGCCTTTGACTCATGTTCATCTTTGATAACTCAATTATATGGACAGGGTGAAATGAGCTTACAACCCGCTCTAATAAAGTCAGAGAGATTGTTGTGGGGAGAAGAAGCACTTGTCTCCATCAGCAAAGTAATGGCTCAGTGGTGTCCTGTAGTCAATACTATTAATAGCAATGCTACTCAAAATTACATGAACTGCTCTATTGTATGGAAGCCCTGAATAAGATCAGGACCCGACTTTATTAGTCATCTAAACAGTAAAATTAATTTCCTGATAGCTCTATCACCTACCTAAAAAAGATAGAGTCGGGGTGAGAGACCAAGTCTATTATTCCCCTCTGCTACGATCAGACAAGTGGGATTCAAAGAGATAAAGAAAAGCATCCAAGACTGCACAGGAGTTCTGTGATACTGGACTAAGAACTTTATATGAGTCCCCTTAAGTCTGAATCATTCCTTAACTACGAATATGCTCTGTATCCCACAGACAAAGGGAACTGAGAAATGTAATGCTGGTACATCTTAAGAGAGGATTGTTGTGGAACAGATGTTAGGAAGCTCTTCTATATTTCTTAGCTATCAGCTGGAGGTTTTTATCTCTACAGAGTTGGGCGAACCCATCTCTGTAGACTTAACAGCACAAAATAAAATGGAAAATAAATCTTAGCTTTGAGTTCTTGATATATTCTATTTATTTGACATAAGAAAGAGATTTCTACTTTTTCTTTAGCAAATTGGATAAAAACTGTTTGTACTTTTCATACTGGAGAATGATTTTGCTTTTGGGAAACTACCTATGTCAGTATTTGTACATTTACAGTTACTAGCCATGCATTAATATGTATTTATTATCCTGACTTCTCCTCTTAAGTATAGAAATATATTTTGTTAAGAAATTGCTTGGGAGTTTTTATATATAAAGCAGCGGGTTTGTTTGGATTTTTTTGGACTTTTTTTTGTTTGATTGAGTTTTTTGGGGTTTTTTTGTTTGTTTTTGTTTCGTTTTGTTTAATTCTGGTCATATTTTTCATTTTTTGAATCTCTCTAAATGTTTTTCTTGCTGTCTGTACCTATGTTTTTGCTGAATAAGCACTTAAGGATAGAAACCCAGTACTGTCTGCCTATCATTGACAGAAAACAAAGCTTCAGGCAATGCAGACATTTCATTGACCCCCAATGACTGCAGGTGCAGAATTACAGTTCTCAATTGAGTACACTGTCAGTGTTTATTTAGGTGCAGTGACTTATTCAGGTGCAGCAATTCAATGACTGATGTTTTTAGTACACCTGAATCTAAAGCACATTTCTTCCTAGCATAATGTAGGTAGAGAAAGACCAGAAAAGTTTAATGTGCTACTATTTTTTTTGTGTCACTAAAATTCTACTGACTGAGGATATTGTAAATATTTCTTCAAGTGCAGGGAATTACCTCCAAAGTTCACCATAAAGCAGTTTCTTTCTGGTCTGATTAAGCCTGGGAAAGGTATTAGAGAAGAACAAGTTTACAGAATTCGGTTGCACCTCTGATGTATTGTTGAATTTGGACTTGAGTGAAGCCTCTCTTGATAAGTTCCTATATTTACTTAGGAAATATCACATCCAGGTTCTCAAGTAAATCTGCAAATAAAAACATTGAGAAGAGATAAAGAGTCAAGGGGACTATGCCCCAGCAGGAAAGAGTGATAAATAGGGGAACAAAACTTTCATAAAACTGAAGGTTCACTTCTGAAGAAATTTTGAAAGGTAGATATGCATTGTGAGAGTTATTGTGGCTATCTTCAATGCCAGGGCACTGTAAGCTTCTATCCTTCCCTTGGATAAATAAATGTATCTGTTCGATGTACCAGTTAGAGCTGGTATTGCAGTTAAATAAAAACTGTGAAGATGTATATTCTAGGGAGAAGTTACTGTTCTGTATAATCATCTGTCCTCAGCCTAAGCACACGAGCTGCTGCAATTAGTCAAGGACCGCTAGGGAAGTCTAGTGGTGTGTATTTTGGCTGCAGGTCAGCCTGGATGAACACAGTGAGTCCTCCTGACCTTAGAGCCTATGGACCTTTTGCTTAATAAGGGTGTGGCTCGTTAACAGATTTATTCCCTGGCTCCACATTAATCTATACAGACATATAATTTAATGTAAGGGAAAACAAGTGAATCCAGGATGAAAGAAAAACACATTTTCTGGTTTTCTGGATGAAGTACTGTCAGTGTAACAGAAACCTTAATTTTCTTTATCTCATAACAAGCAAGCAGGATTTTGAATTTGTGCTCTTTCATGTCATGAATAATAAAGGAATGTACAGGTAGAACCAGGTCTCTTTTTTGTGACAGCAGTGTAACCATGCCATACCCAGAAAAATAAATATATAAATTGATACTTGTACAACAGAGACAGACACTGATTGTATGAGACCCTCTTTTTTTTTTTTTCAGATAGACAGTGACATCTGCAGTGGTCAACAAATATGCTGACGTTTACACAGTAAACGTTAAAGAGAACTTAGGATTAGTTTTTTCTCCAATTCTTTTAGCAGGACATTCTCTAGCATTGGACATCTGCACTGTTTGTCTGAAGCGGCTGTGCTTGCCAGACTGAAAACACCCCTCCGTTGAAGAACATAATGTTTTGAGCACCTAAGGAGTATAGTGGCATGTTGGTGACATCCTGTACAGAGCTCATATGCAGAGATGAACACACATCTTTCTATTCCTTTGATTATGAAAACATCAGTACTTTTCCTTTGCTTGAAAGAAAACAAACTTCTGATTTACCTACAGGAAGCTGATTGCCAAAGATAGATGAAATGTTGAGTGAAACTAAAACAACAAAGGAAAGTAAGTTCAAGAAGTTTAAGAAAAGGCTTACTTAAGAAATAATTCTAAATCATTTACTATGGGTTTGTTTGAGATTGTAGAAGTTCTGCTTTTGCAGTAACTTAATTCATACCTTTACTCCAATTTTCCGAATTCCCAGAAACCACAGAAGTTGTTAGGATTTTAACTGTGCCATATGGAAGAAAAGTGTCTTTCTCAACACACTGTATTTTTAATTACAGGACAGTATCTATTTTCTGCTGCACAGATTTCTTAATTTTTTATTTTGAAATATGTGTCCTATGTAAATATCCAATAGGAAATTAGAATTCTAATCCGTAATGCACTGCTGTAGACACTTAAGCATGAATCATTGTCCTGAAATTTAAATAAACAAAAGACTAAATTTATGGTCTAAATCAAAGAGAAAATAAATAATGTCTGACAAAGAATTGTTCCTATTTGCAGATGGGAAATGGAGTCAATGAAAGATTAAGCGATTTGATGTGACCAGAGTCATGCAGGCAACCTGTGGCAGTTTTTGGCATTGGATTGCTGAATCCTGACTGTCAGAAGTTCTCCTTAACAGCAGAACCATCTTTCTTTCCATGATGCTTTCTCTCTTCTTAACTCTTTCACGTTTTGCTCTGGTAAGTGGATGTCATAGGGTGGCAGAATGCCTAGTTTATCAAGCATTTTTCATTAAGAACATATATCAGAGCTAGAGTACTTCCAGTACTTTCCCCTTCAGTGAAATCTTATCTACATACTTACAGCTTTCTATGAGAAAGCTAAGCATCAAATGTCACTCTCATTTCTTCTCCCAACCATTTTGCTAGGCATATATTTCCCTTTCTGTGGTAGCAACACCAATGTTCAGACTTTGTATTGCTAGGCAGATGCTGAGACTGTTAGGAAGAGTTCCTCTATGCAGCACAGGGTCTTAAAACACAGAGAACAGGTCGCCTGCATGCCAGTACTTAAATGGTATTTAGAACAATCTTAGTTATTTTTTGTCACAAGAAGAAAGAAGTAGTAAATCCTGCTGTAGAGCTGCTTGATGCATTTTAGGTAGTTACTTTCTTATGAAATGCAATATGCTCCTTGTCTTACAACAAGGCTTGCCTGGTGGAGTCCTACATACTAGACTACCAAATTCTGAACTGTTCAGTCCATTGTCATACAACCATGCCTGCAATAGGAATAGTCTTTGGTGCAAGCACAGTTGCTCAGCACTGTCCCTCCTCATCTGCAACGTGGAAAGATTTTACAGTAAGCAGTGTCAAAGGGTTAGAGAGAAGAGCCCTGTGGATGATCGGAATATTATACTTTAGATCTGTAAGGAAGTTACAGTGATCAGAAAGAGGAATGCAGTACTAAACAATGTTATCATCAGTACACTGAAGGAATGCTTTTACTTCCTATAAAGTTACAGAGGGACCTGATCTCAGCCTGTATGCAGTAGTGCACAGCACAGATTTGCATTAGCTAAACTTTTTTGACCTTTTGTCTGCAGTAAATTGTGTGCCTCACTGCAGCTGAGAAAGATGGAAATTCTCTTCCAGTCTCCCCAGTTCTTCTGGCAGAGTCAGTGCTATTGCACTGCTCAGGCTGTTTATACTATTATAATATTTACTTTATATTAGAAGTGTCCAAATAAATCCAACAAGCAAGAGAGAAGATAGCTTCTTTTTTAATGGATACCCCATTCTAGCACTGAGCTCCTAGCTGCCCTGTACACTACATTATCAAAGTCCAGCCCAAGTGAATGCATAGAGGATGAAGTAGACACCCCTGCTGTACTTGCTAGATTTCAGGTTCCCAGGAAGCACTGGTATCAGTCTGGACAGTTTGATGTAATCCTACTAATGTAGCTGAAGCTATCTGGGCTCAAGGATTTATTAGTTGTGAATGTTCATTTTTGTTTTTACTGGGTTAGTGCCAGTAAATAAGTCACCAAAACCACTAGCTGAGTGTCATATGATAGGAAAAGGCTGGGATCACAAGTAAGCCTTCTGTCTTTTAACAAAAAAAAAAAGTGCTGAGGTAAGCATTGACAAACCCAGCTGCATCAACATGATGGTGGGAAGACAAATGAGAGCTTTCACTGCTGGATACAGGGGATAGAGAGCCCACAGCTCTGAAAAACCTCTTCATATCCCAGAAACAGCTGTCATAACTGAAACTGCGAGGGACTGCTTTTTAAACCATGAGCTTTGATAAGGAGAATTCTCTCGACAATCCTTTCTCTAGACGAACACACTTCTAGCAGCATAGCCCTTCTGGAAGGTGACTAGAGATTTAAATACCTTTAAGGTTTCCATCCCCCTCTTTTTATAACCTCTACCAACTGCCTATGTTGAGCTCCCAGCTGGCATTTCTGAAGTATCTATCACTATAGTATCTGGCTGCTGAGCCATATGAGCTCAAGAATACTATGTAATGTAAAACTTAGATTTTTTTCCTATGGGACTCTGAATTTTACGAAGTTAGATCTAACATTTGCCTTGTTATTGCCAACAGTGAATCATTAAAATAGACACAGTAGAAGGGGCATGGGGTCATTTTAGAATAAATATTCAGGCAATGACAGCTTTGAAATATTCTCTTAGCTTCTCCTGGTGTGTATTCTGGAAACAGGAGGTCACATGAAGTCAAGGGTGATGAAATGCATGTGCTCCTGGTCTGACCTTCTACAAAGGGGGGAAGGTATGAGCAACACGTGGGGGTCTAAGCTCTGCATGTGCAAGTATGTGTGTGTATGCACGTGTATGCAACATTTGTGTAGGGGAAAGAATGGAGTATCATGAGGCGGGGGAGGGAAATGTTTAGTGCTGGTGGTGGAATGAATTCCAGACAGGGACTGCTTTCTCTCCACAGGGCCTGCCAACTCCTTGTGACTGTTGCCTGGGCAATGGCTGGGGAATTATGAGGAATGCTTGGAAACGATATCCTTCTATTGGGCTCATGGATGGCATAGAAGGGGGTGGATGGCTTTTCTCTGTCTATTTCTTTCTTATATTCAGCAGATTAGACAAGCAGGTTGCTGTGGTGACAACACGGAGAAGGTCTCCTGCACACCACACCTGCACCACAAACAAGGAGTCCTGTCAACACAGACTTAAGGAATCCCAAAGGCATCTTTTCACTTTTTTTCTGTTTTTTTCCTATCTTTTTTTTTTCGTTCCTATGGCAAGCGCACAGGTGGAGGGAGAAGGGAAAAAAAGAGGAGGATGTGGAAGAAGGAGGAGGGAGAGATGAAGAGAAGGCCAGTCAATATTCAATCAGCTTAGCTGAGCAGCATCGCTTGTGTGTTGTGAAGTAGGGTGTGCATAACAAAATGCACAACCTGAGCAAGCTGCCCTTAGGAGAGAGAAAATAAGTTTTATCTTGATTTTACCTATAGAGTGTCCTGCATTTCATGATGTCTCTGATAGAAATCTAAATAAAGTAACTTTGGAAATGTCAGAACTCAGGCATAAGACACAGAGATGAGGTTGGGGTATGTACAGCTAGAAACTGAAATTACTCCTTTCTCTCTGGATAGAGTAGACACATTTGTATTTGCGCATGGACATAAGATTCCACTTCTTAGATGAATCCCTCCTTTAGAGAAAGCTGCAAAGCAGTGTGAAAATTAGCTTTATATGCCTACTTTTTTGTTTAAAGAAAGTATGCAATGGAGGTAGACATGGGAGGCAGGAGTAAAGAAAAAAAAAAGAAAACCTTCTAAGCAAGGGGTACTCAAGACAAATGTCTTGGTCTGGAATCCCATGGCATTTCTCCAGCTTCTTGTAATGAAGTAGTCAGCTTCATGCAGAGATACTATCCTTGCCTCATCTCTCCTGGACATCACCTTTCTCCTTCAAGGCTGTCTCTGTTCTCTTACTCTTGTCCTTTCCCTCTCACCTATCCCTTTACAATACCTTTCAATAATTTTTCACATTATCTTTTCCCTACATCTAAAATGGCTGTTTGCTGCCTACAGCACTATCCAATGTACATACAAACAAATTACATAAAATTAAAAATGCTTGTATAGAGAACGCATAGTTGAGTTTTTGTTTCTGCCTATGACCAAGTGTGGCTGTTCAGTGACTTATTTCCCTGCTTTGCAGGTGTATCTTGTCACTGGAAGGATGAAGGCTCCCACCAACTAAGATGTTTGAAAATAAGAAAAGAATAGTTTAAATTCTCAAACTGTCTTCAAACAGATAAAGCTAGCAAACACCTGGAACCTGCAGTATAAGCAGTGAAAGAGGAGGGGAAAACAGACATCCAAAGGGGGCACGGACTTTAAACTGTCTCATTCTTGGGCGCAGCAGGTGTTAGCAGATTTGCCAGTCTGCCAGGGAAAAGAGCATTTTGCTGGTCTCCTTACTGCCCCCCGTCCAGTTGCTTTTTTTCCCACGCATAGAGTTTCTTTTATTTAGAGAAGGGTGCAGGAGAGAACTTCCTGCAGGTAACAGTGGTAATAAGATTACAATTAGAGTTTGGATGACTCAAATATAATGAAATTCATTTGTTCTCATGATCAGTTCCATCTTTGTAAAGAGTTGTGCAGTTTATTTGTGAGATGAAGCTAAAAAAGCCAAGCTTCTCTACTCAGATACCAGTAATTTTCATGGAAGGTTATCCACATTTATGGAAGGCAATGGCCTGTTCATGTCCCATATTATTTCCTTGGTTTTGTTTCTTTTTAAGGTGGACTCTCACTTTTCTTCTGGATAAACTGAATTGCTATGGCATTGTCTATGGCAATGTTTATAGAAAAAGCACTTTGTGGATAATTAAAAACTACTTTAAATGTAAAATAAAGCCTATTGATAATAAGTTTATTTGGATTCTTAGAGTTCATGTCAGTAATATTTAGAAGAACAACTCTGAAAGAGACTGCATGTGCTCTGTTCCAGCCAAACTCAGCATGCAATGCCTCATTTCTTCAGTCAGAAATCTGAGGGGCCTCACACAGGGACTTTTTTACTAGAGGATGACTGTGGGTATTTTAATGTCCTCTATTGTGCTCTGTTGAAGTGACACGCCATACTGAACTCTATTCTACACAGACAATTCTAACAAAGCCATGAGGAAGCGAGTATATGATCCTGGGTGTGATGGCAAAGGTGAACTGACTGTCCAAAACTCATACTTTGGGCCTTTCCAGAGCTGGTTAAAGTCAGTGGGAATTTTTCTTTTGTTGTCAGTGGATTTCTGATCAGACTTTATACATTCATCTAATAAAGTCAAGTGTTTTACTCTTTTCCCTCTAAACCCAAAACTTCACCTGTAAGGAGTGTTTGCAAGAGAAAAATCAATATGCAAACCATGATTACCTGCAATTGAATGTAAAAAATCCAACAGAGATAAAAAAGCAAGGGAAATAAAGGAGAATTCTTGGAGGAATTACCCTTTTTTTTTTTTTCTGCAGCTGGCTGCTGTCTACTGTGTTTACTTCTCCCATTTACAGTTTTCTGAGACTCACCTTGACCTGCCAAATCTACCCTAAGCAAAGCACTCAAAGAACAGTGGTACTCCTCTTGCTGAGGAAATATTGGGATAATCTCTAGCTGTCAGGTCTCCTGAGCATGCAAATGTCTGTAGCATGATCCATCCAGTGCTGGGAACACAAATTGAGAAAGATATGGGGGTTTTATGAGGTGATAGTCATTGGTCAGGTAAGAAAGGAAAAGAAAACAAAGATCTGTAGAATTGGAAGCATTCTCTGGCATAGCAAAAGTAGATTTTATTTCTAGGATCTTATCAAAAGGGCTAAAAATACCAGGTTCTAAGTCACATTCCAGTCTGATATTTTGTAAGCCTCTATTCATGTTAAGGGAGTCACTCCAAACTTACAGGAGAGTAACTAGGTGGAAATTACTCTCTGCTTATTTATTAGCAATACCTCTTGTTGGCTTTCCTTTCAAAACACTGTAGTTATCATTGTACTCCAACAGTACTTTAACTGTTAAGCAGCAGCAAAGATTGAGACAAGCAATTTTAATGGTGGTAGTGTCAGTCTTTGCTTATATTTCTGCTTCCTTGTGAATCTATGTTTTCCCACATGTCACAGAAGTAGTTTTCCTGTATGTCAGTTTATCATTGTGTATATGTTTTTATATATATATAAAATTTAATTTTTTTTTGGAGGTCTCCTTCAGTGGACAGTACCACACCAGAAAATGTCAACCACAAACAAGATACCAGAATTCAACTTCTCTGAAGTGTTCAAATGAAAAAGGATTTTAAATAAAGAGTGTCTTTCAACTGCATGTAATAAACACAAAAAAGACAACCCACCTTCAGAGAGAAAAAGTGATTTTGATTAAAGGAACACTTGGTCAGTGAGCATTGGTTTGTTTTAGTTACATGAAAAAATGATGGATTGCTTGTTTATAACTGAACTGAGCCAAACTTTCAACTGTCTTTGAAAGTTAAATTTAAAAGAGTAAGATTTGAAATGGTCTGTGTCAGACATAGAAATGCAACTATTCAGAAATCTGCATAAAACACCTATTAAAGGGACATTATCTTGGGATCCCAGCAAGAAAAGGTGATATATTTGTCTCCTAAAATACTTCATGAACTTATAAGATGTTAGCATTTTGCATCCTATTGTACTTCCCAGAGTAGGAAAAACCAAAGGGAATGCAAAAGCCCTTGTGAACCCAGCCATGTGCAAAATGAGGTTTTATAGAGCCCATAGGACTCTACTACACACTGTTTAGTCTGAAAGCTTTTAGAAAGCCATATAGACACCGTGGGTTGTTCTAAAGGGTCACAGTCATCGATCTGGAAAACTGAAAACATAATTATTTTTTATATACCTGAACGGGTATATAAGCAGGGGATCTGGGAAGGGGCTACTTAAAACTGCTTGCCTCGCTTTTCATATCTCTAGGTTTCTTCCCAAGAAGAATAAGAGGCTGGAAATGGTCTGGTCTCTTCACAGGTGGACCCAGCTCTCTGTGTGGAGAGGAGTGCAGTTGGTGGATGTACTGCACCACACCAGTGGTAGTTTGAAGAAAACTGTATGGTCTAGTCTGCTTTTCTAGTTAACAGCACAAGTGCAAAAGCAGGTCTAAGTGGAAGGGGAAAAGAAACACACAGTAAAGCTCAGGGCAGGGCTGCATCTGGAGCCCCAGGCAGCTGGAGCTGCTATGAATTCCCTGCAAATAGTGTAGGAAAGGAATGTGGGTTCTCATTACACCCTCCCCATGTGTGGCCATCACATCTAGCATGCAGGGTTCTTCAGAGTCTCAGAGATGAAAACCAAAGTTCTGCAGCTGGCTGACACCCTTCTTGACTGCATGTGAAAATGTGGAGATCTGTTTCTATAGCTCCCTTTAGACCAAGTTGTTCTGGAGTTATAAATTGCCTCAAGGCTCTTCGAGATGAAGGACTATGTAAATGTGGGGCAGTTATCAATGTGGATGGAATGCACATGCAAATTAAATACCATAAATGTGTTTGGAATTAAATCAACGTGTTTTTGCTTGAATATTTGGCATGTGATTAATCAACATGCTCTGAACGACTGCAAACACTAGTGGTGCCTATTGCCAAACTATCTGAGCAATTTAGTACCCGTGTAAGGTACCCAACTAGGTCCCTGTAAAGGAAACCCACTATTATATGAATATTCTCATGAGACTTCTTAAAATCATAGTTTTAAAAATGAACATTGCAGAAACCATCATGTTCTACTTTTAAGCCTGTTCTGAAGTATAACCACCTCTGGGCTGAGATCTGCCAGCTGTTTAGCAGTGCCCAGTCAACCCTGCCTTCCATTTTAGGAGAAGTGAATAACAGAACATATAAATTCAAACCATAGAGGTTTTTAGATGAAATATTGCAAGTTACGTTGTACTTTGATTAAAAAAAAATTGAAAGAAACCCTGATTCTATAGATTTTCACTGAAATATAGATAATACTTCAGGGTTAAATAACTTCATTGAGCATCAAAAAACTGTTAAATATTCTATCTTGATTAAATCTTTCATTCCTTGTGAAAATTTTGTTTTCTAAGCAACGCTTAATTTTATAAAATATAGTAGTGTTAAATACCTGGTTTTAGGTTTTAGTAATGTCTTCCCTTGATATTGCTTTTCTAAGAGATCATTTGAGTCTTCATCGCCTTTTCCAAATATTTTTAGTTTTTACCTGCATGAAAGCAAGTGGTTTTTAGCTGTGACAAATTAAGATTAAGATTAATTTTGCATATGATGATGATGCATAAATGTCACTCTTCCACACTGTCTTTCAGCTACAAATTGTTATTATTTAGTAATGCTAACTGTTATTACAGATTCCCTCTCTTCCAAAGCATTTTGAGAACTCAGTGTTACTCTGGAAGCTGCTCTGGCTCAAGCTCCTCTGTCTTTTTCTTCCGCCAAATGTAACACTTGAAGATTAAAGACTCAACATGTCTCCCAAATTTTTCATTACATTCAAACCCATGGCAATAAATTTGATTTATAATTTTTGTATTTTAACTGAAGAGAATAAATGGGAAGCCCTGGATAAATACTTCACCCAATGCAGCAATAGTTTCAGTAACAAAGTTAAGATTGTTCTTTTGAAAGACTTTTTAAGGTCTTTCAAAACTTTTGCCAATAATTTGTACATATATATGTATATTAATAGGTATGTGCCTGATTTTTGTTTTCATGTGAAATCATTCTTCATGTCCCACACATAAAATATGAGACCAAAATCAGGATAATATATAATAAAATTCCATTGACATGGCATTTTTCTGTGGATTGTGCCTGTGTTGTCTCTATATTTTATTGGTAAATTTGTATTTCTTTATTTTTTTCCATTTTGTAGCCTACCATAGCCTTGACTGACTGCTTCCTCTTTTTTGACTTTCTAAATCTAGGGAATTTTGCCAGGAAAATTCTGCTTAGTTGCATTAAGGTTAACTAACATTAACAAAAGTCATGTATTCTACTACCCAAGATGATTTTACCTTCAGCTGTACTCTGCTTTACTACAGTAAAAGCATCTAGATTGCTCACTAAATAGGAAAGATCATCTTTTCAGGCATATGGTTACTACAGCTATTTTGCACTGGGATTTAGATGTGACTGATTGTACAGGTAGTCATTTTAGGGAGAACATTTCAGTGTATAATGCTGTATCTTTAATTTAAAAAAAAGGAAAAGAGAGAAAGAGAAGAGGAGAAGAGAAGGGAAGAGAAGGGAAGGTTTGGGAAGGTTTGGGAAGGGAAGAGGAGGAGAGGAGAGGAGAGGAGAGGAGAGGAGAGGAGAGGAGAGGAG
>NW_020925564.1:929939-1044633 GCF_003984885.1 Neopelma chrysocephalum
CTGCTGCAGTTTGTTATTGTGATTGTATAAACATTCCGGCCTATAAGCATGTCCTGTACTGCTTGAAAGGTGTATTACTGTTAGAATTGTTATTGAAGAGCTTGATTTCTTGACCTCACCAGAGGGCTTTACAGGCCAATGGACCATTCCTGCACTGTGAGATCAGAAGTAGTCAGCAGTGATACCTCTGAGTTTGCATGAAGCTCTATCTGGGGTTTATCAAGGACACCAAACATGTGATTAAGCCCTTCTGGTACAAAGCCAAACTTGAGCCAAGCCCATATTTTGTTATAAAATCTATTCCTGTTTTTCAGAGTCAGCAAGACAACTATCTGCTTAATCTATTTTACAAAATAAACTTTTCAAAACTGGGAGTATGTCATACTTGTGCCACACTTTTCTGTGTCAGCTACACCTCTGAAACACATGCAAGGGAAAATGGTGCTAGAGCCCTACTGCTCCATCTTATTTGGCTGATTATATGATGTTTGCCAACATTTGTAGTTTGGTATGTTTACTGCCTCCTTTGTGCAAGTCACCCTGTAATCTTTGGATTAATGGACCATGGATTTGGGTTTAAATTCAAAGCTTCAAGCAGAAATGTACTTAATGATCTCACTCTACCTCTCTGTTCTTGTGGCCCAAGCACTTGGGCAAAAATCGGGTTATTGGAGGTTGTTCTGTAGTACGGAGTCAGGTATTTTTCTTGTCTAGAAAAAGGATAGATGCATTTTCCTCCCGCCAGATATGAAGACATCAAGCAGAAGGTAGCTGTTTACTCACACCTTCAAACCTTTTTTACCTCATAATAAAAGCCATTTAAACTTGCTCTTTTTTCTATTCCCTGATGGTCAGGCTTCATATACATGCCAAGGACCATGTTTGTTTCAGCTGCAAATATATTTAACAAAGCTCAGTGGTTTCTTTGTGTGCAAGTTGGCTGTTTTGTTGACGGACCTTCATTCTGATACTGTAACCCAATCCCTGTCATTACCTTCTAGCTGAATGACTGATTTTCACATAAAATAGGGAGAAAATCTCTTAAACTATTGCAGTGGGCATGTGAACATTAGGATCCAGGGTTAAAACATAGAAAGATGCATGTGTCAAGTCCAGTATATCTGGTGTGTAGACATCAGTCTTAGAGTCACAATTTCTCAAACACAAGTGGGGATAAACTACATGTTACAGAGTTGCTTGACTCTTCCTTTGACTGATAATGTGGCTCTTCTTCACCCACATTGTATTTTTTTCAAGCTTTCTCATAGCTTAATAAAGAAATAATAATCTGGATGAGTAGAACAGGCTACTACTCACACTGCTGCTAACTACCCGAGCTGCTTATTTCCTCCCCAACCCCCTGTCCAACACTGCTTTTATTCCTCATGGCTTTATTGTAACTATTTTGCAACACCCTTTTTATTCACTCAAAAAGTAAGAGTACATTGCTCTTGCAAACTTCTTTTCAGAAGGACTTGGTTAAATCTTGGTGAAAGTCAATACAAATCTTTTGATAAACAGGAATAGGCTCAGGTCTTACTGAAGGAGAACATGAGATGAAAAGGTCCATAAGTTTCTGGTTTCTGTTCCATGCAAAAATGCTGCTGCAGTGAAATTTAATTTTTCAACCTATCCATGCTAAGAGCACTGAGACAACTCTTTCCCACCCAGAACCATCTGTAGAAAGAGTATGGAGTACAAAGAGAAACTTCAGTAGTTTAGACTATGAAAATCAGATTTCTTATCTCCCCAAATGACCTAGAAAGAACCTTCAGACAACACACATTAAAGATAAGCTTTAGCTTTCCAAAGAAAATATACTGTAGAATTGTTGCACATCTGTGGCAGTTTCTCACTCTCTGCTGAAGTGATGCAGTGAATTCAAGAATGTCCTATTGGGGCCAATTTTTTATCCTACCATACACAGAATTCTGAAGTCAGTCTAATGAATATCATGTTGTTAATAGCTCTGAATTTACACTGAGGCGCTGGAGATTCAACTGAACTGTGATCTCTAAGGCAGCATGGAAAGAGTCTGCTTATATTGAATACTTAAGCTACTTGCCACCTTCTTTGTCTTCATTGTCTTCTATATTTCTTTTTCCAGGGAAGCATTATGGACTTGAAAAAGCAGAAGAGGAAAGATACAAAGACAAAAAAAACCTCCAAGGTCTAGCAGTTTAGCTATCCCACCATCTGTTTAAAAGGACAAAACATTAAAATAAAAGAAATCTTGTGGTTCAACAGCTACGTCTGCAAAGAAGAAACAGTACTATAGTTGAAATTCTATGCAACACCTTTTGGATCAAAATATTACAACAACAGATAGCAGTGACCACATTTAATGGACACTCAAACAGCTAGGGCATGACTCAGACTCCTTACTGTTGTGTGGAACTGAAACCTGAGAGCGGGAAAGCGAGAGGGAAAGAAACCTTGTGTTAAGCTGGCATGCACCAGTGAATAAATGGCTGGCATTTGCAAAGCTGCATTGCAGGGGAGCTTTTAACAGGTTGCCGCTGCCAGCTGATGCCTCTTTAAGCATCACTGCCAAGAAGCCAAAACTGGAAGCAGGTGCAGGGGCAGAGGAACTGAATGTGGAAAGGGAGAGAAAAAGAGAAAGAACAGAACTTCTCTTGTTAAAATTCTCTTGCTTTCATTAAAACCTAAACAAAGCTTTACTTTAAATTTGAATAATAAATTTTAGTGTGATAGACTCCTGCCTACCCAGTTTGACAATCCTCTTACATTTATACACTGAGCTGAAAGATTTTGTTGAGCTTTTTTTTTTCCCCTGTAAAGCTTTGGATTGACTGAGAGAATGCTGTATACTGATTATAGCAGCTTTCTTTTGGAGATTGAGAGCATCTGCTTCTTAATGCCCCTTGTTCCACCCTGCAAACTAACTGCTTTTTACAGACTCCCACCCCCATTAGTCCAGGGCCTGGGAAAGGAGCTGTTTCCCCAGATCAAGTCTCCATCTTCACTGTGCCATGTCACTAGTTCAGGATCTTAGTACACTGCTGTCTGATAAGATGCACAGCAGGAGACGTTAGGTGCTGAGTATTTACATTCTTAAATACACTAATGCAATTGGCTACTGATGATTTTGTGAAATGTCTTGAAATGTCTTTTATTCTTTTTCTGAAGATCAGTTATAAAAATCGGGGAAAGACAGGTACAGGCTGCACAGTGGAGTTCTGGTAAGTTCTGCGAGAAACTTTACGAGAGGTCTTGGCTACCTTTGGGATACCTTAAAGGGGAAATAAATTCCCAAATAGAAAAGAACACAAGGCCAAAAGAAAAAACGTCTTTTAATGATGGCAAACTCACAAAACCTTGAAATGCACATGGCAGAAGGTGCAAAGCTTGTCTTAAATTCTTTGCTAAGAATCTTGGCTTTTATTCTTTTAGTAGTTGCTGTTCCCACATTAGAGATTAGATGAAAAGTTGTGCTACTTGCTAGCCAGAGCTCTGAATTTAGGGGTCTTTATTGTTTTCTACCCTTTAAGGAATTCCTACTACTGTCAGCTAAAAGATTTTCCTTTCTGTTTTGCTTTTGCTTTAGAGTAAAGACGATAGCTAAAGCCACACTTGGAAGAGTTAAAAAAAAAATCAACAAGTATGAGAGCTTCTGTGTGCCTTTTATTTTAAAATCATTCACTTCCCCGGTTCTAAATACTGTGATTTTGAAGCACAAACTGTGTTTCAAGCAGATCGTATTTTATTTTGTTGGGTTTTTTTCTCAGAAGAGATCATTGAAACTAATTTGATGACTGTCTAGCTGTTTAGAAGCAGCACAGTCTTGACAATGTCTTCGTTTTCCAATTAGACAGATTGTGTATTCTGAAGGAAAATAATTCCACTTTTTCAGTTTATATTGAGTATTAAAACACTTTTGCATTTTTACTGACAGTGAATTTTATTCTCTTTAACTTTTACTTAATATGCAACTACGTCTTACTCTCCTTTTTCAAAATGTTCAGGAAATTAAGACCTGAGATACAGATGTGTCTATATTCCCATCTGTCACTCATCTTTATAATGGCATCTTGTTTGGAGAGTGTTAAAGGACTGCTTTAAAGTGGCAATATTCCTCTGGCTCACCAGGAAACTTACAGTCTGCCTCAGGATAAAAAGTGTACAGAACACAGTGTGGTGCAAAAGAGAATTTACAAATCAACAACGAACTCAAGCATTCATTGCTCAGTAAGAGTGAGCAGTCTTTCAGTTAATGAAATTTATTTTCAAAATATCTAACCTAAGCTTTCAAGCTGTTTCCTCCAGCTCTTACAACCAGGGGAGAAATTGCCTTATTCTCACAAAAGCTGAAATTCTCAAAATAATGACCTGTAGCTACAGCTTTTTAGAAAGACACCAAAATGTTTGGATAAGAATAGAATGGAAGCCTCTGATCTTTTCAAAAAAGGGAGAATAAACATAAGTAAATCTATTGTGTTCTCTGTGAGACACCATTACACATGAGACTGGCCCCATATGTTAGAGCACTGAGGCTTTCTTAACACACAGAACTGGCATGGCTGAGTAGAGAACTGCTGGTCAGAGTAAAGAGAAAGGAGCAAATGCACATGCAATGGAAAATAGGAGAGGTAACCTGGGAAGAACATAGAGGTGAAGCTTGGTTGGGTAGGGATGGGGTGAGGAAAGGCAGGACGAAGCTGGAACCGAAACTGGCAAGTGAATAACAGCCTTTTACAGGTCTATTAGCCAGAAAAGGAATGTCAAAGAAGCTGTACCCCTTCTGATAAACAACACTGCTAAACTGGTAACAATAGACGAGAAGAAGGCTGAGGTATTAAAAAACTTTTTTGCTTCAGTCTTAAATGACAAACTCTCCACACCTCTCGAGCGGATGAACAGCAGGATGGGAACTGGAGGAGCAAAATCTTTGGTGTATTTTTCAGAACAATTCAAAGCAAAGGAAGGATGTCAACCTGTCGGAGTGAGTGTAGAGGAAGGCCACCAAGTTGATTAAATGGGAGGAGCACCTCTCCTGTGAGGAAAGGCTGGGAGAGTTGGAATTGTTCCTCTTGGCAAAGAGGAAGTGGTCGAATTGTGGCCTTCCACTAACAGAAGAGACCTACAAGAAAGATGGAAAAGGACTTTTTACAAGGACACGTAGTGACAGGAAAAAGTGGAATGGGTTCAAACTTAAACAGAATAAGTTTAGATTAGATATTAAGACAAAAATATTTATTGTGATGGTGGTGAGGCGCTGGAATTGGTGATCCAGAGAAGCTGTGGCTGTTCCATCCCTGGAGGTGTTCAAAGGTCAGGCTGGATGGACCTCTGAGAAACCTGGTCTAGTGGAAGGTGTCCCTCTCCACTGCAGGGGGGATTGGAACTAGATGATTTTTAAGATCCTTTCCAACCCAAACAATTCTATGGTTCTATGACTTTCTCAAGCCCTGTAGATTTAGCTTTAGATTTGCATGGGTAGTTTTGACAGGAAAACAATCCTTATTAGGAACCAAACTGAAGTTGGTTCCCAGTGCAAGTTCCATGTCTTTTCACATGGAACATAAGTCAGGCTATAACATGAGAACAGAAGTCTTTGAACAAGCTTCCAGGAAGTACCGTAGGTGAAGTTGTCCAGAGTCTATGAGATTTGGAAGGAGCACAAAAGCAATGATATGCATTCATGTCTGTTCCAAAGTGTGGTGAGAAGTAAATGCTACAGACTTCTCACCATACTCTCTGTGTAGATGATGGATATGAGGTCCAGAGGAATCAAACTGAGTCATCTCTTTCAGCTTTTCATTTTATACTTGAACTGACATCCTCCTATTATTTAATTTTTTTTAGGAGCATTTACATTGATTTGAAGATAAGCTATATTTTAAAGGATTACCAGAAAAATGGAACATTGTACCTTTAAGCACTTGATCTCTGCTAAACACTGCTATAACTTCTCTGGTTTTATTTCTGCAGCACTCAGGAAAACATTTTAAACTCAATGCACTTTGCAGTTCTTGTGCATGATTAAAGTTTAAAACAATGAGTGTTCTAAGGAAAAAAAAAATATATTTGTGTATAGATAGATAGGTATACACACAAAGACATGCCCACAGTCTAACAAAAGCACAATAGCTCATTTATAAAGTCACAAAACTGCTAATGGGGTATATTTTCTATAAACTGAACTAGCTTCTAGCTATATATATATATATATATGTATATATAAAATATACAGCCAAGGCCTATTAAGTGAAACCATAGATGAAGTGAACTTATGTCATCAGTCTTTGAATTTTGTACATTTTGAACACTATCCAAAAATTATAATCCACTGTTTGAAATACTATATCAGTGGAGGAGAAATGATCTCCCTATTACGAACTTATAGCCTCAAACATTCACATCCTGCTGTAAATACATCACATACTGTATCATGTTGCTTATTGAAAAAGTACTTTTTTTCTTTTAATTTGCTGAATCTTTTGCTGCAGATTAGTGTTTTGGCAAAGTAAGGGCTCTAATTGTTCCTTTTGATTTTACTTTGCAGGAAATAATGCTCTCTCTATTTTATATTTCCATATTCGTGATGATCTGAATTGTTCAAATAACGAAATTCAATGCACCTTGTGGAACATATGACTGTGTATACACTTCTGGTTGCTTAGTCTCTGAACTACACTACTTTTATTTAGTGTATTGTTACACTTTGTGATCTTTATATTTATAATACGTTACTTGGATGGACCCTAAGTACTATGTGTCTACAAGCATAAAAATAACAAACAAAATATATAGTGAAAGGTCAGGTTATCTTGAATATGACAATAACAACATTAAATAGCATAAGAAAAAATCTTTCTTGCTAGCAACAAGTGTGTTCGTTTCTGCATATATTGTGTTGGTCGAGTTTCAGCAAAGAAACACTTAGCACGTTCGGGATGGGATCCTCAAGCTTGTGGGGTCCAATTTCTACAATAAAACACAATATTTGGTCGTTATTAGTTTCTGGCTCATTTTTAATATATGAAATCAAAGCCTTACTTTGAGATTTACTTGCTTTATATTCTGGTAAATTGCAACAGGACTATTCCTCCATAGCATAAAAATGACTCCATTTCCATGAACAATGCGCTTGTTTCATTTCCAATTTCAACAGTTTTTTCAGCAAGCTTTTTTTTTTCTTGGTATTTCTTCTATGTGGAAAAGTATTTACTCAGTATTGAGTTTGGCATGAAAGAAAAGATTCATAATTACTATCCTCATTAGTAGACTTCCATGTTATAGTACATTTCCTTACATTCATGACCAGTCAAAAATGTTATTCTGATTCTGTACACTTTGGGCAGCATCATCTCTCTAATTTAGTCCTCTTACTGTTATTTGTGTTGCTTTTATAATATTAAAATTTAGTATTTCTTTCTCAGAGCCTGTGACATTACATCAGCACCTGGTAACTGTCACATTTGATATTGTTACAAGAAGTGGATGGAGGAGGGTTTCACATATAAGAAAATGGGAAGTCTGGCAGCAAAATGAAAGAACACAAACAGAACATAAAAATTGCAAGGCCAGAATCCCTGCAAGCCAAGAGAGATAGAGTGGTAGTTGTGGTTTCAACAGAGGTGAAGTCAAATTGAAGAAAATAATACTACTGCAGATTTTTGCATCAATTGAGGTGACAACTGAAATGAAAAGTTTTTTATAACTCTTCACTGTACATAAATAAAACCTGAAGGGTAATGTGCATTAACACTGCATACATTTGCCTTGGTATTTGGAGATGATTCTGCTCTCAGACGTGGATGGCTTTTGTCATTGTTTTACTTCTATGTCCTGCTGCCAGCCCTGGGTCCCGCTGCCCACCCCGGGGGCGCCAGAAAGACCCGGGACGGAGCCCGGTCCTGGCAAAATCCTGGCAAGAATACTCCTGAACAGACTAATACCTGCTATAGCAGAAGGAATTCTACCTGAAAGTCAGTGTGGCTTCAGAGCCAACAGGAGCACCACAGACATGATATTTGTTCTCAGACAACTGCAAGAGAAGTGTAGGGAACAGAACAGAGATCTCTATGTAACCTTTGTCGACCTCACCAAGGCTTTCGATACTGTGAGCAGAAAAGGTCTTTGGCAGATTTTGGAACGTTTAGGTTGTCCCCCCAAGTTCCTTAAAATGATCATCTCACTTCATGAGGATCAGCACGGCCAAGTCAGATATGGCAACACACTTTCTGAGCCCTTTCTAATAAAGAATGGTGTGAAACAAGGCTGCGTTCTCGCTCCTACCCTATTCACAGTCTTTTTCAGCATGATGCTCCAAAGGGCCACGGCAGACCTCGATGATCAGGACGGTATCTACATTCGATATCGTACTGATGGAAACCTATTCAACCTAAGGCGACTGAAGGCCCACACTAAGACCTTAAACCATCTTGTCCGGGAGCTGCTTTACGCTGATGACGCCGCCCTTGTTGCCCACAGCAGCGTTTAACATCCTGCTTTGCAGATGCTGCTGAGCTCTTTGGGCTGGAAGTCAGCTTAAAGAAGACTGAAGTTCTCCATCAACCTGCACCTCAGGAAGTCCCCCATCATCCCCACATCACCATCAGCCAATCAGAGCTCAAATCAGTCCAACAGTTTAATTACTTAGGCAGCCTCATCTCCTCGGATGGTAAGATTGACGGGGAGATAGACAGCAGGTTAGCGAAGGCATATAGTGCTTTTGGAAAGCTTCATAAAAGAGTCTGGCGAAATAAACACTTGAAGAAAAGTACCAAGATCAGTGTTTACAGAGCCATAGTGCTGTCTACTCTTTTATATGGCTCCGAATCATGGGTCATCTACCACCACCACCTGCGTCTCCTAGAACACTTCCATCAACGCTGCCTCCGTACAATCCTAAACATCCACTGGTCAGATTATGTGACCAATACATCTGTTCTTGAACAGGCAGCAATCACAAGTATTGAGGCCATGCTACTGAGAACACAGCTATGTTGGGCAGGGCACGTCTCTAGGATGAAGGACCACCGCCTCCCTAAGATCCTGCTTTATGGTGAACTTGCCTCCGGCTGCCGCAAGAGAGGAGCCCCGAAGAAAAGATACAAGGACTCCCTGAAGCAACAACTCAGCCTCGGGCATATTGATCACCATAACTGGTCTACTCTGGGCTCCAATCGGGAAGCCTGGAGACAGACCATTTATAACGCTGCTGATGCTTTTGAGAAGGCACGCAGGATCACCCTTGAGGAGAAAAGACAACGCAGAAAGAATCGAGCCTCGCAGAATATACCATCTAAGGAGTATTTCTGCTGTGCCTTTTGCAACCGGACATGCCTTTCTCGTATTGGCCTTTTTAGCCACCAACGCGCTTGCAAGAAACGTGGGTAGAGCCCTTCCCAAATCTTCGTTCGCGAAGCCTAGCCATGATGACTTCTATGTACAGAAGACAGAATATCAGGAGCAATTGTAAAACTAACTGTATGGTTATTTGTAGGTAATATACTGTTGCAGGGGACACATATTCTACAGATGGCCTCTGCAGAGGGTTCTTAAAATGAAGGTACCACCTAACTCCCACTTGCTACTTAAAGAGACTTAGAATTATCAGTAGGTTTGTGTGCAACCACTTTACAGAGGGAAATCTTTTTTGACTCTACACGAAAAAAGAAAAGCTGAAATATTGTATTGCCTTACATATTAATGCTAAGGCCATATGTTTACTATTTTCATAGCAAAAAGAGGCCTAGGCCCTAACTTTAACCCACTTTTTTTCCCCAATATTAGTCAGTGATTTGACTGCCTAGATCTTTTTTGTTGTTCACTGGGGAGCTCCTGTTTAATTCTTCTGCTCACTAGTTGTAATCTGAACAGTTGTTTCTCAGGGTTTTCAAATTATTTAGAAATTTCAGGGGGGTATTGGCCCACAAATAGAACATACATGACTGCAAACTCTGTTATGTCAACAATTCAACACCTTTTTGTTACTCTGAGTAGAACAAAAAACTGTCTAAACCCATTCTTTTTTCTAATTTGGGGGAAAGAGTTTCCTACCTCAAAGACAAAAAAACCCATAACATTTATTCTTTGAATTTGGATGGAAAATACACTGCACTATGAACTTCTTTTGCGAAGTGTTAATTATAACTTATAAATTACAGCTGAGTCAGAAACCACTATTTCAGATAAGGTTCCAGTCTTCCCTTAGAGTCTTGAAGGTGTTCAATTTTGGTTTTTTAATGAAGAATGAGAACAATCTTACAAAGTACATTTCATCAGTAAACCAGATTTTTTATGAAGGAGTAATGGTCCTAATTTTATGAATGAGAAAAGAGAAAAAGTGTCACTCAATATCAGTTTTAGGACAGTAACTCTGATCAACTGAGTATCAGAAGTAACCACCTATCCTTATTGAGAAGTGAAACTCCGCAAGTGTAGCTGTTTGGTTTGGATAAGCCCTTCAAACTATGAATACTAGTGTAAATAAACGTAATCTATAATACTAAAATAATTGCCCATCATCTGAAGGCAAGTGGAACATTGAGTAGTGAGGCAAAGCAGATGCATTGTAAAATTAATGAATTTAGTCAGGTTTTGATTGATAGGCATTCTGCATTTTAAAATTTTGTCTAAAATAAAAATTTTCCCAAGGCAATGATTTTCTCCAGTTCTACTGGTGTTTTTCTAACCAAAATACTTTTAATTTTTCCCCAACAGTTCTCCAATTTTTTCTGACCTTTCTAACTTCACCATTGCAATGAAGACAATTTCTTGCATTCTTGCATTACGATGAATGCATTTCTTTCCCTTAGAAAGCACAGAAATGCAACAATATTATTCTATGTATTGCCCAATTTTCTAAGAAATGCTGTTTTCTAAATGAGCTTTCACAGCACTTCAACTGCCTTTGGGTTGTAAAGTAGTTGTATAGTAATTCAAAATTGTAATGTTTTCAAATCAACCACCATATTAAACACAGTAATTTGTAAATGATGACAGGGACAGCCATAGATATTTTTCTTTACATGGAATACCTGCAAGAGCACAAACTTGTGTTGGTACCAAGTTCATAGGACAAGGCTAATGCCTTTAATGTTTATTCAATGACTCCATGCCAAACAGGCATTTTTCATTCCAATGTGTCTAAAATGGCTTTTCAGATGGGAGTCTTGACGGGTGATAAAAATGATAGACAGGCTTCTACTTAAGATGCTAATATAATCTACAAAGAATGATTAGAAAACAAACAAACAAACAAACCCAACCTTTTTTCTTAGTAGGGACTTGCACAGCATTTATTTTCTTAATAGATTCAGTATCATAATTTGCTGGAACTCCTTCTCTTTCAGAAATATAAACCTTATGCATGAGTCAAATCATGGCCATAAAGAGCTATTTTAGCAGGATGTACTGGTTCATTTTAGAAACAAAACTGATGGCCATTTGCTAACATTTAAAGAGAGAATGAGAACAAAAACAGATTGAAAAACACTCCTACTCACTCCACATGCTTGTTCTCTGTGTCAAAGATTTGTGTTTGTTGGCAAAAATAAGGACTTTCAAAATCGTGACAGCTAGATTCAGTTTGTCTTCTAAATCCTTACTTATGTCTTTTTTTTTCAACAAAGTAATACTTTCAGAAGAAAGTATCAAATTCAAAGTGCTCAAAGAATGTGAAATTTTAAAGAGCTTTTATCTGCTTATATATCTTGTCCAGAGTACAAAATCGTAATCTATCCATGCACTAAACATTTTGTGGTAATAAGGATAGATATCGGTGTGAGTAAATATAGATCATATTGATATAATTAATTCAAACTCAGACTAATTAAGAAGTGATTCTGCTCATAAAATTGAGCATAATTGGCAAGGGGGGGGAATTAAATCTTAAATATGGGCTAAATTTTCCAGGAAAAAAAAAAAAGGACAAAACCGGAAGAAATAGCATTTGTCTCCCTACATTTAAACAGTGATCTAAGAAAAAAGTTAATCAGTTTCTCACCTATCATTGTTACTCGCAGTATGCAAAACAAAATCTGTTATGATTTCTAACTTGGAAAGTGCTTCCACAGGAAATTTGCAGTGGTGTCTTATCAACTGTCCTAACACATAGGACTTTTTCAAGCCCTATGGCCCTGGTTTGGCTATGCATAGGTAGTTTTGACAAGTCAACAGCTGTGTTTAGGAACCAAAGAGAAGCTGCCCCATGTCTTTTCATGTGCAATATAGACCAGGCTGAAATATAAGTGCAACAAGAGGTACTCTGCTCCTGTCCTTGAATGAGCTTCCAGGAAGTATCCAATGATGAAGTGGAATGGAGCAACGAAAGCACTGATATACATTCATGGTCTGTGCTGAGGTACAGAGGGATGTAAGGCAATAGGGAAGTCAGCAGTGCTACAGGAGCTACAGGCTGCTAGTCTCTGTGTAAAGAATGGATATGAGAGCCAGAGGAATCAAATCAGAGATTTTTTTGTCTGCTCTTCTCAATGGGAATGCCTCTTCTTCTTAAGTTCCATGGTTCTGCATGGCTAGTGAAATATAAACCCCATAAAAGCATTTCTTGTTGTTACTTATGTACACAAATGTGAACCTGAATGTTCCAAAAGAACACAGTTACTGAAAAAAAAAAGCACAGATTTCACATAGTTATTTGGCATAGTACTAGTATACTGCTATTGGATTTTTTTTCAATTAAACTGCCTAAAATGGCTACTAACAGTATAAACAATAAAATAAAGTTGGAGTGAAATACTCATTGATGTCAAAACATATCAATAGGTTTACTAAAATAAGTTACCAATTAAAATAATGCCATATTTTCTTTGGCATACTAACAGCTCCTTATATGTCATTATTAGCCTAATTTTATTTGCTAAAATTTTGCATAATTAGAATACACATTGCAATCTAAGATGAAATCAAGACGGTACTTTGTAGTTTAAATACAGATGGATTTGAGTCAAAAGTTTGGAAAAAGTTCCAAAGTTTCTCAAAGCTTAGGGATGTTTGGATCTGGTTTTGTGGTAGTTTTGTACTCTAGTGCAGCTAATGGAGGCATTCTTGTAGGGTTACACAGGAGTTGGATCAGGCTCTCAGAATGTAATGTAAATGGACAGTGCCATAAATTTCTGTATTAAAAGAGCATGAACTGCAGGAAAAAAATTTTAGCATTGATATTTTTCTTAAAGTGTAATCAGATTTCCAGCTGAAGAGTTTTGTTGAAAACTGTTACTATGAAGCAAACTAGAAAATAATGATCAAAAAGTGAAAGGTTTCAGACTTGTCTGCTTGCTACACCAGCTGAGTATAAAATTAAAATTTTGGAAAAAAAAAAGTTAATTTGCAGGGTCATTAGAGAGTTTATTCTTTATAATAAATACATCGATCACAAAAACTTCAGCTCTGTTAAGATCCTGCAACAATTCACACTTCCTAATGAAGCCTTTTTTCTAGCCAAAGGGAAAAACAATAATAGTACCATATTCAAAATCTGTCCAGAATGAAATGTTTTTGGGTTTTCTGTAGCAAAGAAAACCATTCATATCAATTCCAATCACTTTTCGTTTGACAAAAACTGAACAGCACAACTGTCTCTGAAGATAAATTCTACTTGAACACAATTTAAACAGCAGTGAGACTGGAGCCCAGTTAATAAACTCTCTCCCCTGGCCTTTCTTAGTAGAAAGAATGGAATCATTTGTGAGTATGTATAGTGCAGGAATATTAACCAGCTGCATATAACTAGGTAGCTATTAATTACATAAGCTGGGTCAGATTTTCATCTTGAGATCTGTAATGTTATTTTCCTACCTATTTTGTATGTCAGCAGCAGTTGGCCATCTTATTTTATCTGCAGTTTGGTGTTTATGTAGCAAAAACTGCCAGCTATTGTGTATATCATATAAGTTTTCTTATAGGTGATTGTAGTATAACATTTGCAGTTTTAGGCATGCCACTAAGGAAGCATCATATAGAATTGGCTCTAGTACTTTTGAAAAGAAAATTACTTCCATAGTGGATATGCTAACAAAAGAAACTGAGGATATGTTAAACAAAACATAGAAACGGGTGGGAAAATCTCTCTCATATCATCTAAAGATTTACCTCATGGAAATGGTGAGATGCAAGGAGGCCAGTCACTAAGTTCTCATTTGACTGAATATTGATGCTACCTGGAAAAAAACACTGAAACATGCTGAGATGCACCTATTGGGCAATAAATACAGGCAGGTCCCTATTAATATTCAACTCAAATATTCTTCAGTTTTTATTCTTTTGCAAACTACCTAAGAATTTTCCATTTCTTCGTTTTGAAATTTGAAAATTTCACAGAGAACTGTTCTGTAAATGTCCTCTATCTAAGGTGAATAAAACTGGTTCAGTCTGTCCATGTGGCATGCCAAGGTAGTGAAGTGTTACATTCAGAGGGTACACACACCCTGGGCAAAGGCTAGGCTGTGCTGTGGTCACCATGCAACACTAAAACCAGATAAAACCTGTCCATTAAACTTTTCATGGAGGTGGTAAAAGAGTGCATAAGCTCTCTGACCTCAATAATTGCCCACAAAGTTACTGACAGAGAGAAACAGACAAATTTGTACCACCACAAGTTTAAAAATATCTCTCATTCTTTAAAGAAGTTAGAAACTTAAGCACTCAGAGACTGCCAGTCTCTCACATATCCAAAGACTGGCTATAACACGGGTAAAACAATGTCAGAACACTGTCACATCTTTTGTGGAGCTCAGTTTTTATGGACCACGTATAGTGAAATGGCACCTCATTCCCTAAGGTTTCTGTTCTATCTTAATGAGAAGACTGACATCTGAAGGTGTGATTTTGTGACAAGACAGTTATTCTTTGGGAAGAGAACAAAACCCAATAGCTTATCTAATGAATGATATTGAGGGGACAATCATTTGAATTTTGTTATTTTGTTCCACTGAATGAGTTTTTAAATCCAACAAAGGCAAAGAAACTCTTCTGAGTCAGGAAGCAGCAAGACTGGGATGGTACCATAAGGGAGGATTAACTGGGAGCTGGGGGTAAAGGCACATCAGCATTGCTGGATCCCAACTAGCGGTCAGTGACAGGATAATGCTCCTGCAGTCAAGGTAGCCTGAGAATGATAGCACAGAGCGGGGTGCACAGGAGCCTCTGCCTGTCCTGGTTCCATGGTTTACCTCAAGGTGAATGTCTCCATAGCTCCCACCCATAGCAATTAATTTGGCTGAGGTGGGTTGCAGCCAAGTGAGCATCTGGGCATTCATACAAAGACAGAGGCCACAAAACTGTGGACCCAGTGGATTGGGCAGTGCATCTACTCCAAGAAAACGATGACAAAGAGTATTGTGTAGCAGAGTGCTGCTGCAGATACCTCCAGACAACACTGCCTTTGCGATGGTCTGGGCATGGACGTTGTTCAAGTCAGTGGCATTTCTCAACACAGCAGAAGCATGGGCTTCTCCTCTGAAGTAGAAGAAATGGTGTCTGGGCTTCCCCAGAGCTCTGGTGCTCTCTCTCTTGCGTGTCATCAGACAGCTGTCCAAAGTGAGAGCCAGATTCAAGAGCTGACCCAGGCTCCATGTGGCTTTACCCTGACCATTTTGTGATTGAAACCTTCAATGCTAGCATGTAGCGGGCCACCAGGAGTTATTTCATCCTAGCCAGTTCCCACACACAGCTCAATGAACCAGATGGTGTTGTTGGTGACCAACAGGCTGCTCTGCCGGAACTCCAGCAAGGGAGTCCCTGCCATGGCTGTGGGATTGCTGTTTCCAAAGCACTGTTCCAGAGCACTGAACTGGGAGCTCAGGGCCTGGGGCAGGGGGCATTTCCCTCTGCCTGAGGGGACACCCAGCTGGCCATACAAGTGGGACAAGAAATAACTGCTGAGGATGGACTAGCATCTGTCTTGCAGGTAAGGCATCACAAAGCACTGAAGATTAGACTTGCTTGGCTGATAAAACTGTGCTCCCTTCACCAGATCCTCATTAAAGCGTTTGTGGAACTGGGGGATAGGGATTGACCTGGATTAGGGTCAGCCCATGGGGCTGTGACCAGCTTGTGCGTTCCAGACCCTTTTTGGACAAAGTTCCTGGCAGATGAGCTCTATGGGACACAACTATGTGTGCAGCCATCCTGGCTGTGGAGCCAGAACCAATGGTGTCTGCCTGTGGGGGCAGTCCTTAACAAAGCCTTGAGTCCCATCCCCCAGCTACAGCTCAGGTCCCATAAGGATTTTTCCCAGGACCACCAGCAGGAGGTAGGGAGAGCCCTGAATGGACTCCACAGCTCTAGGCTTAGGATGGTGGTCATACTGACTTGTACGTCAGACAACATTGCAGAAAGGACACAAATAGATAATTTTGCATTTCTTCGTGTGGATGGATTATTCCAGCAAGGTTTCCATGTTTCCACACTGTCCTCAGGCAATGAGAATTTTATTTTGGTTGGATAAGATTACCACATGTGTAGTGCTTGTGAAATCACTTTTTTCTTACATTAAAACCCCAAAATTTTCCAGAAGTCAGTGGAGTGTTTTTAGATTGTTCCGATTGTGTTGCCACATTTCAGTCAATTAAAAAAAAAGTGAAATGAAGAGAACAGAGCCATCATTTATATTTACGTAATTCTTCATTTTGAAATTTGAAAATTTCACAGAGAATTGCTCTGTTAATAGAAGTATAGATTAGTTAGAGACAAAGAACATCCTTACAGACAGGCCTTACAGTTGGCCTCCGCAACAGGAACATTCTGTGGCTTCTTTAATAAATCTGCAATGGATCACTGATAGTCCACTTGCAAATCTGTGCACAAATATTATTTATGTCTGAATTATTCATGATTGTTTAATTAGGTATGGTGTTTCTATCACACTAGCTCTAAATGTCTCTGCATTATTGTCTCAGTCAGGCTAAAGAAACTGAAGAAAAAATGGCAATAATTTTTACTATTATTCTGTTACCTTCACCCTCAACCTTGGCACCTCAGTATCCTGCCTGCATTATGTTAAAAGCAAGTCATTGACTTGAATATAAACCCCTAAATTTATGTGTCCTGCAATTTCTTAAATTTCGTACACTGGACCACTTAAAACCTGCAAGAATCAGATATTATGTAGCAACTGTCAACACAAGGGGATGATTCTCTGATTTATAACTAGAAATAAAGGCTAGAGTTTCAGGGTTGCCAAACTACTCACTTGAAAAAAACAGTAACTATAGCAGGGAAAGAAATGGAAGAAGTTCTCAGTATTTACAGTAATTCCCCAATGGAAACTTCTGTGCTGATTACTGTTAACCCCTTTCACAGGCTACTCTGCTGATAGAAAAAGACTATTCCTAAGTAGATATTGACTGTGAATTATTCAGTGTCAAGATCATTCTCACTGAAGAAAAATGATGTAAAAAAAAATAAATCTTAGGAGATGCCAGCTGTTAAAAACCTTGTCTCCTCTGTGATGACTTCTGCAATCAAGAAGCCGTTCCTATGTCTACAGGGGATTATGGAGCTATTGTTTTTGAAGTCAGGTAATAACTCATGAAAATATTAACTTCATTCAAATTGCAATTATTGCTAAAAACTAAATCACATAGCAAAGTTTTATAGTTTGTAGCCAGCTCCATCTGAGAGGGTTGGGATGGGTGAAGATTTACCTGCTAGTCACCTTCCCACTGGAGGCAGGATAAACACAGACTGCTTGACCAGAAACTCCTCTTTATTCAGAAAACCCAGCCCACTAGGGAAACACTGATTTAGGTGCCCGGATGAGAGACAGTCAATAGATGAGTCCAGGGAAGAGCTCTGATGGAAGAAGTCTTCACAATAGAGCGGTAGCAAAGGTATAGAGATACAGTAGCAACAAATGCAATGTAGCTGTCGAATGAAAAGTCATTTCCAGCCAAAACACAATTGAATAATTGCTCCAAAACCACAACTGGAACAGAAAAACGTCATAGATGCTAGACTGGAATAGGATTTTTCATTACACCAGAGGGAAACAACTTCTATTAATTTCAGTATGGCCTAAGATTTTGGCACTAAGTTATTCTGTGGTACTTTTCATGAAGTCACTCCACAGCTCTTACTGCCCAAATTACAACTATGTCAGAAATAAAATTACCTGTCTTGTTGAGTTGGCATCACGTTAACTCAGACTCACTACTATGTTATCCCTCTCCCTCCCATCCCATGTTGCTGCAGCTCTGTAGAGGGAGAAGAGTTGCATACTCCTCAGTGGGATTTGTTCTGTCACTTTCTGTCTGCTTTGTGTTTCCTCTGTTTTGATCACACTTTCCTGATTGCATGTCTGTAAGGACATTCTCTGTCTCTGACTAATCTATACTTTTTTTTTCGTGTTGTTGGACTCAGTATGACTTTGGGGTTGTGGTTAGGGTTGCAAATCTCAGTCTTTGATGGCAAATGCAGTGTTTTTCTTTTGAAACAAACTCTGCCTTGAAGCATACCCCAGTTTCCTGCAAGTTTGAACAACAGAGAAAAACAGCTTGAGGCAATTTTTCCCCCCGATCCCACCTTGACTTTCTATGCCTTCCACAAAATGGTGCCCTAATTAAAAGGGGAGGTTTATTTACCTATGAAAACAGCTATCCTTTGCGGATATGGGAATTGAATGCAAGCAGAACTTCATGGAACATCAAAAATATTTTGCTTTTTTAAAAAAATAATAAAAGGTGTGTCACAGTCTAGGGTTGGAAAGGATCCACGACAGCAAATAGGGTTCAAGCAAAGTAAAAGACTAAGTCAAGTTGTCGCTGTGCTATGACACTTTATTCAAGCCAGGGGAAGACTTATACAGGGTAGAGTGAGGAAGGTTCTGGAAACCAGGGAGGAGCATGGGACTGATAGGGGTGATGACCAATCAAGAAAGGAGGGACGGAACACAGGATCAGCAGGGACCAATGAGGGAAACATCTGCAATGCAGTAAATGGGAGCCAATAGGAAAATTGGAGGGTACATATGAAAGGTAAATACATTAAAACTTGAAAAACTTGGAATAAAACTGTGCCGAACAGATTCACTGGTACCACTAAACCAGTCTTTTCCATTGACAGCCATTTCTCAATATTGGTGTTATAATGTATCACTTTCAGGCAGGTGCTTGATCGTTTCTGTTTCTTTCTGCACTTGCTGCAGCTCCTCTCACCATCTTTGTAACAGTTCCTCCTCACGGCATGTGCCCTTCTCAAAGGTGTGTCTTCAAGGAGGCAAAAAGATGGCAAGTTTTCTGAGGTACATCATAGAGGCTAAAGGATGAGATACAGAACTACCAAGAACTCATGGAGAGAGGCTCAAATGACATGCTTCTGTGGTTTTTCTGTTTTCCAGGTGTTCATAGGTAACACCTAAATGGCTGTTTCCCAAGCTGCATACCCTAGGTTTAGGCAAGTAAGATAGCAAATGCACCCAGATAGACAAGGACAAAAAACAGTAATAAAACCAGTAGTTTTGAATTTTGTTATTTTGGTAATTTGGTTGCCAGGCATATCTAGTATAGCTAATTTTTAATTTCAACTTCCTTTCACTATAAAAAGAATAAGTTTGAAATTGTATTGAATCTTCATGGGGTTTAAGGTAAGCATGCATCAGTTTAAGACCAGTGAGCAAGTCCTTAGAGACAGAGTCTGACCTGCAGTTTCTTGTTTTCTGCATGTAGACTCTGCAGTCAAAAAAAAAAAAAAAAGAACACTGAGGGCATAGCAGAAGGCTGTAGAATCCAACCATGGACATACTTTAGGTACCAGACTAATCCTAATGTAGCTCCTGATAGATCAGTAAGTCAGGTGGAGCATAGCAGTTTCATTTTCTATTCTTGCACTAGCAAAGCAAGTGAACTCCACAGACTAACTCCTTCATGATAAGGTAAATATGGTATTGTCTCTTAGCTTCATATCTAAAATCCTTCTTATCTGTCCATCTGGTCTCAAAACTTAATCATGAATCTATATTTATTAAACTCATCCCTGAATCACACCTGTTTCTGACACCTCTCTCTCTACTGTAGCCTGGCATCCTCTGACTGATCCGGTTCCTGCTGCGACTTACCAGCCTACTCCAAGCGTGAGGCTCCAGCTTGATTCCAGCTCTCGTTCCAAATCACTAGCTGAAACTTTACGCTCAGCTGAAACAGTCTGGGTCCAAATCATTCCATTTGGCTGAAGACTCCTTCTACTGTTAGCCTTTTATCTGTGAGTTGTAAATTAAGGTGTTGGACTTTATATCTCCTTTTTTTTTTTTTAAACTACAAACCTGCTTTCGTGTACCGATCTGGTTCTATCTCTCTTCTGCAGCACAATTTAAAGAAGATCTAGTGTGTGGTGCTTACAAAAGTCTGGCAGATATAGTCTTCTCGTAGAGATATAATTTTAAAATGTTCTCAGATAGGGGAAGTACGCTGTTGGAAACCAATTCAGGAATATGGAGCAGACTGGAGTATCTGTATTCCATCAGACTGAACTTACGTAAACTATTATATTGGACTAACTATTCTACTGTTTTAGGACATGGCATGTTTATTGTGCAATGATAGTCTTTGATGCTTCATGTTTAGTCTCATTTAACATATCTTCCCAATGCTTGCAAGTATAAAGATTCATCTTATGACTCCGTGTAGAGTGGCTGAGATGTTGTCTGTGCTTTTGTTTGGGTCTAAATCTGACTTTTTTAGAGAAGTGCATTGAGATGCATTTTATGGAAATTGAAGATTCCTGCTTGTGACCTTTTTGTTGTTACAGTGATTAATTGGTGTTGGTACAGATGAGTGGAAATCAAATCACCTTGCACTAGCAAGAGTTTAAGGTAACTCATAGTATTTCTTGAAACAGGTATTTTAGGTGAACGTGTCAACACTTATTTGCCACACACTCTTGCACTGACAGATTTTTGCACTTATCTAATTATTCAATCACATCAGTAAAATTAGTTTCACATTTTGCTTTTAAAATCTTAGCAGTTACTACTGGCAAGCCACCACTGAGGAATAATTTCAGCTGATAAGGCTACCAGTGCTAATAATTCTTTTACTAGGGTTCTAAGTTTTCTAGTCCCTATTTGGAGAATATTTATAAGTATCAAGCATTTTTGCAGTTTTGTATGAGAAATGGCATGTAAGTAATGTGGAATAAAGTGCCTTTTCATTGCAACCCATTGTAAAGTAGAGAAAAGGTGATCAGAGATGATTTCACAGCTGTTTGCATGGGAAGTTTTACAAGTGTGACTTCACAGCCTGACTCTTACCTACAGTAGACTGTAACCTGTTAGTCTTTGCAGTTCCAGGAGTGGCTATTGCTGTGGAATCATGTACAAAAACTAAAAGCTATAGGATATTTTCCAAAGCGCAAGCTGTACTCCTCACTCTGTGTATGTGTGTGTGTGTGCATATATACATGTGTGTAGATTCAGATATGTAGATACAGATAAATAGATATAGATATGTAGGTATGTGTATCTCTATGTGTAGCTTCAAAAGTTTGCTTGATTCTTTCTTGACAGCTCATTTTTGTCTTAGATGGGAACCATGAAGTCCTGGGAAAAGACAAGGCATGAAGAATAGAGTAGGTCTTTGACTCCAGGCACAAAGAATTTGCAGGATTACATTTTCTAGGAAGGCTTGTTTTTTTCCTCAGCTGAAGAGTATTAAAATATTTTACTCTACTATACACCCTTAGAAGAATCTGGTGACTGTTGTAATGCAAGAAGTTATTTAGCCAGGGCTTGGAAATCATTGTCTACAAAGTTTTTCAAATTGATTACAGAGCTTACAAAATTGTGTGGTATCTATAATGATAACGAGTTATCCCATCTAGATAAAGTTGTTAGAACATAGCCTTAAGAAAGTATCAGTACTTCCAATTTGTGGTTACAGTTTATACCAATGCAGCAGAATATGATTTTCATATTAATTTTGATAAAGAATTATTTGGCAAAATGTTAGAATAAAGTTCGTGCATATTGGAAGTCTGTCAGTTATTTCAACGAGTGAATATTGGAGTGTTGGGAGTTGTTAATTTTTCCACGGTAATATATGTATATTTTCAGACTGCTAAAATGATACACAATTTTAATAACTCAATCAGCAGTATCTTTGAGATATTGTCATAGAAAAGAATAAACCAACTCCCTTGCCTATTTCCCAGAAACTAAATTTATCTGCTGATCCCCTCACCATTTTCCAGATCTACATCCCCAAAGAACTGATTTGGAAACTGTCCACTAGTTGTGATCCAGACATGCAGATGAGCTGTTTAGGAGGTGGACATGATTTTAATTCACACATCTCCCTTTATCAGGTAAATGACCAGCCCATCCAACTCTTATTTTTCATTGGGAGTATTTGAGTTAGTCTTCCCTGTTTCATGAACAAACACCCTCCTGTGTTTGCAATTTCACTGAGACAGGCACATTCTTGTGGAACAGTTTTTTGGGGTTTGTTTTGTTTGGTTTTGTCAAAAATTAGAAAACTTATTTCTGCATAAACAGTATTTGCATTTGGAGAAGTGGAAATTTCTATTTTCAAATTGTAGTGTAACCAGACTCAAGTATTAATGCTAGTAGCACTTAATTATAGCCAGAATATCTCTGCCTAAATTCTACCTGATGCAGCATTTGTGTTTTTGATTTACAATGCCCTAAAGCATATTACCAAGAGTTTTAAGTTAGAAACCTGCATAAAAAAAGGATCAGAATATAATTTTGATCTCCACACATAGCAACTATCTTCTATTTTTAAAAGAAACAATAATTGATTATTCAATAGATAATGCCCCAGTGACTGTGAGATAAAGCAGTGAAGGGGTCAAGAAAGAAGGGAAAATAAAGCCAAGCCAGCTTAAGTCCTGAGGTCCAAATTGCCAGTAAAACTTCTACAAAATCTTAGGGTAGAAGAGACTTGGAATAATGCTCATCATAAGAAATAATTTATCAATGAAAAAGGAATAATTGGTCATATGCTGAATGGAATAAGACCTGTTCCTGGCAGAAAATTAAATGAAGGAAAGATACCCAGAGTTCCTGGAGCACTGATTCAGGCTCAAAGTAGCCAGCAGACTACTTCATCCTGGTTTTTAATGCCTGCATGATTGTGTCCTCCCTAAATGGAACACTGCAGTGTCATACTTGATTCTCAGAATGGCCACTATATTGTTCTACTTGGTTCTCAGCATGGCCACTTTATCATCCTCACAGATCTTTGTTGAATCCTAATCAGGACTTGTTTGCCGCATCATACAGTACATGTGACAAAGAATTCATATTCTGTTTTGTTAGTTCATATTAATTTCTAAAATAATCGTTGTTTGATTAAGCAAAACTGCTTACTCTACAAAACTATTGAAATATCTATTTACTTCCTATACAGCTGCCAGAGTCATCTGCTATTGCTGCTTCTCAGCAAATTAAAACCTGGTTGTATGTTTAGAATGTCTCTTCGTCCCAGGAATGTCAGAATATCTCTGTAGTTATATACATTTCTATGAACAGACCTTTCTACTTCATTTTAATTTTGAAAGTCTTAAAAACAATAAAATACTTTATTTTTCTTTTCATTCTGAACAAAGAATTTTACTAAAATGATAAAACAATTAAATTCCTAAAACCAGTCTCTGCTTAATTTCCCCTCTGTCCCTTCCTGTTTCATTCCCTGCCGCTTTTTAGACTCTAACACACAATTCCTTGCATTTTTCCATATTCACCTCTTTTTGTCTCTCACAATACTGTTTTAAACCATATTTGCTATTTAGAACACTCATTGCCATGTGCTAAAACTGTAAAATCATTTTTAAAATATCAATAACTTTCTTAAAGGGATGAGTTTCCATCACAATGGCATTGGGGTGAGTAATATTGCTAACAAAATCATGTAGAAATCGTATTTTCTCCCAGGCCTGGGTGGGGCACCAGGTGTTAACTTCACCTGTCAGAAAAAGGGACCTGAAAAAGACAGTTTGCTTTCTGGAGTTACGTAGCAGCTTGAGTGTTTTATGGTGGAGTGAAGTGAAACCACTTTATCTTGTCTAACGATGCACAGTACAGGAATCAAATATATTAGGTAGGAATGCTTGTTTACAACCACACCAGTTGACAGCCAGCTAGATTGTATTTGGGAAAAGAACAGAAAATGCCTACTTGCTGTGGAAAAAAAAACGAAAGCCAAAACAGAATACCAGTCCATCCATTCCCACTTTCCAACTCCCCCTTCCTTTAGGAGAGAGAGACACCTGCGAGAGTTGCTCTGTCTTGTGCGAAGAAAACTCTGATACAGTCTCGTGTTGGTGGAGCAGTGAACCTAAAGCTGTATGTAAGCAGCTCTTCCCTCTTTACTGCACTAGGAGGCAAGAAATCCTTCCCTCAGAAGAAATGTACATACCTTTGTCTAGGTTTGATTCAAAGCCAGGGAGAGGTGGTCAAACTTCGGAAGAAAAATTATAGTTCCTGAAACTTAGGCAGGGGAAAGGACACCCCAAATTCTCTTTTCTGCAGGTCCTACCTACCCTCCTTACCTAACTGGTAGAAGGACAAGCTTCAGTCTTCTGGGACATCCTCCTTACAGGATCTTAAGAGGTTCCCTGTGAGTCTGCTGATTTTAGGATTTTCTTTTTCCAAAAGTCAAGGGACAGCCATCTGTTATTGGACACACTTTTGTGATTCTATTAAGAAGCTTTTTCTGTCATGGTTATTGTCTTAATTGGTCTAGAGATGCTAGAACTGGAAATTCAAGCACTGGAATGCAAGAGAAATATCTTTCTGCTAGATGGAGAAGGAGAGGTGGGGATAGGCCATCAAGAAGGGCTGGCTTATCAAAGCAAATCCAGGGTTCAGTTTAAAGGAAGGAGAGAGAAAGAGGTAAAGGGACTGGAAAATGTGGTTTGCCACGGCCCGCAAGGGAAAGGGGATAGGGACGCAGCACTGCACAAAAGGGGTTCTGACACAGCAGAAGGTCAGGGTGCAATGGTAATTTTATTAGGAGAGACACAGACTTAAATAGGGTTTGGGTAAGGGGAGATTCAATAACTGGGGTGGAGCATAGGACTGACAACTCAGGGCAGAATAGGACTGGGGGAGAGGGAGAAGATGGGTGGAACTTTGGGGTATCCAGGGGAAAGGACCAGTGGGAGCTCACTCTGCACTGCGGCAACCATCAGCCAATCAGTGAGAGATGAGCGGGAAAGCAGGGGAGGACAAGGGAGTAAACAACTTTCAGCGGGAAAAAACTGAGGGCAAGTCCAGGCAAGCCCTGAACAGTATAAACCATAGGGAATAACATGAGGGTACATTAAAATATGGTATAAAACTGGGGAAATAACAGGAAAGTCCGTGGATTTGTAGTCCTTTCAGGCCCCATATATGTCTCGCCAGGCTTTGAATCGTTCCCAGTCTGTTCAGTGATCCTCCTCATTGGTTGTCTGGTTAAAAAGGGATACATCAGAATGAACAGGAAAACAGGAAGAGAAGAGAGGCTTTGAAAGAAACAACTGAAGACAGGGGAAAAAGTGCTAGGAGAGATGTATTGTATGTGAGGAATTGGCCAGGGTTAGAAATAGCCAAGTGCCAAGGGAGCAGCAAAGGTAATGTCAGGTTTTTGAGAAAGAAAGAGAGGAAGAACATTAAAATAGGAGAATTTGAAAGAAAGGAAATTTGTGATGGTGATAGAAATTGGGAGTGAGGGTAAGTGTTAGAAATGAGACATGAAAAGAGGAAGCAAGAAAAACCCATACTTTACACTGGCTTTAATATCTCAGTAATTACACTGTGATGGTACTAATCTGGAGCCCTTTTCATTAGAATGGAATATGTCAATGAAGGACAAATTAAACATCTGATATCTGGAAATCTTGAAAGCTGTGAATTAGGAAGTTAAATATATCTTGTGCAACCTCCATGGGTTTTCACTTGTAATACCACACCAATTACGCAGATCTTTCTATTCATAAAACACACTTGTGTAAGCATTACCATCATAAATGACCCATTCTTCGAAGATGACAAAGAATACATTGTACAGGGCTTTATGAAACAATTATAACAGGTGAAAAACTTCTGCATTCCTTTTTCCTTATGTCTTATGCACTTCTGGGAACAAGAAAGGTACTGAGTTGCTTACATGCTTAATCAGTGCCATGCAATTTTGAGCCTGACAAGCTAGCTGGACGTCAGCTAAGCTGAGAGAGAATAAAGTCCTCATTGTTAAGCCAGAACGAAAAACTTGCAGCTGCTATATGTGTAGGTAAATACACGGAAAATGGAGATTATTTTATACACCATGAAAACCACTAGTTTATGCATTCTACCATTTCTGGCCACATCAAACTACACATGGTGTGAAGAAGTGCAGATTTCAATTTAGGTAATGTATATGCAATTGGAGTGGAGCAGGGGACCATGACCATGACAATCTATCTCCTGCAGATTAATGTCTGGTGCAGGCAGGTATGTCATAAACTATGGCTTAATATGGAGAACCTCTCAGTTTTCCCCTCATTTTCACTAATGCATTGTGTGTGCTTGTAAGAGATTCACAGTAGATGTAGGGCTATTGCTTTTAAATGTTGCCTCTGACCCAGATAATGTCAAAATGTCTGAATGCAGGCTATGCTCTTTTTAGAAAGAGCACCTCTAATGTAATGCAAATGCACATTGTAGGGAAATTCCAGCTGAGAAAATGAGGCCTTATATTTCTAAAACTATATACATGTCAATAGCCCATTATTCTCAAGTTTTAAATGTAATTGCAGCCCAGCTTGGAATGAATTCCTGAAATAATAAAATACACTGAGTAGCAGTTACGGAGTCTTCCAGTTATTTTATGCTCCCCCCTGCCCTGCAAAATGAAAAAGAAAAAAGGAAAGGAGAAAAGTGAAGAGAAAAAAGTGAAGGAGAGAATGGAGTGAGGAAGGGAGACAGAAGATAAAAGTGAAAGTCATATCCTTTTCTGTAATGCGTTACTGGAACTCTCTGTGCAAAAATATGCTGGGCTCCTAAAAGGCATTACAGCATCAACGCATCTGAAGCTTTTGTATAAATGTATCTCAGTCCAATTTTGTATGACAAATTATTTCCAGGCAATTAAGAATATTTATAATTGTTTTCTTTGGCTAGAACTTTCTTCTATTTTCAAATTTCTTTTAAGCTAATGTTTCCTATAAATCCTGAACAACCATAATTTTGAAAGAATTCTGTCTTAGTCATGTGAACTGCTTTGGCAACCATCTTTTTCTGATAAATTTAACATGTGCACAGTACAGCCTTTATCTCCAATACTGGTAGATTTCAAGATATCATTATTTCATTGGAGTTTCCCCCTTGCTCCCCTTTCTTGGAAGAACTCCAAGAAACAGTTTCTATGATTAAAACAATATAGATGAATATTGAGGTGGTGTTGAGCTGCTGCATTTCTTTGCTTTCCTTGCTCTCTTTACTTCCCTCACAGGTTTGTCTTCTTAGCATGAAACCCTATACTTCTCAGAAAATGAAACATAAATGGTTCAACTGCCTAGTTACATTTCTGGGGTGGAGAACATATACATGAAGTTCCTGAAAAAAAAAATATTTTAGCAACTACTTGAGAAGCTAAGGGATTATTATGCAGTGAATCCATGACAAATAGTTCTTTGAAATACTAAATTTGACATACAAATGTGTGTGTCCTTCTAAATGCCTTCTGAAGACTCGGAAATGTGAATTTAGTTTGTCAGCAGAGGTGGTTTTGCGGAAACAAGCAATTGCATTGAGAACCAACTTTCCTTTTCAGTTTCACACAAAACGAGGTAGCTGCTGATAGCATTCAGTGTGCTTTATTCCCCTTTCAGTCTCTTTTTCCCTTCAGCTAAGGGAATCTTTGGTCTTTCTATCTGACTTATAGAGGTGCTGTTAATTATTTAAACCTTTCATCTTTCTTTAATTTATGTCATAGAGTAAGCACAAATTCCAGTTTTTATCTGTTTCTCATCGAGCTGCATTTCTGTCATTGTTTGTAAGCCTGAGGATAGACAAAACTGTAAAATTAACTGTGCTTCAGTTTTTGAAAGAAAAAAAATACAGATAAAACCAGTTTCCTCAGGACTTAGTGCCTCTGGTAGTTGATTAGTCCCTGCAGTAGGGAAAATTAAATTTTGTGGTTGAGACCCAGCATGCTTGGATGGTTTAATAATGTTGTGGCCATCATCCAATGGCTGACAACCAAGAACTGAGGTACTTTCTGTTCTTTTCTCCCTCATGCAACACCTGAAAATCCCGGGGCAAATCAAACAGCAAATTAAAGCTCAAAAAAACCCCATCACCTGCAAAGCATGTATAAGGAACTAATTTTAATGCTTTCAAGCTGAAGTCATTGGGATAGAAGCCCAAAAACCAACGACAAAGGTATCTTGGTAAGTTCTTAAAGCACCTTTCTCAATTTGTTGTAGCTCCAACTGTGCTTGCTGTTTTAATCTATTTTCTGCTTCCTGTGCAGTTAAAGCCAAGTAGCTACTAAAAGCAATCAAGTCACAAGAAGCATTTCAAAAAGCCAAATCAGTGATTATGACTAAACATACAAATGCAGGCTGTGGCTTTTCAAAAGTAGTTTGTGTGAGGAATTTCATCACAACACCTAAGCCCAGTCTAGCACCCAGGGTGCACTTAAGTGCTGCATCTTGGTTAACTGGCCAGGATGGGGGTTTGCCCAACACATACATCGCCTGTGCATTGGGGCTGTCCCTGATGGTGACTCTCTGGTGGCCATGTCTGCCAAGGGAAAAATAGCTTAGTTACCCAGCAGTGAAAAGTCAGCTATAATGACATGGACACTACTATTCTGAAGATAAAAAGCAGAAGTATGATGTTGGATTTGGATTATGCTCCGTACAGAAAATTCTCAAAATGGAGATGATATGAAATTGTGGGGGTTTTGTCCTCTATAAGGTTTCTGCTACTCTGTTATTAGTAAAAAAACAAAACCAAAACAAAACCCACAGGAAATTTGGATGGAAAGAAAACATCCATTTTATGCTTCAGTGCTGAGAACATAGTGGATATTTTTCTTTCCAGGGCAAATAGCTTTAGATTCACAGTTTTGGCAAGTTCTGGTTGGAATTTTACTATATTTCCCCTTTAATGCCACATTTGCTGGGGGAAAAGTGGCATTTTCTCTTGGATCAGATATATTACCAGAATAATCCTGAAGAAACAGGTGTCACCTTTATTGTGGTTTAGACTGAGGCTTCAGTCACAAAGAGAGAAACATTTTTAATCATTCACTGCAATAGTATCAGAAAGCTACAGTACAAATGCTGACTTCAGAACTGTACCCTGGTGCAGTTTCTCTTCACCGTTTTTCTTGAGCAGGACTGGGTGGAGGACAGAAATGAGACCATGTACTTTGTTGCAGTTCTTTCAGTAAGATCTCAGTTACGGTCACTGAAGTTGTTTCCCTGCCTTTACATTCTTTATATCAGGAGTGCTTGGGGAATCGCATTGCACAATCACGTTGTTCTGTTTCTTGGTCTGTCTTAGCTGTCACATCTACCAGTTTTGCAGGCAGTGGTCAGATTCAAAAAATTTGATAAAGATAGAAGATATTGTGTCTCCCTTGACTTTTCTGTCTGGAGGATAAGCAACTGCAACTCCTTTCCCTTTCTGTACAGAGAGGCTGCCCCATCAACAAGTTTGCCCAGCCAAGTGAAGTCAAAGACTACCCTGAGTGTGTTAAGTCTGTCTAACCAACCTCTAACTAACCTGCAAACAGACACAGAACAAAGCTGAGAAAACCGTGCGTGTGAAAAATCAGGAAAACGTAAAGGTAGTGAGACATTTGTATTTGTGAATTTAAAACACAGAATCACAGAAGAGAGTTAGGGTTTTTTAAAGTTGTTATTTGAGGACTTTTCTACACCATACAATTGGATAGCCCTGCACTAGGAAGTAACTGAAACCTGAACTCGGATTTTACCTTCCAAAGCTTTTCCGCTTTATATCTTTAGGGAGCTGAATACCTGGGCTGTTGCTCAGCAGTTCCCCAGGTTTAAAATTCTTAAAATCTCAGTACGGTCATAAAATTCATAGTTTAATTCTATTCATTATTTGCTTAGATAGGTATGTATCTCACTGATTCCTTGTGGCAAGCTCTTTCCTTCAGCAGGTACCCTCACAATTGCTGTTTTATATAGAGATGTAAGGCCATCCTTGTTTTGCAAGTGGTGAATGCAAAGAATGGGACCCTATAAGTGATGTTCTCAAGGTTGTAAAAGACATACACAACACAGATTTAAATGTCTGCCCTGAATGAAAGTCAACAATTTAATCTGATGTGCCAGTTTTTCTAGACTAGTCAGACTATCTTGTGTGGTGACTTCTACACCCAGGAGTCTGGTACAGTGATTAGAAACAAAGGACTCTCACAGGAAAGTCGAAGACATCAGCTCCCAGGGAATTCAATGTGTAAAGCCATGTTTCCTCCCGATGTACATCTGGACCAAAGCACACAATTTGAAAACCATACAGTTTCCCCCTCATCCCCTTTTTTATCATGTTAAAGTGGTGGAAATTTTAGTTTAATTCCTCTATTGGCTTCACTGCTAGTTTCTATAAGCAAGCAGTAAGATTTCAGTATTCTGTTCTGGTATGTTTTGCCCAGTTTAGACAGTATTCTTAAACCTTTACCCAGCCTTCTCCTTGTTTAGTTTTTACCCTGAGTGGCAGTCTCTGCCACCCAGAAAGGTTGATGTTGTACACTCTCAAGGGCATTTGCTAGTGTAGTCATTCCTCAAACTCTCAGACCTATTGGTAATGCTGTTTTCACAAGGGTGATTTGCATTCAGTCTAGATTGAGGTCCAGTATGTGCCCACAACATAAAATGTGCTTGTTATGAATGAATCATATGCAGAGCCTCTTAAGAATTCACCCAACATAATTAGATACACCCTGGTTCATCTAAATGTTATCCAAGGGCTAAATATCTGAAGCTTTAATTGAAAAAGCTCATTAACTTTAAATACAGCTAAAGTTGTTGAAAAAATCTCAGTGGAAATAGTAGATTCTCCATGAAGACCAAAAATAAAAGCATTTGAGTCTGAAGCTATTAATCATAAAGTTGACTTGCATATTTGTGCTACTTTTGAAGTAAGTCTGAGTACTTAATTAAAAAAAAAAGAAACAAAACTTGTGCATGCATGCTAACTAAATTTTGCCATTTTTTTGCATATTCAGTGGATTTCAAGTATTTAAGGAGTCCAAAATAAAAAGCACTGCTTGATGTAGGAGCTCAATAGGCAGGTCAAAAGTCAACTTGAAACAAACTGATGATTATATGTGATATGTGTCCACAATGTATGAAAACAATAACCATTCCTCTGGAATGTCACATTAGCAAATAAGCCACAATCAGAAGAACATTCAAAATATGTATATATGAAATTTGTTATCACACCCAAAAGAATTTTGTACCCAGAGGTAAACAAGCCTCAGTAAAATAAGCAGTCTAATGTGCAGTGGTGCAAGCAGAGTATGCTCTTATGACAGAGATTGTATTGACAGTAAGCCTTCACCTGGAACAGAAGGGAGGGGAGAATACCTGTTGAAGGTGAGATACTAGTAGAGTTGACAAACTTGCATAATATTTACATGTGCCACAGAATGACCTGGATTAGCTGGCACTGTCATTTGAATTTCAGAAATATTGCTGGGTAAAAACCCACCCCGATAACTTCAGAAGAATTTGCTACAAAATTAATTGGTGCCGTTATAGAACTGATTGTGAACATAGCATCAAGGCAGATTCAACACTACAGCTCTTTCTTTTGTTATTATTCCAGGTGCACATGAGTTACGCTGGAGGCACATACTAAAAAAGAAAAGAATTAGAGTTAGCAATATTGGTAAAGTGTAAATGCGCATTACAGTGGCTGAAAAATCTGGACTTTCTTAGTATCTGAGAAGTATTATTCTACCAGCTTTTATGTGCCAAACACCTGAACTATGACAGTGTTCAAAATTCATCTAAAAATTTCTCTGTCTTAACCTAAATTATCAAGAGTTATTAATTTCAAATAATTTCTGTGGGAAAGAGTTAATATAGAACTAGGCTTCAAAGCACAATTGTCCTTCCTAAAAGAAACAGCCCTTGTCATTAAAATAAAAATAGTAAAATCTGAACACAACAACTGTTCTCCAAACCTTTCCCAAAGACTTATATATTAGAAATACATTTTGGAGATAGATATATATGTAATAAGTCATTGTAATGTACTGTACAAACATGATTTAGTAAAAATGAAAGTAAAGATAATAATTTTCAGGATTTTCAGTTTTAAAACCATAAAAGTGTAGTGAATTCCTAAAAATTAATAGTACTAGAACAGTGACTTTCATTTGCACATTTTTATATAGTATTAATACCTTAGAAGAAAGATTATTAGACAAATTTTGACCTTTGCTAAACTTCATTTTCAGACTTTTCTAAATGAAAAGAGAAAGCATGTCTTTAAAAAAAAGTCTAAATATAAACTAATAAAATTATAGACATATATAAAGTATTATTTAAATAAATATAAATGCAATATTTGTTCTTCAGGTAATTAAGCCATTCTCATGATTTTTAGATATATAGGAACTTGACTTATTTGTTCTAAAGCTCTCGGTTCTACTATTTCCTTTCATGCTGCTAATTTTCACACATTCTCAAGAAAATATTACACCTCTATAAGGATAGTCATACACAATTCATGCCTTCTAAATAATGCTTTTCTTTTCCTGATAGTCACAAGGTGTGAAAGTGAACAAATATTAAGACTGGTAAAAATCTACTAAATAGATTCAGTGGTTTTGTTTAGTAGATATTTAGTAGACATTTAGTAATTAGTAGATATCTTAAGAATATGTAACTGACACTGTGTTTAAAGATGTCACATAGGAACTGAGGTCTACATTTATGATTGTGAAAGCATACAGTTAGCCTCCACAAATTGTTCTGAGCATTTGGAGAATTAAAATATTTCACCACAAATTTTGGAATCTTATAACATCTTAAATTAAGCTGTTACTTTACTCCCAAATAACTAAATTAGTGCCGAATCAGAAACCTCTAAATTAAAAAAAAAAAAGTGAGCTACTGTTTTTTTTGTAATACTGAAGGAAGAATGAGCAAATTTATAAATGGGATTGCTAAACCTAATCTGTGGTTCAGAGATGTCCCTTTTAACCTCCTTCCTAGCAGATTTTTAGTTATTACTAATTAAACCAGTCCTGTTCATGAAAATACATGAAGAAAAGACAAATACAGGTATTTTCTGTTGTTTTTGATGAAGTCCCTAGTTATATCTGATCTTCATACACCCTATTACTTAGTTGGAATGTGGAAAAAAAAGGTGAACATAAAGTTTATTTAGCAGTTAATAAATCTGGCTTATATCTTTCTCTTGTTGGGAAGCATATCAAGTATTTTTAAATCTAGCATTCTTGTATATAGGCAAATCTAAAACTCTTTCCTGTTTAAAATGCAGGGAAAAAAAGTCAGGTATTAAAAATTTGCTTTAATGACTCTTTTCACTCCAAAGTGGGTTTTCATCTCTTTTTCTTGGAAGAAGTTTGAATTTCGTTGGTTTTGCTTCATTTTTTTCCCCCCATTGTTTTTGCTTGTAAGATGAAATTGCAAACAGAAAATACAGCCATTAACCTTCGACAGACTAAATAGTGGATTCAAGATCAAACGCTTGCAAAAGTGCTGGTCTTAAACATGTACCATGGGAATTGGCTTACCAAAACACTTCATGAGGACATTTAGAAAAGTTACAATAAAGCAGCACACTTTTACCATCATGTTCAATTTGCAATAAATTTATGAGGACCCCCTCCTCCAAATTTAGTTACTACTTTGATTCAAGAGTGGTTTTATCAACATGTAGTCAGTGAGATAGTACTTGACTTAAGAATGGAAAGTTACTTATACATAACGTTCCCTGAAGATACTACTTTCAAGCAAACATCCTGCCCTTTCCTCACTTAAAGGATGGTTTATTTCATTTTCAGTTAATGTTCAGATTGCAAAGGAACTAGGTGTGATATTTACATGCCTCAAGGTAAATGTATTAATACACACCTAAACAGTTTTGCTGAAAGATAAAGTCTTACCTAATCAAAGCAGAAATCACACTCCCTGCACCTTATGCTGGAGTCTTTCAAGACACAGAAAATGTCCAGAAGAGTCTTCCTTGAGACAAATTAACAAACATTTCCTGGATGCTTTATAATTAGCACTAAAAAGTTCATGCTCTTTTTTTTTAGACAAATGTTAATATAAAAAATGCTTGAAGCATTGCATGAAAAGGATTTTCCTGCATAACCCTTAACTTACCATAGGTTGGATTTTTTGTTTGTTTGGGCTTTTTAAATGTTTTATAAGGTTTAATGCACATGCTTCAATCAACAAATATCCTCTTGAACCCTGAAACTGCCCTTGGAGGCAGGACTGGGAAAATAAAAATCCAATAGAAATAAATTTTTCCTAATTTTAAAGTGAGCTTTGAGAAAATGCAGCAAAAAAGATAATGGGTGCTGCTGGTCTTAAATGTGTTTTGTACTCTGAGCTTTGTGCAAACTTTATACCAGCAAGACTGTCGCTTGGTGCAGTTAAGCAGGTTGCTGAACTAATGAGTGATCAAACACTATCAGATTTTTTTCATGTGAGCTCATCCTACAAGTGTTGAACAGGAAGGAAATCTGTTTCAGATTAGATGTCCCTGCCAGCCAGTCTGAACTCTCTCTCCTGTCAAAGAAATAGGACATGAATTTTGTGCAGCAAATTGTAGAGTATTGTTGCTACAGAGCCATTGGCTTTCCATTCCGTGTTTTTGGTTTAAGTATTCCTGATCTGAAGGCACTGATGGGTAACAAGAAAAAACTGGTCTCTAGAACTGGATTAAAGTAATTACAGCAAGAACACAGCTGTTAGTCCAAAAGACTCAGAAGAGTAATAAGAACATCCTAAACAGTCCTCATTAAATTATTCTAAAAACTGGAGTTTGCTTTGAAAAGTAATATGGTGAAAACTGTCCCTATCCCATTTCTGAATTAGATCTATTTTCAGTCTAAAGTCATCTGAATCTACTTTCATAATTTACCTTAAGGTGAGATTTTATAGTTTAATATGTATGTGATTTCCAGCCAAAGGCAGAAAACACAATTGAGAAATAGTGTATGAAAGAGAAATGGAAATGTAAGCTGCAGGTTTTTTTCTGTTTAATTTCATTCCTTTTTTCTCTATTAAATAAAAATCCGTGACTGTAAACACTTAACAATTGTGTTGATAATGCACAGATCATGAAAGAAACAAGCTTATTGTCCCCTAGCTGGATCAGTTTCTGTGAAATAAAGAGAAAAAAAAGGTCTATTTATGTTCAAAAAACAAAGCATATGTTACTCTGTGCAAACATGATGCAGTTCTGTTGCTTACACACCATTTCTACAGTTACTCTTCTGACCATAAACACAATCTAACATGTAATTTATGGGGCAAACTCCACAGTATAATCAATGAACAAAAAAAGACAAAATACCACCCTCTTGCTAAATTCCCTGAGTCAAATTCTGCTTCAATAGACGTGTACAATGGGAGCTGTTTCATCATCTGTGAAGACCAGAGATGGTCTTGTTATGCAGCTGATGATAATCAAAACCAGGTGATGATTTCTTCTTCAGTGATCACCTCTTCAAAATAATCCCTATTTTTCTCATTTTTTCTGAAACAAAAGGGACACCAACATTAACAAATATCAGAAGGAAGAAGTAGAAGGAAAGACCATAATATGGATACAGGGAAGAAGTGCTATTAATCAGAGGTGTCAAGCAACTGACCTTTGAAGCAGACAGGAAACCATGGTGGCTAATTAGTTACATTTTGCTTCATGTTGTGCTCTTGAGAAAGGTAGCAGGGAGTATTTGGTGTCAGGCTACAGCAACTACTGCAATTTTGATCATGACTGCCTTTGGCTCTATTCATTTCCATGGATGAAGACAGAACCAAACCTATCTCTAGCAAAGATACTTCCTTTACCCTGATCTACAGCAGCGTAAAAAAAAATGCTGTGATTGGTTGCCTGGAAGGTGTCTTTTATTGCTTTGAAAAAACTGCTGCAGATTCTAAATATTGGCTTCCTTGGATTCTTTAACTTTTGATAGAGTCATACTTTTTATGCAATTTCTTTATTTTTAGAAAATACAATGCTGCCTAACACTCTTATCTGTTCTTTGATGTAATTTTGTAGAAGTACATTAATATCGCCTAATCTTATGCCGGGAGATTTTTTTTTACACAACTGTTTAGAAATTAGAGTAAAAGAATACCATTTTTAGGAAAAAATAGATGTCTGATAGAAGAACAGAAAGCAAACAGGCTTGGCGTGAGTAGTCAAATAACTCTGACTTACAGTATGAACACAGAGAATTGAAAAGTGATATCTCTGAGACAATACTGGTTTGTTTTCTTACGACACTTGGTCCTGAAATTGAGGATGTCTCTTTACAAGAACTCATGGTTCAGAAATAAGGGAGGGTCCTTAGCTATTGGTTTCACAGTCCTGAAGATCTGTGATGAGTCAAAAAATCTCCCCCTGCCATGGGCAAAGGTGTTGGCCCAAATAATCTCCTGTGTATATTGCAGTAATGGAATATCCCAGTCCTAGCAGCTATGCCTAAAGTAGATCGTATAACTTGTTCCTACTTGACCTTAGTTGCTATAGGTCCACCTCGTGTTTAGAATCCTCAATCTAATGTAAAGCACACACACTGTCCGCTTTTCTGTAGTACCTCATGCTACTTCTACCCTGTTTTCAGACTATACAGTTTTTGAAATGCTCATCCGTTCTGGGGCCTCCTCTAGTTAAACAGGAATAAATATTGGCGTTGTGCATCCCAGGATTTACATGAGATTTTAAACCAAAAGTATCAGAAAATCCCTTTGACAAGGGATGTCTTGTCCCTTAGACAAGACATCAGAAGTTTCCATTCTCCCCACCAATTCATCATAAAGCTGTGAATTAACAACCCGAATGTGGTTGTTAATAAACCAAAAACTTCCTGAAATATTAAAATTTGTTCTTTGGCTTAGACAAATTATTGAACTAAGACTGTGAAGACATGATAAAAATCCCATCTTCTACCACATATGCCAGCTGATCTGAAGTATGTCAGTTTATACATCTTTGTCTTTAAATCAGGATAATGCTTCCCTACCTCAGGTTCATGTGCTGAGGATAAAACTAATTAATCATTACTACTCTTTTAAATATTGGAAATCAGACAGTCCTCTGAAATGAAATGAACCAAGCAAACTGCACAAGTGCATAAACCAGCCTAAAAATATTTCTTAATTTCCACTTGCATAACCAGCTATATTTCCTTAAATTCTGTGTCTATACCTAGTATTATTTTCATAACTTTAACACCGATTCACTACAGAGCCCTCTTTAAGTCAGGGAAGTGACCAAAGAACCAAGTCTGTCTAAATTCAAGAACTGTTTGGACAGTGCTCTCAGGCACATGGTGTGATTCTTGGGGTGTCCTGTACAGGGCCAGGAGTTGGACCTGATGACCCTTATGGGTGCCTTTCAACTCAGCATATTCTATGATTCTAGGACTTTTTACTGCTTTTTATTTAATGTCACTGCCTTCATTTTTCTCATGTGCTTCTGTGTAATTCCCACTGTACACAGGTAGAAACATTGCAAAAGCTACAAGGACATCTAGATGCAACAATTCTAATCCTTAGAGTAGGATCTTGCAGTCACTGCCATCACAGAGAATATCAAACCACTCAAATGAAGTCTGGGAATTACTAACAGCTAGGTATGCTCAGAGATAGAATTCACAATTACCTTAATCCATCTCACAATAGTTGTGTGCTTTCCTCTTTATTCCTAGATGAGACTTCTGACTGTTCCAGGTATTACTGAAAGATGTACTTCCATTTCAAAACGTTTAACTTTCAGACTATAACAATGTGCTGGTGTGAGTGTGTTTCTGTCACGCTGAGAACACTTGACTATTTCATATCCAGTTGAGAAAAAAAAATACATCAATGTTTGAGAGTACTTAGTTTGCAAAAATACATACTCCTCAAAAAAATATATCCCTAGTCACTAGATATGATTAATATATATTTGTAGGCAAAATATTTAGAAAAAGAAAACCCTAAAAAAAATCTCATCTATAATGCCTCTATTTCCTCTGAAATAGCAGCATGAATGTACACTGGAAAAAGCTGCAAGATCACTCTGATGATCTGATTCAGATTTCATGGCAGTGCAAATCAGAAGTCACTTCAAGTATGCTAAAAATTAAGTAGTTTTCAAAATAAAACCTTCTGTTTCTTTTGCTCTAGATTTTTATTAAATAGAATTTTGAAAAAAAATCCTCCTTTCTACTAATTTTTAAATTTTTAAATTTGAGGTAATTGCTTCTGTAGAAAAATGTTGATTTCTTATTGGAAATATGTGGTGGCTTATCACAGATTTTTAGGGTGTAAGAAAATGAACAGAAGGGAAGGAAAAGAGACAGAGAACATGTTGGGACCAGCTCTAACAATGGAGTTATGCCAGTCAAACAGAGAATGAGGGTTCATGTTTCCTTCAAACTGGAAAACACGATCATACATAATGTTGCTGTGCTAACAACAGTGGGTATGTTATTTTAGAAAATGGCCCCTGAAAAAACATTCTTCATCATTCTCAGTTCTAGAGGTTTAGATATTCGCATGCTAGTAAATGTCTTACAAATGCTGAGAAAACAGATGATGCAGCTCCTCACTGAAGAGCAATACCTATATCTTTTCTGATTGTACTGGTATGGTGCTGTTTCTGTTACTTAACCTCTGATCACTCAAGGATTGGAAGCAATCAGTCACTACAAGTTTGGCAGCTGCGGGATCCAGATGTGCAGCCCTTGGAATGAATCTCCGTCAGTGGCAGTTGGCTACCTCTTTCCCTTTTCTGTTTTTCTCAGCAAATGTGGTGTGATTGTGCTTTGCATCACACCGATGTTATCCATTTTCACACTATTTTTTTGGTAAAGATGGGGGACTGACTCACTGTGGCATGTTTTTGATGTTGAAAAGGAAAAAATTATACACAGAGTTCCTGTTTCTCTTGCCTGTGTTTCTTTACCTTCTTTGACCTGACAGGATTTAGCCTTGATTTAGACAGACTAAGGAGAATAAGGCTCATAATACATGGTAATCCTACATCAGTACAGACCAAATTCAGCCTGTTTTTTAAATACTGAAGAAGTCTTCCTTCAACTTTCAAGAAGACTAAACTGAACAGTAACTAGAACTGAGAAGGAGATTGTTCTAACTTCTGAAACAGTTTGCTACCAGACATTAAATTGGAGTGAAACTAATTAAAGTAACTCTGTAAAGGAAAGGGTTGATTTCAGTCACCCCGAGGAATACAGGTTGGGATGAAATGTAATGTAACAGCCTGTGTAAAAATAAAGACATAGATAAGACACGAAGAGCACAGCCCAGGAGAATAGTCTACTTATTACACACGTGGCACTAGGCACTGACTAGTCCAGATAAGCTAACCATGGATAATCTGGCGTTGACTGCACACATATTTATTGTGTAGTCCTTTGTTCAGGCTTATTCCCTTCTTGGATTGCAATCAGTTCAACCACATGCAAAACAAGAATGAATTGGATTTAATTCTCCTGGGTTGTCTAATTTAAATCAAGCTTTAACTGAAATTTATTAGGGAAAGATAAAATCTCACCAGTCATTTTCTGTTAATAGCAGGCGATGCTGTGAATTTCCGGGCTCTTCACTAACTGTTACTATGATATATGCAACTGAATTAGCAGGATTGTTGTCTGCAGTTGGTATTGGAGTGTGCATTAGTCATCTCTGTCCCAACTGCTTCATCCAAAAAGTGAACAGAAAAGGGGAAAAAAATGCATAGATTTTGTTTGTAAATACATTATCTTAGATACAATTAGTATACTTTCCATCCATTATTCTGGTGGGCAGATTTGATTCACATAGAATTAATTTTCCCCTGCATCTTTTTAATTAGTCTAAGGAAGGAATATTCTCCTTTCCCCTCTGTATATGGCAAGAGTATCTCACATTGGTGACTGACAGTGACCCAAATCTGAAGACAAAAACGCATGGGAATATATGATGAAGGCATGTCTGCCTGCGTGTAACCAATCCAAAATCATCCTTTGTTCCTGGCTCAGAGAAGTTAGTCTTGAAATACAGACTGGTTTTCTTCATATCCTTTAACATAGTCTGTGCATAAGAGGAAAGAGCATACATCACTATCTTTGATACAGAAACATGGAATATTGCTGTCATGTGTCTCAGGATTTCTTGGGAAATAGCTTTTACTCTGCATGGTAAATCTAGCAGCTGCTGTCTTCATTTCCTGACTTCCTTTTACTTTATGCATCCTATGTCTTTTTGCTGGAGTCAAATCCATGGATTCCCAACTCTACCAGAGTTTGGGTCCATATCTTGATAAAGATTCTAAGAGCATCCAGCTGCTACCATGCTTTGCAAGAGAGTCCATTTGCAACTACTGCAGACCAAAAGCTCAATAAATGTTGCTTAAACAATGTTTTAGCACGCAGCTTTCTTTGATTCATTGAGTTACATCCCAACAGGAAGACCTGAGCCATAGAATCAAATAGACAATCTAACAACTCTTCCCCCCACCTTTCCCCAAGTCCTAGTTGTTCTCATTTTGCTCTCCTGGACTAACAGATAAGAGGTAGATTTCTGCTCTTTTAAATTCTGGACAATGTGGGGGAGGACTGTTGGCTTTTAACTTTTCATGAAAATGAGGTGCATGGAACAGTCTAACAAGGCTTTTCCACTGGAATTGCTGTCAAAATAACACAGGTAGAAGTTAAATGCTTCTGGCAACATTGTACATTTTGAATGTACAGCGTGTAGAATGCCAAATTAAAAAAAAGGGGGGGGAATAGAAAGTATAAAGTACTAATTAAGTACCTCATTTTTACCCAACATAAATTCTTTTCTATTTTTAATTATTTTAAAAGAGTAAAGAAGAAAGAAATGGAAGACTAGTTTCATTTTTTCTTGTTCAACTCTTTATTGCCCCAACATAAATAACCAGTAATCTTTGTTTTCTCTTTCATTTAGTTTTGCCTTTCTTATTTGAAGCATCATAAAATCTGTTCACCTCTCTTTGGGCAGTTTTTAAAAGATGCAATATAAAAGACCACTTTGTCAGATTAGTATTAAACATATAGCATATTATCTGAGCTGACCTAAGGTAGTAAATTCTGCTAAGGAAAGACAGTTCCCTTTATAGAAAATAGCTTTCCTCCTCCATTCACCAGTTCCTAATTCAGCTCTGATACTCTAGAAGACTTGGAGATGATTAGGGTAGCAGGAAACAGAATTACAGTTTGATGCCTTCATCAGCTTGTTCTCAGAGGCCCACAAATAGCAAGTTAGACTTTTCTTTCTGTTCGGAGCTCTATGAGATTAATTTTCCTTGTCTTTTTTTTTCTTCTTTTTTTTTTCCTGCAAAACTTCTACATCTGGAGCAAAAAGGAAACTCCTAATTCGTTCACGTTGAGCAGGATCATATTCTGAATGCATGTGGAGAGAGGTGTGTTAGTAATAAGAGAGAGAAATAGGGTCACCTGAACTGTGAGAGACAGTCCAGAGGAGATTCAAACTGAGAACTGTAGTGATGATTTTTGAGAAGACTGGGTGATGAGACTTGTGCAATGTAAAGTCTGATCTGGGTTTGACTGAAAAATATCAAAATGCTTAGATCAGAGCTTCAAGGTACAGTGTTTCTGAACATATACAATAAGAGAACGCTGCTGTCTTGCCTTTTCTCCTTGCTTAACAAGGCTTTTGAGCCATGTTGCATGATGACACACAAAATTTCCTAAAAGCTATCTGTATTTCTCCTATCTAAGTTCATTCAATGTATATGTTTGATGTATAAGGTTGTCATTTTCTAGCAAAATTATTTCAATCTAGAAACAATTGGCAGAGAATGGAGGAAAAAAATTGAGAACAGTGAAGGCTCCAAGAGCATTCCCAAAGGACAATATTTTCAACAAAAGGAAGATTAACATGGGAGAATGAAGGGCACACATGACAGTCACAACGTTTTTAAGCTTTGTTATCAGTTGCTCTAGGATCTAAATTATTTTGGAAATTCATTTTAATTATATAAGCATGAGGGGTAGATGTATGTCAGATTCTTGGCAAACAGAGCTGCAGCTCTAGGGTGGTGTCAGGGAGGGAGGGAGGAACACAGTCCTGAAAAGACCTCAGCATGGCAAACATTCCAATTGGAGCCCATTTCCCTAAGCACTTTTTAATGTTTCTATACTGCCTTTTTCTAAACATGTAATTTTCAAAGGCTGCACACTCTGTTATATAGGCTGGCTAGGTCAGTATTCTTTGCTCAGAAGAGTTTGTATGGTCTATTGTCTCTGTCAAAAATTGTGGTAATTTTCTTTCTTGTGTTACAAGTCTTTTTCTTTATTTTTAATGAGACAACAGCTCTCTTTCCTTCTTTTTTTGTGTGATCATGTTACAGTTAACCCAATTCCACAAATAAAAGTAGTCAAACAGAAATGGCACAGTGTGCTTACCCAAATACTTGCGGACTGCACTGTCTCTCATTATTGACAAAACTTTCATTACAAGAGGACTCCAGTTCTTTTTTATTGTAAGCGACAGAGTGGGAGAGGGCAGTAAGTGTTGGCTAGTCTCTCTGCTCGTTTTCCAAATGCAGTTTGGCTTAGGACATAACATGCACAGACAGTAAGCACCAAAACCAGACACACAGAAAGAACCCAATCTCAGCTCAGATAAGTTTAAAATAATAATATAATGAAAAGAGCAAATAACATTTTGCAGACATCTAACACAGAGTAGTTTACCCTGGCATGAACCTCGGTCAAATGGTGAAATTATATTTGGCACTGCACTCAGTGACAATGGCTGTACTGTAGCCTGTGTGGTTTATATGTTTGCCTAGTGCTTTAGCTGGGACAAAGAACTTAAGACAGACAATGCAAAAAAAAAAAAAAGAGTGGATTTAAGTTCACTGTAATATAAATACACATACACATTGCCACAAATGTTGTTCCTTGGCAAGTGCTTCTGCATAATTATGCTTTGAGCTTTATAATATTTTAATAAGCTTTTGAAATGAAGCAATGAAATGGAACAATAAAAAGCTCTCAAAGAGTAAAAAATTTTGGGAAGAGGGGAAGGTTTGTAGGTATTTTCTTTTGGGGAGGGCTATCTTTAGGGAAAACCACATAAAATACAGTGGAAAATCTCAGGATTGAAATAGTGTCTGAGTTTAGTAAGACCAAGTCAAGTGTAATGTATGGGTAGTTTGCAAAATTAAAGATTTGGGTTATTTACTTATTCATTCATTCATTCATTCATTCATTCATTCATTCATTCATTCATTCTTTTTTTGTATAGTACATTCATACTAAAGGAAAGTAGTTAGTTAGTTAGTTAATGGCCCATCTTCGCGATCGAAGATTTGGGGAAAGGTCTTGTACCTTTCCAGCCTGCGCAATGGATTTTTTAGGTGAGACACAGCCTGCGCTGAACTGAGCCCACCCTTTAATCCTAAGGTTCATCTGCCAGGGCCAAGCAAGCTTGGACAATGGCAGTGAGGTCCTCAGGACGTAAGGAAAGTAAGAAAAGGTAGTTAGTGTAATTCAAGTTGGGTTTGTTTTTTAATGCTGGGAAATTCATAAGTGGCACCATGACAACCATGTTGTTAACAATCTGAGCCATTTAAAGTCTTAAAATAAATGATAAAACAAAATATTTATTGTAAATGCCATTTAAGGATTGTTATATAGAGATTAAAAATATTTGGGGACGCATGGCAAGGCAGCCAGTTTGAGTTATTTTCTCCTAAAAAACCCCAACACAAAATATAAACCCAGTTTGACTAGGAAGAACTCAAGAAAAAAGTGGTAAAATCTAATCACTGTATTAATGCACATCATTTTAATTCTAAGGATCTATAAAGAAGATCTGTCTTCTCCCCTGGGTTTATCATACCACCAGCTACCTGGGCAAATAAAATAATAAATAAATGTCCCCTCCTCCCATGTGAAGCAATGTAATCCACTTGGATTTTATTTCAGCATACTCCCCATTATGAACTATTTTCACAGACCCCTCCACACCTCCATACTCTGTAAATGCTGAGACATTTTTAAGAACAGGAAATCTGCCTTTTGCTTGGGCCTGCCCCCAGTAGACTCATGGGATTCTTGCTGTTGATTGCACTGGAAGATGTCCTTTCTTCTGCCAAGGGATGGGATGAGAAAGAGGCAACAGAAGGGTGGGCACAGTATCTACCTGCAGTCAGTCTTTGTCAGTACCCCCCCATCCCCGGCTATCTGTCAGCTACAGAGGAAGGGACCCAACCCATCCTCCTGGGGCATGTGTTGGGAGGAAATCAAGGAGACCATGGCTTTTATCTGCTGCAGCTGCTGGAAGTGCTCATGGTGCTTGAACATGGGAGTGAAATCCAAGTGGATTGTTGTGATGCAAGACTATGATCAAGATGATTTTAGTTGAATGCTCAGTTTACCTTGGGATAACCCATGTTGCACCTCACAGCTTTCTCTACTGTGCTCTGCACCCAGTCAGAGGATAGCAGCACTGGCTGTGCAATGGTCCTCCAGCAAAGTCCTTCCTGCTGCTTTTTTTCTGAAATTGTAATTGGCTGTACTGGTGAGCCACACTGTACTAATTTTTATCTACACGTTTTCAAACCTCACAGAGAGAAACATGGAAGTGGAAACTGGTGTAATTTGGCACTTGATCTCTGTATTCCTACAGAGAAAATGTCATATCTGGGTTTTCTTCCCTTCTGTAGGACACTTAGATGCAAATTCACTTAGGTGCATATCAGAAAAGGGAGAGATTTCCTTTGCTGGAAGTGCTCTTCCCTGTGCCATCAGGGAATCCAGATGTTCCAGTGTCTGTGGGTAAAATTATTCCAAACCTGGAGTGTGGAATACTGACCTGTCCTCTACATCCCACAGGGAAGCACTGGAAAGGAAGGTTTGCCCTGCCATTATGAAAGGCCACTATAAGAGAGGCAAAAAAGGCCCTAGGATATTTACCATTTCCACAGTCAGACTTTTACATTGCAAACATAGAATTTGACAAAATGGTTTTATTTGGTCCTAAATGCCAACCTATAGGTACAGGAGCATGTGTATCCTGAACAAGGGCTGTGTTTGATTAATGTGGAAGCCAAGGCTTGCCTGTACATTTCACCCAACTTACTAATGGAGAAAGAGTGGGTAGGTAAAGTGACTTGTAATAGAAGATGTAGCAAAGTAGAGATGTAGGAAAGAATAAAGATTGCTAAATTAAAATGTTTTTCAAACTCTATTTCTTTTCATCACTACTTTCTTTATTCACTAACATGTTGAATAAACACTTGATTTGTTCCTGATGAAATTCAGTGCTTGAAATTCTGAGGTGCCTTATGAGGTGAAAAGCAAACTTAATGAAATTCATCCAGCATGAATTTCTATAAATCGATAGAAAGGTACATGATTTCCAGAGGCTAGAAATTAATCTTGGGATCCACCTCTTGGAACATTTTCATTCTGCCCATTAAACTGCTACTTAATTTAAAAGTGCAAGTGCACTAAATACTTTGGGAGGAAGCTAAATTGAACTTGCAGTTTCTTTACAATGTTCTCTGATGCTGACTTTTGATCAAAGAATTCAAAAAGACAATCTAGTCAGTACAGCTAGCTCTTCTTTTACTGGGGAAATGCTTTTGTAGGTACATTTCAGAAGGTCTGAGTCGTATTCTACTATATTTCTAAATGCCTTTATCATGAACACAACAATATCAATGACCTGCATGGACAAATGTGTGACGGAAGAGCAATGGTCAGCAGAGGAAAATATAAAAACTGCAGAGGGGAGGGGAGTGATGCGTTTCTTCTGAAGATGAGATCTTCACTGCTCTTTGCTCTTTGCTAGCCCAGCTCAGGGAGTTGTGGATGTGTGAGATTGTAGTTCTTCACTAAGCAATGGAAAGAATGGAAAACATTCTGCTATGTTCTGTGATGGTGCCATGCATTTCTAATGTTAACAAACTGCTGGTCAGGATAGGCTGGATCATTAATGCTAAGTAATATTCTGTAGACCATTATGTTTTCTCACTAAATTAAGCATTTTTGCTGTCAGTGCTTTACAGGTAGGAAAAACTATGAAGGAAGCTGCAAGGTGGTGCAGGAAGGATGATGATATGTGAATGTATTTGTGTTGGTCTGCAGAGTACTTCATCTGAAAGTAGGATTTACAGTTTTTCCTGTTATTACTTCTCTCCAATTTAAAATGTTCAGCACATGGTCATACATCAACTTAAACTTACTTTTTTTCTAAAATAAATTTTCATTAAAAAAACCCTACATACATATAAATCACATATCTGCAAAATAATCTCCCCCTTTCTTTTTCCACAATGGAACATTTCAGGCTCTGATTTTCCTTTTTATCTTCTGTTTCTTGTTTCCACTGAATGCAATATAGTGAATTCCACTCATAACCTTCAGGGGATGAAGCTGCTGTATGTATGTTTTTCATTTGGTTTTGGATTACTTTTTTTTTGTTTTTATACATTTTAAAACTGCCAACGTTGGAAAGCTGCAAGGTGTTTATAGTAATAGTGGAAAGAATATCAAAATGATGACAATAAAATCTGCACACTGTCCTCCACACCTTCTTCAAGCTAGAAAAGTTTGGAAACTAATGGAAAATGGGCAGGGGATTGTCAGAACTGAAATGGAGAAAAATACTGAAATGAACATGACTGCTTCAATATCAACCCTTGAACCATACTCAGTGAAAGAGATTAGATAGTTGCTGCTTAATGTAAAGCTTAAATTTTTTTCAAAATATATTTAATGAAGCTTAACAGAAAGACAGAAGACATATAAAGCTTCTCTATTGGAAACTTTAACAAAAAATGATTTAAAACTTTTAAGTTGACCTTTATAGTAGTGGCTTTAGATTAACTACAATAAGATTGAATTTACTGTACTGATGGTTTCTATTTATCTTTAGGCTGTTATGCATTTTTAAGAATTATGCAAGTTTTAAAACTGGTAGAATACTGCTCTCTTTCTCTCTCTCTGTTTCTGACTCTCAGAAAGTATGTGTAGTATGATTCACAGTACAAGCATATATTTGAGGAAGTTGCATTGCATAATGGAATCAATTATCCTAACACAGCTGCAAAAAGCACCTAGTTATTGAGGTACTCTTCAGCTTGCACAGTGTTCAAACCCATGGATGGGGTGGGGAAGAGTTTTTGGCTTTTTTTCGAAGGTACAGAATAGTTGGACTAATATTTAGATTATGCCTTACCAGTAGATTTCTTGCCACAGATATTAATATATGTTTCCCAGGTCACTACAAAGGATAGAATACTCTAATGTGGATATAGAAAATGTCTTTCTCTTTTTTAAAATGTTCTCCTTTGAAGATTGGTGGATCAGTCCCCATAGAACATTAAACTTGTTGCCATCATGGATGACTAAGTACCAATTTATGGCATTATGCAAGTTATCATGTTAATAGTGGACTTATCCTTCTTCTTATTGTTATTTTCCCTCTTAAATGCAAACTCTCTAGATGATGATGATGATGATGATGATGATGATGATGATAAATATTGTTATTATTATTACTACAGAAGTAAGTAAATTTGAAGAGATAGAACCAGTTTAAAGGTATAAGCCAGTGTACAGAGCCCTGACAATCCCATTTTCTCAGTCCTATGACATCAACTTCTCTAGAGCCCATAGCATTACCGTAATACTTCCGGCATGAGGGAATCATTAACTTTCAAAAAAACCCACCTCTTCCCAGATCTTGTCTTAAATTTAGACATCACAGTCCACTGGGAAAAATATAGTGCTTTTCAATTCATCCTCTCTAGAGCATACTCTGGCTGTTGTAATGTCTCTTAAACAGTGGTAATTTCTCTGAGGCTCTACAGGAGGACCAAAGTGTTAAGAGCAGCAAGTAATGCTTTTCAGGGTAGAAACTATGTCATTTTATGTTTATAGTGAGTCCAGTGTCTGTTATACCTTCTTAATAAGAGTGTAAAACACATATTAATTGCGGATAGAATCATAGAATAACTTGAATTGGAAGGGATATTAAAGGCAATCTAATTCCAACGCCCCCTGCCATAAGCAGAGATGCCACCCATCAGATCAGGCTCCTCAGGGGTCCATTCAACCTGGCCTGCAGCACTTCCAGGTATGGAATAGCCACAACTTCTCTGGGCAACCAGTTCCAGTGCCTTACTACACTCCAAGTAAAAAATTTCTTCCTGATATCTAATCTAAATTCCTCCTCTTTAGTTTAAAACTGTTTCTCCTTGTCATATCACTATCACTGCATATAAGAAGTTGCTATCCCTCTTTTTTTATAAGCCCCCTTTAGGTACTGAACTGCCACAATGAGGTCATCCTTGTGCCTTTCCTTCTTAGTGCTGAACAATACCAATTCTCTCTGCCTGTTTTCATATAAGAGCTGCTCCAGCCCTGTAACCATCTTCATGGCCCTCCTCTGAACCTGCTGCAACAGGTGCTGAGCACTCCAGACCTGCCGAGCAGAGGCAGAGAATTACCTCCCTTGACCTACTGGCCACATACAAAGAGTAAGATATCATGGAAGCTTGAACTCATGGTTGAGGAAGAAAGAAAGAAGAAGATTCCACTTCCCTCACCCTCCGTGAGATACAGAACAATTTGTGTCTAACAACAAAATATGGATAACTCATAACCACATTTCCTTTCATCCTACTCTTGGGTGAACAAAAGTTTACAGTAGCCTTTTCAAAGAAATTAAAATTCCACCTGGCCATTTACTAAAAGCAATTACAAGAAAATTAGACATTCATTTTCCATCCACTGATCAATCAATTTTTGTTTTACAAATAAGTGAGGACTTGCATCATTTCCCAAGAGTCACCATTCTCCATTGGGTAACATTTACTGATTCAGTAGTAATTATCTTCTTGAGACAGCATAGATTAAAACAGCACAACTGGAAAAAGAAAATATGTACTGTCGATTATTCAGTTACAGAGACATAAGAAAACTTTGCATCTGTAGCTTATGACAGGAGAATTTTGCAGAAGTCTTCTTGTACTTGTTAGACAGAGTATTGTAAACTGGATTTTATCTGTTTAATTCTTATGGCGGTGTTTTTTCAGCTTTACTGTGTTTTATAAAGGTGCATAGTGTCCTTTAAAACATGTGTCTGTATTGTGGCACATATCTAAGTGATGAAAGCATTCTTTTACATAAATGATATTTCTAATCCCCTTTTGCGATTTTACAAAAGTCGTCTCTTTGTGGCAGCCTATCTGATCCAAGAAAACTGTGATTATATTGTGCTTGCAAGCTGGTACAAACAAAATACTGACTTTTGGGGTAAATACTTAATTTCCACAAGAGTGAAGGGTCTGTCAGTGGTATTAGACCTACTAATATGTATATGTTCATTTGAAACAGAATATATTACATTTTTACTGTCTTGTGCAGAAAAGGCAGATGAATCTACTGTAGGCAGGAAGATCAAGAGCAGTTAAGGAAGTATTTTCATTAGTGCTTTGTGTTATCCATATAGAATACCTCAGAGGTATGAATTTGGCAGGAGATAAATGTTTATCAGCTATATCAGCCTCCATTCATAACTATAAACAATTCACTGTAAATTGAACTTTATTCAACAAAAGAGTAACATTTGCTGTTCTATATACAAATTCAGTAATTTAAGAAATCAGTCAGAAAGTGTTAAACAATGTAAACAACATTAAATGCAGAGATTATAAGATAAGCACTGAAGTAATTTTTCCTTGACAAGAGTGTGGGTAGGAAGAAGTAAACTTAGTGTCTGATGATTGTTCCAAGATTTGCTTCCATGCCAGTAAAGGTTTATTGTTGCTAACTATTAAATGCATTTTAAAATGGTAGTTACAAAATGGCACATGCACTAGAATAGCAATGTTGCTATTGAGTTGTACTATGTCACTAAGACTTCCTCTATCACAAAGAAAGAGTCTGAATAAGAGCATGTGACATGATCTATCTTCTCAAAATCTCTATAGACATACTCCATCCTCAAAATGAAGTAACTACCAGGATATGGCAGTGTGAATTAAGAGTAACTACGAAAGGAAAACATAACTGGAAGTTAAGAGAACTTCCTCTAAAAAATGTTGTAAATGCTCCATACAGAACAATCTAGAGGACAAACTGTACTCTATATATCTATTACATATTCAATACAGGATGTGTGCATCCACACTCATTTGACCCATGATTGTGCAATCATGTCACTGACCTGACATGTCAAGCGCTGCAAAAATATGATGCATTTGGTCATTATGAACACTCTAGCAATATGGTTTGAATAGAAACTCCGGGAGGGATAGCACCATAAATGCACCCGCATCTGTGGACTACAACGAAATAACACGTTTGCCCTTTTTTGGGAATCATGTTTTTGTAAGACTTTATGACAGCACATAAGTGCAGCCTCTTATTAGGAACTTTTCCCCTGCATAAATTCTAGTCTGAAAACGGGAAGCTAAACTAAGCAAAGGCATCCACACTTGGCAAAAGGAGTTGGAGCATAAACATGGCTCAGTTATGACAGCCTTTGGCGGAACATTTTCACTGCAGTTAGTGTGAAGTGTTAATACATCTTGTAAGTTATAACATGGTTCTTCTGATTGTGACAGACTTATGACACAGAATCATGCTAGCATTTGGATAAACAAACATAATGCATTTTAGGAAGGAGAAAATTGGTAGCTTAATCTCATTCAACCCTGTCTTCTCTGAAGCAACATTTTCAAAAATATTCCTTGCCTCTAGCAAAGTACTGGTGTCCAGGTATTGCTTTACTAAAGTTTTACTGTTGCAGGTATCTAAATTGTCTCCAATAGCCAATATTTTATTTAGTAGCCCATTAGAAATTTAAGATTAAATTTATTATCTTGTTGCCATGCGAAAATCTCTGGGACATATTTTAAAATCCCTTACATGCCTATGTGTTCTACTCTTAATCTAAATGCTGGGCTGCTCATGCTAATATTTAAAAAAACAAACAAACAACCAAACCCAAAACCTACATTTTGGTTATGTTTATTGTTATCAGAGGTCATGCTGAAATAACTTATCTTGTTTGATTCCACTATGCAATTTTTGCATAAAATGAACCCAGTGAAGGATAAAATTAGTGGTTATGTGAAGCCAGAATTTGTTGGACAGGAAAAAAAAGAAGATATGGTGACTGTTCAAAGAAAGATGACTGGAATGAAAGGCAAGGAAAAGAACCAAATTAATTTCACTTAGATTGGAAACCTGAGAAGAAGCTGACACACAATGACAATATTTTAGGGCATAAATGGTTTTACAAAGAAGGTTGTCATCAGTTGCTTTCTGTGGCTACCAGGTTATAAATTTTTATTTTTTGGGGGGCTGGAGTGAAAATTAGCATGGATTGTCAGTAAAAGCTTTCTTAAACATGAAGAGATGAGCCAAACAGGATACATATAGAAGTTGCAAAATACACTAGTTATTAAGAATTAGTGGAATTAGTGTGTTAATAATTGCCTCAAAGTAGATATTCTGTATGTGAAAGGAGCTGATCCTGAAAGTATTGTAGTGGTCTTATAGCTGTAGCTGTTACCATTTGTACAGCTATTCAAATCTCTGGTTTTGATCTCCTTGGCCATGCTCGTGGTGCTATCCAACACCATAGAAAATTGTTTGGATGAAAAATGAATCTCCTGTAACTGTAGTTGTCCTCAGATTCACAGACAGATTTGCACCTATCTTAATTGAAAAAGAAAAGAAAACAAAAAGAAAAAAAAAGACGTGAAAGAAAAAAAAAGACGTGAAAGAAAAAAAAAGAGCTAGTTTTCTGTTTAGGAATTAGGAAAAATATTGCTACCTATACATTAAAACTTTCACCTGGCTTCAGTTTGGGGAATGGTCAAGATGTGACTACCTGACTAGAGAAAACAATAGGAAGACAGACAAGAAAACATAAAATGAGAGCATATGAGATGTGGCAATAAATAATGGTTATTTTCTCTCTTGACCTATCCTTCTGTCTTTCTGTGTCTGAGAGCTTACAGGACTCTAGAACTTCTTGTGTTCCAGTGATAGGACCCAAAGGGATGTCGTGAAGTTTTGTCAGGGGAGGTTTAAGTTGAATATTGGGAAAAGGTTCTTCACCCAGAGGGTAGTTGGGCACTGGAACAGGCTCCCCAGGGAAGTGGTCACGGCACCAAGGCTGACAAAGTTTAAGAAGCTTTCAGATTATATTCTTAGGCATATAGTGGGATTCTTGAGGTGGTTCTGTGCAGGGCCAGGAGTTGGACTGCGATGATCCTTGTAGGACCCTTCCAACTCAGGATATTCTACGACTCCAATTCTTTTTGAATATCAAGATATGCCTATAAATATGCTAATAGCAGAAAGTAATCAGTCTTGGTCACTGATGCCCAGAATTCAGTTTTCAAGTCATCTCAGGTGTTGATTTCCTTCTTTCATGGGAATATTGGCAAAAATGAGACCACTGTCTCAGGCTATAGAATATATCGATATAGTGCATTTTTCAGCTCCCAGTAGCGACTGCAGTAAACAAGACTCCAGTCTCTGGAGAGTGTAGAATAATCATATTTTAACCAGAGATGCTGAAGACATGCCTTCTGAATGGTGACGTTTGATAGAACATCAGAATCGATGTCCCTATCTTAAAATGGGTCAGTGAGGCATTTGAATAAGCAAAGAACTTAACACCCACATTGCAGTATACTGCTAAGTGTGGATTGTTCCTTTAACAGTTCTCATCTTTCCTCTGGAATACTTCCAGCCACTTTGAAAACTCAAGGTGTGTTTCATTATTATGGTTCACAGCTACACAATGACTCAGACGTCAGACTTTTCATTAAATGCTTCAGTGACTGATTATCAAGGATAGGCATAGAAAGGAGTTCTTGTACCTTCTATCTTTATCCATTGAGTACCACCTCCATCCTTAACACCGGGTGATTGTGGTTAACCTGCAAGACAGACTGTAAAGAAAACAATTACGCAAGAACACATTCCTTTGGCAAACTGCAAAGGAAGGTGCATAACTACAAGGTGGTAAAGAGGCACTGCTTAAATCTTGGCAGAGCACTGAGCGAGTTGGAAATGGTTAACCACAAAGACTTCTTGCTTCAAAGTTGTAGCAGGAATATCACTTTCCCCTCCAGTGCTTGTATTATGGAAATAACTAGCTGATGTTAAAGTAGTAATAGTAATTAAAAAAACTTGGCTAGACTGCCTCATAGTATATTCAAAAAAAATAAGCTATGCACATCACTATCAATTTCACCCCAGTGGCATTGCTTAGCATAGTTAGTATTAAGATTTGGAGGTATTTTGTATAAACTGGATGACAGTTTAACATAATCCGGGGTATTTTTATTGCCAACTTAAGTGGTATTAAATTAGTGGGTATTTAAGCGGCACTAAAAAAAGTTAGAGTCCAATTCACAGAAGTCTTGACTCCAGAATATTCAATGAAAACCTCATTTTTAGGCTTCTGTTCAACTCATTGCTTTGTAACAGGCAATCACTTTCAGTTTAAATATACTGACTCCCTGAGAACTATCCCATCTCTCTAGGAGAGCAGTCTCGAGTATGTGGACTTTGAACCTCTTCAATAAGACTAGTGATGCAAGTCCAGTTGAAAAGCATGCTATAAGGTTAACAACACTAATTTTTAATCATGATAATCAATTGAAACTGTTTATCCAAGGCTTCCAGCGCACAAAATATACCTACCAAAATTGTCAGCGCTGTTAGGTTTGTGTTCCTGCCCTCGCACCCCTATAAATGAATAGTACACGGAAATAAAAAGCTACAACTCTTAATTTGCTGCCCGGTTTAAAAAGACTTGTGCACTTATCTACCAACAAATGTATTATTTCTTTGGTGTTTTTTTTGCCAACATAAGGGACGAATTATTCAGAAGGCCTGGTTTCATATACTTATTGTGTCTGCTGGTGAGGAGGCAGCATGCTGCAGTAGCAGGAGTGCTGGATGCTTTGCTTGTAGAGCTGTGCTGTGTCTTCTAGAGGCTCATGAGCTTTTAGGTTAGTGGAGCAAGCACAGGGATTTAATCATGGCATCAGCTGTGAAGGCAGCTGTTTTGCCCACACTCTGTGCTAGAGGAAATTTGCTGCATAATTTATTTATTTTTTTCTTACAATAGGGTGTGAGTGAGAAGGAGTAAAGGAAAGATTTGGAAGATCAAATGGAGATGAAAATTTTACAGTTAGCCCTGCTGTTCAATCCCTTTTTATTCTTTTTTTTTCCCCCTCTGCGTTTGAACATATGCTGTAGCCTCCAAATTGTTCATGAGTCATTTCATTCTGGTAATTTATATATTTGAAGGTTTTATTGGTGGATTTTAGAAATTATTTATTCTTCAGTTATTGCTTTATTTACTTACTTAATGTACTGATTGATGTGCCAGCATCCTTCAGGCAGCAGAGGTCTCATTTTTGTTTTTTCAAAAGAATTGAATTGCAACAGACAGGAGTTTCACAAACTGACACTAAGTCAGATCTTCCTTATTGTTCTGTATTTTTAATAAGTTCTTTTTGGCCCATGTACAGTACCTGTCACTGTCTATCTGTTGAAACAGAATCTCACAGCAGACAGTTGTGAGCTGCAGCAGACTCTATACAAATAAAATACTGCAAAGTAGTATAGAATGCAACCAGTGGAGTATAGCATGACTTACTAAAATGGAGACTTCACATTGCCTGTTGCTTTGTGTGATTATCTATCTAGCTCATCTTAATTTTGAACTGTATCCTCCCTTCCAAAAGAGGCAGTAATCACCAGGAATAGGGGGAGTCCACGCAGACAGAAGCAGGAGTTCACATTCAGTATCACGTTCTTTCTCTCCTCCGCTACCGTTTCCATACTCACCCCTCACTACCATTATTTCTTTTTACCATTTCTTTTTAACATTACCTTGCTTCTTGTCCTGTTTCCTTGTGGTGAATCATAACTCATTTCAAAGTGAAAAGGCATTGTAAAACCTGAATGGGACTGTATATGTGCAAATATTGAAGGTGTGGATTCAGCTGGCCCCGTTTCTTCCTTTGTTCCCCAGGCATGTAGTTCCAGCTGGCTGAACACCTCTGGAGGTTCGCCCCTCACAGCAGCAAGCACTAAAGACATATAAAGGATTGTGGGTGAAAATCAGAACAAATGAGCTGGGGTGTGGGGTTTGGATCAGAATGTACTGCTTTCCCTTGTAAAAGCCTGGAAATTTTTTTGCTGTTGTTGCTGTGGTTTGATCTTAAAGTGTTTTACAAATGCAAGTTAGCAAGTCTCACAACCTCTGAAAAACAGGTCAAAGGCCATTTCATAGAGGGGATATAATTGGGAAGGTAGGTTACAGTAACAGAAAAGGACACTGTGAGACAAGGAAGAATTCCCAGATCCATATCAAGATTGTTTGACTGTGTTTCCCTTGATTAGACATAATGGAAGAACATAAAGCAGCACAGCTGACGGTGTGCACCAAAGTGCATGTTATTTGATTCAGTTCAGATTCTAACCAGCTGGTCCCCTGAAAATCAGGGAGAGCATTTTGGTGCTCACAAATCAACAACTGCTGCTTCTCATCAAACTGCTTCTGTAGTTGGTTTGGCACCTTTTTTTACAGACAGGTATCATATTGTTAGTATGGGGATGAATATACTAATAATTAAGTAATGTTCCTGTGGAAGCATCTATGCTAACAGATGTGTTAGTACAAAGACCTACAATATCATTATGCAGCTGCTCAAATGGATGCCTTTTTTTTTAAGTTTCTGAATAATTATACTTGAGAATCTCAGTTTTCATCAGAAATATTAAACACCTGCCTCATGGCTAGAAGGATAATAAGTAAAATGTGAATAGAGCATGGGCCTGAGTCTGCAGTAAGCCTTACATATAGATAGACCTAAGACTGTTTGAACTGCCTACATTGCTGTCACTGTTATTTTAATTCAGAACACTACTTGCTACTCTTTAGTTGTTGATATTACTTAGAGACTTACTGATAGTTTAATAGGGCTACAATATATGTGGTTAACTGTGCTACTGGTACTGAGAAGGGGATGCTTGCTGGCTAATGCAGAATTCAATTTTTTTTTCCTCTAGCATCAAAATCCCATGTAAAGTATTATCAACACCTTGAACTGAATCACTGGTAATAAATTCCTTTGTTGGTATGTAGAAATTGAACATAGCTCCAAAGCTTTCCTGAGGACAAGGAGCTTTGCAATTGCCCTGTGGCTTTTTCTACCATACCAATACATGGCATATTTAAAACCAACTGTACTCCCCAAACTCGCCAACAAATAGAAACACATTAATACAAATGAGCACTAAAAAGGAGTAATATGTGATAGCAGCTATTTCACTGACAGTGCAGCACCTTGCAAGAAAGGCTCTGAGGACAAAACAGCAACAGAAGGGATGTTCTCACTCACAGCATTACAGGGTTCTTGCTAAATAATTCACATCCAGTACACAAATACATGGCAAAAAGGCCTCTGAGTAGTCCCGTATTCATACAAAAGTGTTCTGAACCCTTCAAAGAGCATCAGGTGGTTACTAGAGAGGTTTTCTTTCAAATTGCCTTCCTTGTCAGAGTTTAATAAGCATGACATTCACACAGAAATTATATCAAAACAAAGATCTAAGTATTATTCAATGAAAAAACTTATGAAGCAAAAGTTAATATGTCATAAATAGTAATATTTGTAATTTTGGTGGGCCAAATAAAATAAGCTAGAGGATTTCAAACATATAATTTGAAGGTTTGAAGACCAGCAAATTGCTATTTGATATTAGTTCTGTACCTGGGGTATTTAATAGAGTAACTTAATAGATTTTTGAAGGATTACATGGTAATTACATTGTAATGAATGATGACTTAGTCTGGATTGTGAATGACACAGAATAAGAAAACTTACGGAATATCCTTATAAAGATAATGGAAATCTCTGAATTTTTAATAGTCCAAAAATTGTTTTAGCAGCCATTATAGCTAGTAAGCACACACTAAAAAAAGACAACATAGTTGCTAATTCAAATTAAATAGAAGTAACTATAGAAATACTCCATGCATAGTGCATCTACACTACTTTTGAGTTCAGATTAAATTCTTTTCCCACATGTTGAAAGCCAACAGACCTTCACCGGACCTGCTGGAAAACTACTTCACCTGCACTTAGACAGATATTTACAATAGCCATTTAGGAAGTATTAAGATTTAACTAATCGCTTGCCTGGTTAATACGTCATCAGAAAAAAAGAAATGCAGGACAGCCTTGGAAGGAATTCTGCTCCGGTTTACAACTCCATTGCAAGAGACTCCAAAGTCCTCTACCTTGCTGCACAGCCTATTGCAGCATCCCTCACCCCCCTGCTTTGTCCCAGGCTATCACCCATATCAAGGACTACTGCCTCAGGAATTTCCCCAGGCGCTAACACCTTTCTTCTTGAGTGTTTCTGACAGCTGTGTGAGGCAGTACGCAATTAGGCTCCAGATGAGCTTTTCCTGCAGCAGAGACAACCAGCTGTATTTGCATGTGGATCAGCAAACAGGGCCAATAAAATCTGTACTCAGGCTGAAAAAAAAAAGGAAAAAATTAAAAAAAAACAAACTCTACTTGTAGCTTCATTGGCTTTTCTCTAAGTACAATAGCCACAAGAGTAATGCAATTATATTAACTACAGTTAATTCCAAAACTTCCCTCACCCACAAAACAATATAAAAATATATTCATGTTCCACTATTGTACACATGGTGCTGAAACTATAGAAATATGTGGCTGAACTTGCAGCTACACTTTAAGAAAGAACACCTTTTAAATACCATCTTGACGAACAGCATGCACTTTGTGGTACTCGAAATACATGGGAATCCAGACCTGTCCCCAGTGTCACAAGAGACAGGTGTCAGAAGAAGCATCGAGTATTGAATCACCGCTGACACCAGCATCACCACTGTCACAGTGCCTGGCTAATACCAGTTGAATTTAACAGATTGAACTGAATTGAGTCATGCTGGTCCTGTGTTGTGACACAGCCAGACAGATACACAGGCTGAAAACAGCATAGACTAAGTTAATGAACCAGTATGTATTAGGTGCTATACTTACCAGTTACATCCTGTTTCAAAGATAAATGTTGTCAGAGATGAATTTAAATAACAAAAAGGTCTCTGTGTGTGTGTGTTTCAAGGGAAGATTGGAAATATAAGTCTTAATATCAGTTTACTGGTATGGTATTGTAATTGTTTTGAACGGGAAGCAAGGCCAAGAAGTGGACAATTGAGGCTCTAAGCATGTACAATGTGAAATAGACATTTCCAGAAGCTGGAGCAGACTAAGCTGTGTAAATTATTCAAGTCATTAAAAAGATCTGCTTCCTCTTTCCAACCAACCTACCTCCTGAGTACTTATTAAACATTGCAATCAATGCTAAACCTGTTTATGGACAATAGTTTCATCAAAGTGATGAAATTGTTAGAGAAAAGATTCAGAAGTGGAAAAGGGGCATTTTGGTGAACGACAACCAGAGACTGTTGCAATAGTTTGCACACTTGGCAAAGAAGTAGTGGGTCCTTCCCTCATGAAGGTCAATTAAAAATTCTAGCTGTACTGTAAGCATACCTTTCCATATAACAGTGCCACACAATGTCCAAAGTAGTCACTTAATACAAAATATCAATTTGATTTTTCCCAGGAGAATAGCCGTCCTTTTGTAATGCAAATATTTTCAAGTGTACTAAACACATTCTAGCACCTCAGTATAGGGACTAAACTATTTGCATGCAAAATTACCCAAAGTAGGCAGACTGGCACAAGCTTATGCTTCTGCCATATGTGCTGAAGAATTTGAGCCAGGAAACTAATAGTATCTAGATACTATTTACAATTTAAATTTGATTTTACATTATTATTCAAAAGAGAAAAAAATTAAAAGCTTTCACTAAAGTTACTGCTATATGTGATGCTAAGTTTACCCCAATGTTATCTGATTACAATTTCCAAGTTAAAAACTTGGTCTAGGATATGCGGAGAATTTTCTCATTGCAATGGTGGGGTTTTTTTGTCCTCTCCGTGCTTCTACAATTTAGATACTTCTTTTAAAATCTGCAGGCTGTAGCCCTCACATTTCTTTTAGACATTAGTATTTCATGTTATCTCCTCATGCTGTGTGTAGGAGGCTGTCACTGAATTCTGTAGTATGCTGGAGTAAAAACAATTTCTATTTTTTATTTTTGCCTGGGTAGGGATTCAGGGTCTACCACAGATTTTGCTTGCATCACAGTTCAGTTTGGAGAAACTCTGTGGGTTTTGGAAGAACTGCTGTGGTTTTGCATTGACAAAATGGAAAAACAATTAGACCTGCTGCAGTTATCACTGAAATACCAGAATGTGGAAAAAACACAACTCTGGTCCTTCAGAAGTTCATGCAAACACCACTTTCCAGAAACATTAGAAGGCCATTCCAGCCATGCTTATACTTGTGCTAGACCTTTGTCTACAGCACCCATTGACATTCCAACTGGTAGCAACAGCTGCTCCTTGATGGCGTGGATGTCACCTGCTGGGGTAGCCTGGGTTGATGCGGCTGCAATGTGCTGCCTGTTCTACTCGCTAGAAGTGGCAGGGATAACACAAATGAAGCCTGCTTCGTGCCTCCATGTAAGTGTCAAAATTGTAAGTCATGGTTACGATTTATTTGGCTTCAGGTACCATCACCCGAGGAGCTGGGTGTTCCCCTTGCCTCACTTCTAGGTGATATCTCTGTGAATATCTTTAGATAATTCTGTACTCTGCCTTTGAAAAACTTCTAGGAGGAAGAAATACCTCACCTTTTTGTCTCTTATACACTTACAGGAAATCCAAGGACCTAAAACTGGTAAGTAAGATCAAACCAAAATTTAAGGAATATGACTTCAAAATCAGATTCAACTCTACAAGCAAAACAATTTCCAGACAAAACTGTCCAATTTATTTCTTCACAATTTTTGTTCATGTTTTACGTTAACTGGGTGTAACAAAGCGGTAAGCAGATTGCAGAGTGACTGGGAAATGGGAGCTATCGACGCAAGGCATTTCTGCCTCTTTGGAGCAGCAAGAGATATCACCAAAGCACCTCACTCCGCTCACCCTTAATGTCAATTCATGGAGCATTCCCTGCAGAAACCCAGCCAAAACAGAGTCAGTTCTGTATGTCTCCTTCTACCTGATGTCTAAAAAAAAATCTAACATCCTCCTGATTCATGCAAGAAGAGAAGTACAAGAGGCTAAAGCTTGCTTCAGTGCCAACATCCCAAGTTAGGAGATACTCTTCCCAAACAGAAAAGTAAATAAGAATAGTAGTGTGGGTTTTTTTCTCCAGATGAAATTTCAACAAAAGGAGAAAATTTTTGTCTGATATGAAATTGATATACATTCAGTGGTCTCTTGGGTGTGTTGAACTGAACAAATATTATTTTTTTAATTACTATTAATGCTGTTTTTCAAGATAAAATTGATCAAGTTTGATCTCACCACAACCATGACATCAAGGTATGCCTATACATTTATCCAATGTATACTAATATCACTCAGAAATGCTTGTCTTTATGCCTCTTTTACTTTAAAATGGTTACAGGGTGTCATATATCCAAACCAACAAAACCACATTTTTAGGTTCAGTTCTGTCTTCCTACAAATTGTCCCATTTGATTTGTTTTCTGTCTCAGAAAAGCTGTACAAACAATTCAGTGCCTGAAAACTCTTTCCTAAGAATATTTCCCTGTAAGAACATCTCTGCTGTACTGACTTTCCAAAAACATCCCACAAAAGTACTAGAAATTTGTGGTTGTGTAGAAAGTTTAGTGGAAATTCTCCACGTTACTTGTCTACCCTTGTATATTAATACCAGTGCAGTTTAAACGGTGGTTTGTTTTCAAACATCGAATTAATTAAGTGGCAAAACGCAGCTGAGTGAAACCTTTACCGAAAGGCATGCCGACATCTCCCTCTGCTGCCGGCGGGGCGGAGCAGCGGCTGGGCGATCCTGAAGGAATAACCTGGGGGTTCATCCCAGGGTCCCCTGAACGCAGCTGGCACATGGGCTGTGTGCTCTCCCGGCGGGAGCAACTCCATTAAATGCAAGCCTTTCCTTTTCGTATCTTTCATATGAGTCTTTTTGCTAGAACTGCGCATTGCTTGAACACGCTGTGCCCGTGATAATGCACTCTTTGACATGTTGCTCCCTCTGCCAAAACAAAATCAACGTGCAAGCACTTACTAGAAAGTACATTCTTGCACCACAGTGCAAATCTGAAAGGTGTCTTTCACCAGATTTTCTCTCCTCAGCTGCACAGAAAATCAAATCTCTGTTGAAAAGCCTTTGTTAAAATTTTAGAAGCCTGTTTGGCGACTTTAAATGAGAGATATGGGAATATAAAGTCAATTTTTGCATGCACAATCAGAGGATAAGTATTCTTGAAAATTAGGAACAGGGTCCATTTGCGGCTGGCTTTTGAACAAATGTGCAAGCAAGATGTGCAAAGTCGTTTTGTCACACAGGCATTTTCCGCTACGACAATCTATGACAGCAGTCAAGGACTGGTGGGGGGGTTGCCTATGGGGTCATAGTTTCCCCTTCCAGTCAAAAATAATGACCTGCAGAGCAAGTGAATCCAGCTTTTTCATACAGAGTTCTGTGTCACTGCAAGACTGCAAGAGTACCTCCAGAAGGGCTCTCAGCTCTGCCATTTTACCACTTTTGAGTATGGCATGAGGCTCAAGTTTTCAAAGGGTATGACTCCTGTTGGAGTCACAGCCTTTTGTTTCTGTCTCTGCAATTAATTTTTCCTTCTTTATCTAAATCCATGCAAACCTGTCAAGTGCATCACCCATCTCTGCTTACAATTGCTATCATTTGAGCACCTGAAATAACATATGACAGACCTATCCAGTCTCACTCATTTGAAGTAAGCTGTCTCCTTTTACTTTTGGCTTCATTTTCATGCAGCCATAAAGATTCACAGCATATATCAACGGAAAATGTAATATAACACTCAGAGGTTTTCAAATCTCACTCATTCAAATGAGTGTGACTTGACAAGTCTGATGTGATAAAATAATGCAAAGAGGTTTAAGGATTTCACTTAAATGCACAATGAAATGAAACCTATTTTCTTTCTTTTTTTTTCTGTTTTTTTTTTTTTTTTTATACTTCAGAAATTAATTCTAAAAGGCTGCATCAAACTGATGGAAAAGAGGGAGGTTCTTAGTGTAAAGTCTGTCATTTCTAACCTCAAGTCGGGAGTGCTTTGTGGTGCTTTGCGGTGCTTTGCATACTTATTCCCACACTAGCAGAGTTTTGCAAGGGGAGAAGAAGAGTGGGATTGATGTAGGCAATTGCAGATACAAAAGACTAAGGAATTGCATACAGTGGAATTGCCTTTTACTGGAAAAAACTTACAAAGAAAGAACTATAAATGAACAAAGAAATTTGCTGTAGCACACCTTTGTTTGCATGGCTACCACACTGTAAACACAGGGAAGAAGAGAGAGGAGAGAACAAAAAGGAATAAAAACAGTTGAAAAAAGGTCACCAGTATACATCTGGATTCAGTTGGTGGATTTGGTATTCAGCTGTTAGATGCTATGTTAGGAGCAACATTTTAAAATGGTTAGATAGATTTGATGGCAAAATGTCTACACATATTGAAAAAGCAAAGCATCTACAGGTGCTGGTGATTAAGAATCCTCACAGGTATTGGACACATAAAACCAAAATGTCAAATTTGGGTAGCCAAACATAGGCTTCCATATTTTTATTTAGTACATAAATAGTTGTGGATGAGTCTTCAGAAGAGCTGGAATCACACATATTCTGCAGAGGCTGGCAGGACCAGAAGGTTTACATTTTATTTGAAAAGCCTTCTTATTTGTTTAGACATGTGAATCCAGCTTCTTAATTTTATGAACTCTGTTTTAAAGACCAGCTTGAAATTATTTAAATGTAGTGAGGTCTAATGAAGAGGTCTGCACTTATGACTTTTGACTCCCTACTGAAATGAGACTTGATTGGAAAGACATGTATGTAAACATCCTGTTTACCTTACTGGAAGCTCCAGCTATAGTGGATGGGAAAGAAACCCTCCTAGCTTACCATTTTGCAGCTTTCTCTTAAGCATATATTACTTCATGCTCTCAAAAAGAAAAAGTTGATCTAAACAGGCCACTGTTTTAATCCATCATGTGGTAATCCTTGTCTTCCTACAATTCATCTCAGTACTAGAATTGAAGTGCTTCTTTTATTGCTGAAGCACCTGTGTTTCCAGATCATTAGATTCTTGATTGTTTAAAGCCACTCTGAGTCTCTCACAGTGCCAAAAATCAAGCATGCCATTGCACTGTGTGAACAATTTGACACTGCTCAGATCACGTACAGCTGCTTCTTTTTCATATGTATGACACCAACTGACTTGTGTAATACCTCAGATCTCCTTTAGGCAGACAAAATATAGGGAGAAGACGGAAGAAAGCCCTACAAAGTGGTGACAGGCAAAGCAAAGGTGCCAAAAACAAGAAGTGTGCGACTGCTGGAGCAGATCCCTCCACTAGTTACTGTGATTAGAATTGTGTTTCGTTCCTTGAGAGTCTTCAGTCCATAATCCTGCTCCAAGGAAGGGACCGACACTGAATTCAGGACACCCTGCTTAGATCATTGCCCAGTTGAGTCTTGAAAACCTCCAGTGATGGAGATGGCACAACCTCTCTGGGCAAGCTTTTCTACTGCTTAATTATCTTTCCAGTGAAATTTTGTTTCCTAACACCCACTGAGAACCGCTCTGATTTCAGTTTATGAATGTTGTGTCTCATCCTCCATCTGCACGCCTTAGAAAACAGTATAGCTGCACCTCCTTAGTCCTCTCCCTTGGGTACCTGGGCAGCTCTTGGATGCTTCTGAAGTCATCCCTTCTCCCAGTTGAATCAGGCCCAGTCCTGCGGTCTCTCCTTGCAGAACAAGGACTCCAGCCCCACCATCTTTCCTGGCACCTCTGACCTTGCCTGTAGTTCTTTGGATCATCTTTCTCACCCATTTTTAGGATGACTGCAAGATTTTACTTGTCATCAAGGTTGACATGAAGCTTAGAGAAGATTTCTTCTGAAGATCTTTCTTTACTTCAGTTGCAGTAGTTCACCAGTTGTTTCATCATTCAGACAAGGCCTCAGCTCGAATCAGCAGCAATCTTCACTGCCATCCGACATTTAAGTTGTTCTTCTTAATACTGCTGTTATTTACTGCTGTTCAATAAGTACATAATACTCACAACATTAAAAATATGTCAGAGATTCCTTTCTGTGTGACTAGTCCTTGAGTTTTTTATCTTTCTTTGCACGTTCTTCAAGATTTGGTTTGTGTTGCTCTGATACTGCTATTGGGTAGGGATCTGGGCTGTGTTCCAATTTTAAAGCTATGGTCCCTGAGGAAGGTCCCCAAGTAGTGATATTTTTCCCTTGGTAGTGATATATTTCTAGCAGATATAAAACGTACCTTCATATCTTGATCTGTGTTGTATATGGGAGTAACTATTAACATAAAAGACTTACCTGAAAGGAACACTTGCAGACTCTTGCACAAGGGAACTTGTGGACTTAACACATTTGCAATGGATAGTAGGAGAAGGAGGACTTTCCCATGTATGATAATCATAAACACTGATGGGAAAACAAAAAATCTTAAAACTAGCTCTGAGCCCATAAGAACACACTTGTCTGAGTAAAGGTGAGTCTAGAAGGAGAGGAGGTAATACAGTCCCCTGTGAGTAATTTACAAGGTGTTGTATCTTTTAGTCTTTGGAAAACACAGCCTGAAGTTTCATGGGAAATGAGATTGTTAATCTAATTCTGAATCAACCTCCATGTGAAGAATAGTCAACTCACCAGGTATCACACTTGATCAGCAGTCTGTACTGGAAGGCCCCAGGAGACATCCACACAGTTTGAAGACTAATGTGATGTACTCAATGAAGGATCATTTTTCACGTGTGTGTGTTTGTAGGTGTGTTTGTAGGAATTTGTACTCATAAGCTATTTTGTGCAATATCAAGTTTCATTCTTTAAGATATTTGCCTTCCTTTAATATGAATTAAAAATTGCAGAGAACAGGTACCATTTGTTTTGTTTTGTTTTGTTTTGTTCCAGTCCTACAGTTTGTATAATTTCCATGCTTTCATTTATGATGGATATTTATTTATTTAAGGTGGATATGTATTTATTTATGGATATGTCTTCTCATGCTCTTTCTTTGTGAATTGAAAGAGGGCACACTCATACGACTGCTAGATAATTTTTTTTAGTGTAACATGCCCTTTCATGGCATATGCTTTTAATTTCCTTCTTCCTTTAGCACCACTAAGTGACATTTCTTTACCTTAAGGAATAAACTGCCTAACAGCTCCTGTTCCTCGCCTATCTATATCAAGTGAATTTTTATTGCTCCTTTGTATTGACTGCATTACTGCTGTTTTACATTAAGCTGACATTTCATCACATTTCTACAAGTTCTTTCCTCAAGCTTACTGCTACAAAACCTCTAACTAATTCATCCTAGTTCTCCTTTTTCTAGGCTCTTTTCGGATGCATGTATTTTCTGAAGGACTATGAATGCTCGTAGGCACAAGTGCAGAGTACCTTTGATATGAAAGCCAATTCCTGTCACGTACTGTTTTACTAACCCTCCAAATTAATCTTTTCTGACTTCCTTTTCAGTCTTACCACTCCTAAGCATGGCTCTTTCCTCTTCTGTAATCCCTTTCTTACAATACTTTAAAGGACTTGGCGTGTTGTGCATGATCTCTCATTTAGTAGACCCTATTCCTGATTTTTAGATGAATGGAGACTGAATGTTATTTTTTTCTGGTTTAGTATTGTTCTTCAAGCACCACCCAATTTGGAGTTTTACTGTATTTTCAACTGTAGTGGGGAAAAATAATGTGCACTAAAGTTTGCAGTTTGCCTGCAAAGAGGTGAACAAATATTACTACACCAATGAGGGAAGGATAAACTGAGGCATGGAGAGATGCTGAAACTATTCCATATATGGAATAAAATTCATATAATCTGAAGCACATAACAGTGATCTGTTTACATAATTAATTTTGGTTTAATTGCTGCAAGTATATTTCCAGTCACTGAAATCACAGGTGTAGCTCTTATCTTTCTCTATAGCACAGAAAAAACGCTGCAATCAATATATGGCTCTGACTGGACCTCCATTGTTGTTTAAATAAAATCAGAACAACGTAATGGCTACAGGTGGATAACAAGCATAACAGTGCAAGAGCGAACTGAGGCTTATGCAAGTAGACTTCTGCTGTTCTGTGGGCACAGGTTGGTTTGTAGGATTTTCTGTGGAGAAGAACAGGGAGTCTGAGACTACTCATTAAAGCCCAATGACATTAAATCAACTTTGTTCCAATTCCCCTTCAGCATTACTTCTGTTCTTCATGCTTGCCCTGCAGAGGTGCAGCTCAAAAACCAATGAGTAATATTTTGCAACGTCAAGTAACTTGTCAAAACTTCCCAAAGTTTTTTCTTCTCAGACCTTTCCTCTTTACTCACAACTCTTGACTGCATCATTGCCCATGTTTTAGTGGCTCTTTGCTCTTTTTATGCTAAATTGAACTTTTAAATTTGAATATAACAAGCAAAACATTCTGTCTGTCCTCTCTGCTTAGGAAAAGTGATTACAACAAAATTAAAGCTCTGTCATGGTCAGGTGAATGGGTAGTTACATGGTATATTTTTTGGTTTCAAGCTTTAGGTTTTTAGGCATTGTCAGATGTAGTAGGTTAAGATGTAGAGCACCCCATGCGGTCAGCATTAGCAATTAGGAGAGTCAGAATTATGTCCCTGTCTCTGGCAAAGCTTGAGTGCTGGGTGGTTTTGTGACATCATGGGGTGGAGTCCCTTTCCCTTCTGGCCCAGGATGAGAGATAGTTTGGAAGCTAGAAGTGTGGTGCAGCTCCACTGGAACCTGTGTTGCAAGGGTGCCCAGGGTTAGGATGTGGCTTCTGATATGAAAACAAACTAATTAAATGCTGCCATTATGTTGTTCCACAAAACAGCTTCCCAGCCTAACATGGCTGGCAGATGTGTTTCTCTAGAACAAGTGAAGTGAATTTTTGGTTTGGAGGTAGTGTGAAGAAACTGATTCTTCTGCTATGTCCTGTAGGGGGAAGCTGTTATCTTTTGTTCTTTCCATAGGCTCTGGCACTTTAAAATAACATAGGCCTTAAGAAACTTGTTTGTTGTTCTGTTGGTTCTCCCAACACTGTTGCTGTTGTTTTAAGAATCTCGCTTGCCAGTCCAGATCTTGTCACTGTATTCCTCTTCAGCATCCTCTTTCCTCTGCCCCCATTCACCTCACCTTCTCCTCCATCTCTTCTTCCATTGTTTTTGGAGATGCCATTAGGCTGGACCAGCCACTCACTCCTTCTCAACCCTACAGAAACCTTGCTCAAAGTGAGACTCTGCTGTAACAATCTAATCTGGAATGTGATACTGGATTTCAACATTGCAATTGGATCATCTGCCTCGAAAGCTACACACTCTCCTGCCAGCTTGGAAGAGCAGATATTAACCTCTTCCTTTCAAAGCTGAGTCTAGTAAATATGGGATGTAGTTCCACCATGATTCAACTCGAAGCTGAAAGAAATGGCAGGAGCCCATGGAAAATATCCCATAGAATTAAGTGAAATTTAGTGTGAACTATTGACATAATATTTTTTATATTTCATTCTTCAAGCTGAAGATTTTTAATAGCAGAGAAAAAGAGAAAATTCTTTTTTGTCCCCTACAACAGGAAAGAGGTCACCTCCAGATTGTGTCCCAAACTCTGTCACCACTTTCCTTCTTTGACCTGGAATTATAATTCTCCTCTTTCTTCTTGAACACATTAACTACAGCATTTAGGAGAGACCATTTCTGTAATCATTCCGTCACTACCACACAGAATTATTTGGCAAACGACATTATTGTCCATCAGATTGAAAAGCCTTGTTTGGGAGCACCCATCCAAACCTTGCACATTCAATTTGACAGGACTTCTTCCCAAGAAGATTCCATGTGCTTGCAGGGTGCTCTAGTGCTCACAGTGCTTGATCAGCCTAGGCATTCATATGTCAACATAAAATAGATTGATGAAAGCTTTTAAAACTCATAAAATGCCCCACTTTCTTCTCATGCCATGGCAGCTCTCTTGATTCCACTTATAATTTGCTTCAGCAGCTGAACTCATGGACAGCTCTGCTTTTAAATTGCACTAGGTGTGGCCCATAGGTTGTCAGCTGCCCAGGGAAACAGCGCGCTGCTAAATATTTAGTATTTTCTTTTATCTTCTTCCTTTTTTTTTTTTTTTTTTTTTTTTTCCCTTAGGAGACAAATTTCTTACTCTTTCTTTTCTGGCTTCTTCACTGAGATGCAGTCCTCAGAGTCTGATGATCTGTCAAAAACTTCTTGAAGTATTTACGGTGGAGGTGAAAGTGGAAAAGTTGTTCCAGTTCATAACCACTCTTTCTTGGAACTGATTGCCTGGGTCCCCTCACCACTTCAAAGATAGATTCAATTTTAAAACTTGTTAGCAAAAACACTATTCACAATGCTACGGTTAAATTAATTCTTCCAAAAGGTATCCTGGCAAAATGTGCACCCCATGTTCAGCAGATGCTTTACTTAACACGGTTTAGTTTCCTGTATAATTCCCATCCTCCCCTTGCTTTTTATCTCACAGGTTTGCATGTGTACATGTTCTCTCTGTGATGTAGAAGAACATCTTCTTTAAAGATCATACTGCTTCTTTTTCTTCTCCTCTTCTTTATCAATAAATTCCAAAATGCTGAATTTTGTGTCAGACTTTGAAATTGATGATGTCAGGCCAAGTTCAAACTCAGAAATATGTGTGAGCATGTGATACTTTTAAGGAGGATTTGCCAAGTCATGACCATCGAAGCTGTGTTTTAGAGACCTAAAATTGAAATCTTGCCAAGGAAAACACCTTTAAGAGCTTTTATTACTGTCTGTTCCTAAAGGAGGAATGATGATTCCATGTATATTACCTCTAGGCCCTTCTACTCACCTTTTCTTTGCTCATTGCTGCCACATAGGTGGCATCTGTTTTTCAAATACGGACCAGATCAGACTAATAAATTCTGTTTCAAAGAAAGATTCTCTCAAAAATGCAGAAGTTTCGTACACAAAACAGGTATGGTTCTTCAGTAGCTATTATTTTTCTCACACTACAATATGCAATTTTTTTTAACGGCATGTAGAAAATAGGTGTGTTTCTGACCCACTACTGGGTAGCAACAGAGCTCTGCATTATGTATGAACCTCATTCCCACCCTGCTTACATTAGTCTTATACTTCTCTAAATTCACAGAATACAGCTATATAGAATTCTGTTATTTAAATATGCGGTGGCCACATGAAAAAGAACAAAATCTCATCACAATAAGAGAAGATACAAATTTATTTACCCCCTCCATTTCCCCCGCCCCCAGCTTTTAAACAGATCTTGATATAACACGTGCATCTTCAGTGAAGATGAGCTTCTGCCAAAATGTCTGTATTGCAAGGAGCTTCTGAGAAAAGGCAATGAGGTGAAGAATCTGGCAGCTTAGGCCTGTAGCACCTCTACAAGGTGGAAGCCTTGGACGTGGGGACTCCTGTATGACTTGCCTGTTGTGAAGCCTGAACCTCCACCAATCTCTGCTGAGGGACTCCTTGGTGCCTCTGTAGGCTTCTGGGTATCTGGTTCTTCTCAGGGTTGAGAAAGTCATGGTTCAACCAAGGACTTTTCTACTCAATCTGACAGCACCATTTCCTTCCAGAACAAAATTGGCATTGTTTCTAAATTACTCCTCTGCCTAGGTGTTTTCCTTCTCAGGACATTTCAAATTTTCTACTCTGTGCTCCAAAGCATAGTGCTTTTTCAGGATATTGAAGTTCCAGAATGGAAATCAAGATTGTTGAACAGTGACATGCAATGCCTTTGCAATAGCATTGACAGGAAAGCCAGGGAGTGAAGATACCCAGATCAAGTTTGAGGGGTCAAGAAAAAGCAAGGAAGATTTCTTAATGGTATTGGTGCTGTGCAAATCTGTGAATACATGCAGTGTTTATTCTTTCTGTCTATCAAATCGACACCACCCTAGTACATTTGGTTTGACTCAACTTCATGCACACTCTTCCTCTTCAGACAATATTTAGGAACTGCAAAAATTTTTAAAGTTTAGTGTTACTAACAGAATAAGACGATTGGGATGGGTTGGAAGTGCAAGTATATAAAGAATCAGTTATGCTTCTTGGGCTTTAGTTTTCAGGCAGGCGTGTGTTCTCTGTCCCCACTTTGAGTGGCCTAGACTCAAGCTGCCATCTACGTGGGTGCCCAGACACTGAGCCTCATCCCTCATCCCCTCCTCTCTGATTTTACAAGACTGATGTTGGCTCTCAGATTTCCAGTTACATAATATAGCTTGAGCCTCCTTGCCTGCCTTCACATCCTCCCCTTTCTCATGAAAAGATTCTGCAAAAGAACTTGCCATTCTCTCTGCTGCAGAGACAATCACTGCTCCTTGTTTTTTTTTTTCTCATTCTAGAAACCTCCATCATCTGCAATGCAGCCCATTCTGCTAGAACCTGCTACTCCTTGCAAATGGATGAAGCAAAGATTTATTATTGTCAGAACACGTGAAAATTAGAAAATGGACTAATGGAAACCATTAACGTCCTCCTCTCAACAATCAGACGAGTGGTAGATCAATGCACTATATTACTATACTGGAAATGATTTAAGATGATATAAGATGATATTAGATGGGAAGAAAGAAAGCAAGACAAGGACAAAACTCTACTATACCTATGAAAAAAATAAACCACTATATTTTAAGACATATTTCCTGTCTGGCATTTTGATATCTTTGAAGAGATTATTTTGAAAAACTACTCTGTATCCTTCCATAATACCATCTAACCTTGATGTGAAACAGACTGCCTCCTTACAAAGCAAATCTTAGTGCAAGCCTGTAACAATTAATAAATTTTAAGGGTAAAATAATAATAATAATAATAATAGCAACAACAATTATAATAATTTTCAGACCATAAATGTTAGTTTTTTAATACTAATGACTTTTGTTAGCAGCTTTTACATAACACTGTAGAAAGAAATTACTAAATATGATTGATATAACCGTTGCAGTACCCACACACATTCTACATGAATCTCAAAGGAAAACCTCAAAGAAGGAGAAAAAAACTATAAAGAAAAATAAAGAAATATAAAGCAAAAATGCTTTATATTAACCTGGCATCATACATAAAAATAATATAGTGTCTGTAAGTGAATGATGCTTAAGCTTTAGGGACTGAGTTTTTTATGTGGTCACATTGTTTGGAAAATATGAGAAGCCTTAAGATTCAAGAAATTTTACTTCTCAACTAAAACTTTGTGGACGTCAGTCCATTCATATTTTCAGGACTTAATCAAAATTCCTCCATAAATTCCTGTTGAATTGCTTTGTGTTGTTACCTGTGGGAACATTTATGAAGGCAGATGATGATTTGAACTATTACAAATCCCATAAATGAGAGGTCAGAAAGGTTGCATCATGACAGTTCAGTGAAGAAATGAAAACAAACTATAAATTATCTTCACCAGAAGGACAACATGTTCAGCCAGATGTCACAGGCTTTGTCTTTCAATTGCTCACAGCTCTCCAACACTCTATCACATTGCTTGGTTTTAATCACTTGTAATAGGTCACTGAGATCAGGAGAGTTCAGGACTCATGTGTACATACTTAACATGCCAAGCTATAGCTGGATAACTGAGGGAATTCTAATGAGTTGAATACATCGAAATACATTGATTAATTTGTTTGAATATTTTGTTCAAGTAACATCTAACAGAAAAAAATGTGAATATCAATGGTTCACTTAATTTGGAATGAGGTATTGATTAAGAGTGGTCAAAATAATCTTGTCTGCTAGTGTTTTTAGTGAATACAGAAAAAATAAAAGGTAGAAAATTTTAGAAGCTGTTTCTTTTTATTTGGTGAGTTTATAGAAAAACACAATGGGGAGAAAGGACCCTGTCTAAAGGATTCAATGTCACACCATTACGATGAGTATGGATTTATCATAATAAGGTTGAATGTATAAGTGCCTTCATTGCTGTTAAATCATACTTCAGTATAGCTAAGTGTGCCATTAAAATCATGTATTACTGACAGAGGCAATATTTATTTAATTTAATTTTATGGCACATATTTCAAGCAGGACAAGAAGAAATATAATCTGACCTTCCCCATGGCCAGGAAGTTTATTAGCATTGTCAAAGAGACTCAGAATCAAACTGTACCCAATAACACCAAAACCACTGGTATTATGGGATGTTTTATATTAAGAGAGGGTAGAAAAATGACAGAATTGGAGCTCTTTTCGTCCATGGAAAATGTGTAGAAATCAAGAACAGAGAGGACTTAAGAGGTGCAGCAGAGATCCTGGAATATGTGGCTCTCTCGTGGTCTGTAGAGGAGCCTAGTTCTGATTCAAGCTTCATGAACAAAAGCTTTGAAGAGAAATGATAAAAAAAATTTTAGAAAGTATGTACTGAAAAGGAGAGAAAGGTGTAATGAGTGTCTCAAGAGGTTAAAATCTTGCCTTTCATCTCCAGGTTTTTGGTTCAAATCCAGTTTAAAGGCAGTTGTGACAAAAAATATATTGCCATCTGATGTTGACTTCTACAAAATGGGATGGTGGTCCCTGTCAAGTTGGTGTCAGATAGGTACCACTGCAGCCATCATTAACCAGTCCATGCTTGCAGGCTGCCTTACAGAGAAATGCAAGACCCAAGTGATTTGAGTAAAGAAGAAGGCTTTTACAGTTGAGAGATGTTTCTCTTCTGGAGTTGGGGTACACTATCTCAGTGGGGTTGGGAAAACTTGCAGTGCTGCCTGTGCTTGTTATGATGAACAGATGATTTCTGAACAGATGATTTTCAGGACTGTCAAGCAGCACTAAGACAGCCCTGGCTTCTTGCTGTCAGACCCAGGTGTCTGAGTGTGCTTTATGTATATTTGTTGCCTTTTGGAAAAATGTAATTAATGGTTAATTTCAAAAAATACAACAAGATTACCCAGTCCTGATCGAAATACTGTAGGCAAAAATGAGAGATGAAGGAATATTACTGTGGGGAATGAGATCCAGAAGGAAAAACTATGGACAACTGCCAGTAACTTTCATAGAAGAACTAACTTAAAATCTGGAGGTTAAAAAGGACTGGCCTACTAGCAATTCAGTCAGGATTTACATTACAGTCATGCAAGATTTGGGCTTAAATTGTCAAGAAAAGACTTGCTGATGCTGGTTAGAGGAAGTGAAATAACAGTGTTGATTGTGTTTCACATCTTTAGTTAGACATGTGAGGACAGATCTGTAAAGGTATGCAGGTACCTGAGGAATCTGATAAGGGCCTTAAACCTCTCTAAAACTCACAAGGGCCAAAACTACAGAAATTATTTAGATGCTGACACTCACTTAAGATTCTTTAATTTTACTAGAGATAGATCCCAAAATATTTCCGAGGATCTGGGGCTATGCGTCTATCTGCATCTGCGGCCACCTAAACATCTTGCAGAACCTGGCCTTCACTGGATAATTTCTGCGTGCACATACCAATTTGCAGACCCAGATCCTACTCACATCTCTGGAATTAATTTTCTTTCTGAAAGCAAAGAATTCCACATGATTGTTTTCTCCTTTTGCATAGTACTGGAGCTAAACTCCATCTCTGAATCATTTCTTCATCTGCTTTCCCTCCTCCCTCTGTTTGCCTCTGCCCCACAAGGATTCGGGAGGGAGCAGAGTACAGTGCTCATGGTTGGCAGTGCCTTGCCCACAGGAGAGGACACGTGCTGTTCTTGCATCCCAAGCTGTACCACGTTCTCAGGAGCAGCAGGGTGCTGCTGAAGAAAAATGCCTTGGGAAAAGGGGCAGGCAGGGTCCTGGCAGAGCTTGCCTGATATCTTGGCTGGCCCCCAGGACCTTTGTGCTAGAGGGAGACAGAAGAGGTAAGTCTCTCTATGCTTCTTCTGCTCCTTCCTTGGTAAAGGAGAACCTGAATCCCTGCATTGAATCCCTGAACACCTTTTCCCTAAAATTGTGAACTGGAGGTCACAAAACAAACCAGAACAATTTGGGGGACTTAATCCAAATGAAAAGCACAGTGCTCAGCAGTCACAACTTTAAATGACAGCACACAAAAAAGGTGCTTTTAAGTTAGTAGAATAAAGGATTCTTTCAGCCATATTTCTGTGATTTACACTATCAAAATACCAACAAAATGCCTCCTCTTGTTCCTTTGATGTATACTGTGTTTATGAAGTTTACCATAGTCACACCAGAGAACCTCATTAAGAATAAGACCACCAAATTAGACTAATTATTAGTTCCACATTTTTTCTCATACATGTGTGTCTGTGTGATTAGGCACGTGTAAGTGCATACATATACCATATGTATATATCTGTTCATTGTACACACTAACAGAAAGAAATAATTCATTAAGTGCTACTGAGGTGCATAAGTTATTTGCTTTCTAGATATGAACAAATGGGTAAAAACCTGCCTGTAAGTCCAATACCTGTGAACTCAGACCTTCTGAAAATGCTGCAGGCAGAGAATCATAACTTTTTCATGGCTATGCTGAGTCTTGATATCAAGAGCTAGTGTAAACTTCCTTCTGTCTCCCTCAAGCAGAACACTTTTGGGTAAAACTGAATGACCTGTGTGCCTATAAGCTCCATCAGACACTGCAAAAGGCCAGCTTAGCACATTCTGAACATTTCATGTCCCTGTCCTCACTCTCTGCATATCTTAAACTTTGAAAGCTGATGCTAAGGCTTCCAGTGCTCCAGGCAAATCATCATATGTCTGTTCTCCACAGGCACCCAGACAAAACCAGAAACTCAGTCATGGTTTTCTTTGCTGTTCTTCCTGTTTTGCTGCCTTGTAGATAAAACAGTTTCTGCAGCTTCAGAAGTGATTTGATTCTGGGCAGTCCTTAAATATGGGGGGGGGTTGACCAAAGCAATCAAAAGAGGACTTAGAATAAAAATTAAGATAGTTTGAAAACTGAGATGAAAACCTATATACTGGTACAATGCCTTAGGGAGTTGGAGACAAGCACTTGAGGAATGTTTACTCACTCTGCTTTACTTTAAGGTCACTTCTGCTTTTCTTATCACTTTGAAAGTCCCTAGCAAGTTTCTTCCATGAAACTTCCATTCCCTTACTGAATACAGCTGTAGTTTTTTTTTTCCAGTTATCCCTCTGCCACTGGACAGGCCCTGAACAGTGCTGTCTGCTCATTCACTGATGTAGAGTATTTCTGCTCTGTTGTATTAGACCACTTGCTAGGCCAGGTGGCATATGATGCTTGCAGAATTAAGAGCTTAGCACTGAGCAGATAACACTATCAGAAAAAAAAAGACTCCTGTTTTCTTGCCCTGCTTCTTTGTCATAGATCCCGCTAGGCAAAAAAACCACCCTAAAACCAAGCACTCTTACTCTAGCTGAGGACCTTCAGTAAAAAAGCTGATGTTTTTAAAACTGTTATCTCTATCCAATGTCATTGACAAAGGCTGAGAGGAAATTAGGCAGATAGTGATTTACAGTGAAATCATCATTTCTTCCAATATCTGAAAGATACTGACTGAGATATCATCTGGCTAATTTCTTCCCTGCTAAACATAATAAATATATTGTTAATTACAGCATAGATGCAAACCCTGAGATTTATTAAGTTGAACAACTGAGTCATGCTATTCACTCACTATGTGGATCTGTGGACAGTTCTGTTTCTCTGATTATGAATCTGCTCACCAGGAGGCAATTGTTGGCTTTGCCTTACCTGGAAGTCTCAAAACGTGTGAGCTTTTTTGGTGCATGCTGGTTCAGTACAGCTGGTACAGAACAGATGGCACAAGAGAGTCCCTAGTCAAAGGATGCATATGTGCTCATTCCCAAAGTCAAATCTATGTTGTTATAAACCAAGGAGTTGCCAGGCAAAGCCGATGAACATGTCCACAAGGGGCCAAGAGAAACTAGAGTAGAGCTACTGACTAAGTTTGCCTTTTTTGCTGTGGCCTAAGGTATGCTGCAGTTTAATTGACTAAGCTGACTCATTAGAGGTTTGCTTTCAATTTTGCCACTTTTCAGTGGAGCTAAAGGTATCAAAATAACTAAGCACTGAGGGACAGCACAGTGGGCAGCTCTTAGCTCTTGGCTATTTTACAACATCTAGGAGCAAGCCTCTGGAGGAAGCTGATGGGAATGAAATTTGAAACATAGCTTGCAGAAAAGGTGATTTGCCGTACTTGCAAAGAAATACCTAAATACAGGCATTTCCTGTGTAAAAAGAACCAAAGACATTCAAAACTTAAAATTTACTCTACATGCAGAAACTCAGGTGACTGCATGTAACCGGGAAGCAGGTGCTAGTTTTAAGCAAACCTCAGGGCTTGTTCAACTGCTGCACATCTGGTCTTTAAAAGTCAGCACAGGTGTTTGCATTTTAATTGCACAAATCTCTCCTGCTGCCTCATGTTATATCCCAGAAAAGTCAGAAGTCAGCTCTGAGATAGCTGTACTATTAAGACAGGTGTTGCCAATTGATCACATGTTGGTCATGAAATAACAAGTTTAGAGCTGTGTATTGCCTCTGTTTACTCTTGTGGTTCTTCGTCATATTTCATTTCAGAAAGATATCCTTGTTAATTAATGATCTGCAATTTTATGATTCCTTTGACTTTATAAGGTGGGACAGCGTTTTGCCCTAGTGTGGCAGTATCTGCTGTGATCATTATCTTATTCCAAGGCCTGGCAAAATGATCATCTCTGATTTTTAGAGATGTGAAAATTCTTTGGCTGTGTTTTGATCACTTTATGGACTAAGCTGCAAAATGTGAGAGAAGGAGAAAAACACCTTTAAAAGGGCAATTTTTTTGATAGCATGTTCAGCAATCATAAAAGACAGGTGTTGTGATTTTTTTGCTTAAAATTATTAAACAATGTTAAAACTAATGAAAGATAGATACATTAAATACAATTCAGTGATGAGCAGTGAAGCTGATAATAGAACTAAAATGACCTGGATTAAGACTAAATCCTTTTGAACTATTACTAGGTACTTGGGAAGGAAAAGTGTCCATCCAGAGAATCATTTGGACAAGAAAAAAGCAGGTATTAATGGGGAATACAGAACCCAAACACATGAGGGCTAGAAATGAAAGGAAAGGTTGGTAGTTGTTTTAGTCAGAAGGAAACCTGCATGCTGCCAAACACTCTTACCTACGATACTAGGATAAGATTCAAAAAACCCTAAACAATTTATGGATTAAAAACACCCACAACAGTGACATAGGGATTTCCTGTTGATCTTTTAGTAAGGTGACTAGAGACTGAGGAGTTTTAAATCATCTAAATAGTGGGAGTGGATGTGGGGTATTTTTTTCTTTAACTTTCAGCTCCTTCGCTGGTGTTCTGATTGCAGCATATTTCTCATAGTATCCTGTGCAGGTGGCATACTTGGAATTGAGCCAATTTAATAACTGAAGGATTTAAGTCAGATTTAGTTGAGATAAAAATAAGGATAAATTAAGGTAGTTACATTTCCTTCCTGCTTTTATCTATGTGACACTTCACTACAGCAAAAATTATGGAGGAATGAGACATTTTCAGATGAGAATAAAATGCCCAAGAGATATAAACATTAGTGAGGAGGGAATATACTTTTAAAAGAATATACTTTAAAAATATGTATTCTCTTTTCAAACCTGTCCTCTCTGCTGAGAAGAAAGGCCAGGTGAAGGATAGGTTTCCTGTTGAATTTAGAGATGGCAGAATCATCTTGGAATAGTTAAAAAATGCCTCTTACAGGGGTGGAAGTCACCAAACATATGAAACTAAGAGGGAGTATGACAAAATCAGATGATGTTTGAAGACAAAGAAGCACATTTTATGGCTAGGAGAGTACGTGGGTAGGATGAGTAGCTATGTTTACATCAGAACTTTCATGCATCTGGAGAATGCCCGACAGGCACAGAGTAAAAAAAAAAAGGACCGCTTTAGCCATGGGGACCTCATTGTGAGGCTTTGAAAGCACAGCAGGCTTTTTGAAAAGGATAGAAGTTGGAGTCAGAACCAAATTTAGAACCAAATTTAGGTTATTCAGCACAGTTATCATTGCAGTGATAAATGTGAGAACCAAGTGAGCACAAATACAATGGAAGGTATTTAAATTTGGATGGGTCTGAAAACAAAAACTTGATGAGGTTCATAAATGTCAAATGAACAGATGGAGCTGAGAATTAAACCAGCAGGGAGATAAGGCAGAGATTGCTGAGCTCAGGGGTGGAAAACAGGAAACTCCAGTCGGTGGGTTACAGGGTGAGGATGAGGGACCAGGGACTGCCAAGATAAGAGCTGAGACAAAGGCGGATATGGATGGTCCTCAGGCTGCAAGGAAGTGCAGACGTCAGCATAATCAATTATGGGAAGAAAGACCCCTGCTTGCAAATCCTGGACCCAGAGAGAGGGGTCAGGAGCGGGGCATGTACAGGATCTAGCTCAGAGCCAGGGTGCAGGTGAGTTTCCCTGCAGATCTCTTTGGTGGTCTGCATGCAGGACCATGTCCTCACATCCCCAGGTTTTGTCATCAGCCTGGGGAGGTCCGTATGTCCCTGACAGGATGCTCCTGCCTTACACGCAACTGTTGCTGTAAGGTAGATTTATATATGGCCATGCTGCTGGCTCCTGGAAAATAAGGACCCTCTTGCTGGGCTGTGCTTGCATTCAGGGTCTCATGCAACACAGCTTTGTCCAACTCTCCCAGGGCCACCTTGTGCCAGAAGCTGGAGATTAAACAAAGAGACACATTTTTGTCCTGGTGAAATGAGCTCGTTTTTAAAAAGAAGTAGCAACTTTATTTCCTTTCAGGCCATGTGTTCCCTAACACCATGCCCATTGTGAGGGTCTCCTGAGATTCAGCTTTAGCTTTGTTCTGTCTACCGTAAAAACTTAGTGTAATGAGTGCATTTGCAATGCAACAAGCTGCTGATGTAGAATCTTCCCAAGCAATTGACATCTTCACTGTAAGGCTGAGCTGTCTCATAATCCTAATGAGCAGTCTGGTCTACCTTGATGATGCTTTCCAGTCACTGCTGCACAACAGAAGCATGCCAAAGGCGCAGATGACTATAGGGGGTGGACACCCGTAATTTCCCTTCATGTGAGTTGCAGCAAGTTTCAATGGGATGTTCAGTAGGCTGTGTGCACAAGTATGTGTTGACTCCTCCCACAGCATCATACATCAGGGTTTTGTCCATATGTTTATTTACTTTACAAGCAGAAACATACAATTTGTAGATCATATTTGTTGGTTGGTTGATTTATTTTTAGTCTGACTGACGATAGCACAAAAAAACCCCAAAACCCAAGACTGCTGTTCCAAAATTTCACCTCTAAAAGTGCCCCGCAAAATTAAAAGTAATCTTTCATCTTCATATTCATTTTTTTACCTTATTCTTGTTTCCTGTGTTACTACTACATTGTTTAAAAATAATGTGACTAAATAATAAGATGGTACTTTTTTTCTTTTGATTTTTTAACCAAGTTAAAGTATGCTGAGTAAGAGCATAGTTTTTTTCTGTCCTTGGACATTGTTTAGGAGAGAGTACTTACTTCTCAGGCAGCTTGTGAACTGCACTGTTGTGCTTCCTGTCTTGGAGAATGTGATATAATTTTATGTGCATCAAAACTCAGCAAGTAAGAAATTTGATACCATGCTGTTCCTTCACACAGTCACAATACTAAGGCATTACACTCAAAGCGATATATTTTCCTTTTTTCTTTTTTTTTTTTTAACCTGAAGTTGCAACTGTGACAAAGAACCTATCTTTTAAATCACACACACAAAGTATAGGCAAGTAAGAAGAAATGTAAACTGTGCTTAATAACTCCAACCAGTTTTGTCTTGACATGGACTATTTATGGCACATGCATACTTCTTTTAAGAAGTAATGTATTCTGCTTCTGTACCATTCTAGAATAATCACCATATATTGTGAAGAAAAAATTACTCTAAAATAAAAAAAAGTTCTATGACAATAATTTTTTTCAGCCAGGTAAAGGCATGTGCAGATACCCTTTCATGAAGGCTGCTCCAGAGTTTTTATTTCAACATAAACAGTCGTAGTCCAATATTTTACACTCCTTACACTTATTTAAAACTGAATCAAAATTCAAAATAAGTTTAGTCACCTATGGAGTCTGGCACAACAATAGAAGTACTGACTAACTTTTTTCCCACATATTATTAGCAGAGGGAATGTAGGTTAAGGAGTTTCATTATGAAAATATATTTTTTAATTTTTGACTGTCTGCTTTTTTTTCTTTCTTCTCAGTGAATGAAAGTTTTCACACAGCGCTGTGGCCCAGGGTGATATTTATTTAATAAATATTTTAAATTGTGAATTACGGACACACTGAATGAGCAAGTGGAGAATCCACACAGCAGGACAAATAAATTGGTTTAGTTTACTAAACTAGAGTCTGGTACCAGGACAGAAAAAGGAGCAATTTCTTGTCTATCTGTCTTTTACCATTAATCATGCATTTAAAACCATTAAAATTGGACAAAGGCAACAAATGTTTACAGACAGTTATGATGTTGGTCTTCACATTTAAGAGTACCACTTCCTTCAGTTATTTTGAATGTTTGTAGCAAAAGAATAAAGAAAAGATTATACTTTATATTATCAAACACAGAGTTTAATGGACTGAAATAATAGTGGTTTTTATTCCAACCTAGGTTTCAGAAGTTAATGTGTTAATGGGTTGATGAATCTTGGATGCTTCAATCAACACTAAATAAACCACATAAAATCACCGTTATTAAGCTTTAGAAGGCATATCCAAATGTGAAATTTAGCCAGGTTAATCAGTCTTCATACCCAGACATCTTCACATACAACACTAACAATGAGATTACAGAGGTAATTGCACATACATGTAAATACCTTCAACAGAGTTTCATGCTTTAGTTGCGAAGTATTGTGATCTTGCCTGAAAATATTACAGGATGATCTGAGAAACTGCTTTATTCAAGCAGAATTCAATTCATACTTTTATTGAATAAAATTCCAATTGTTTTTAATAAAGCAAGGATTTTGACTTTGAGACAAGTGCAATATAATTTTTCCCCAAAACTGCAAGGAAACCATGGCAGTACTCTGTGTTACTGAACTGTTTATCTTAATCAGAGAGGTTAAGAAGAAAGTACTGATAAGAGTGTTGGCCTCCTGAATTGTGAATCAAGACCTCCTCAGAGACTATTTGCATGGATGTATGAGCATAGGTTGAGCAGTAACTCAGTATGGAGTAACTCATCATCTCAAGATGGAGATGATGGGATCATTAAAATGGGAGCTTGACAGAGCTGTACAGTCCTACTTTGCTGTATTGCCCATGCCTTTCAATAGAATTGTGTTGTCATACTACATAACTTCTTACCTAGGTTTGATAAAGTGACCTTCTTGTGAGTTTTAACCACAACTGAAACTATGGGGTTGGCCAATTAACGAGAATTTTCCTCCCTGTGCAGTAAAATAACTGGTTTCCTAAATCTTTTCCCTCCTTTCTACTACCTAGTTTTCTGCATTCATTTTTAATTCCTTAACAGATAATTCCCAGTGAGGGCATATATAATGTAGAGACATAGATTTTTAAATAGCAGTATGAATTGTATGCACTGTGACTACTTCCACTGAAACTGTGCAGATGGAATGAGACTAAGTGTTTGCAGGATTGGAATAGTTATACCACCGGGTGTTCTCTAGAGAAGATTTTGTGGCTACATCCTCTTTTCTATTTTTTTTTCCTACTAGGCAGCATGGTAGAATTAAAAAAAAAAATCCCATCTCAGCTGCAAAACCAGCTTTAGGATATAATTCTTCCAATGGTTGACATCCTAATTAATTAAGAAGCATTCATCTTTCAAGTTACCTGTTTTCCCAGCTCTGAATTTCTTGTATGAATGCTTCACTTGGAAAGACAGAAAGTTCATAGAATCCTAAAATGTTCTCTGATTTAAAACTAAACAAAACAAATACCCAAAAAAACTAATTTCCTTAATTTTCTCATGGCCAGATTGATGCTTTTCTATAGAATTACATCCAGTCCAGAGAACAAACAACGCAACAGGCGTTTTTTTCCAACCATTCATATCTTCTATTGTCTGTAGATAAAATTTTCTCTTGTGCAATGAGTCTCTTTGGGACCTTACATTACTTTACATTTCATGTAGTACTTCTGGGGCGAGTGATCAAATAGCACAAAAGTCTTCAGCAACATTCTGATAATTTTCAAATTGTCCTAAAGAAATATTGCTCACACCAGGGAAAGAAGCTTCAATATTTACCCTTTGAGAAGTGAGAGTTTTATCTCCTGCTTCAAGAATGAGTGCTGTGTCATCATGATGGATAGAGACACCACTTCTCTCCAGTATCCATGGGTGTTTTACACTCATTTTGGTTTCAGTGCTTTAGTTGCTCTCAATTTTGGCTCCTGGATCATGTTTTGTCTCAGATTACCACAGGAACCTACGCATTTTAAGTGAGCATCTCCAGTTAACCAAAAAGACTGAACTTGTAAATGTGAAATCTTTCCTGTGATGGTGGGACACAGATGGACTTACCACATTCAGCAGTGACCATGTGGTATAACACAGAGGCTTTAGATGCAAGAATGAACATTAGACATTAGCAGTATCACAGCGTAACAGAATCCTTACTGTTGGAAGGGATCTTTGGAAATTGTTTAGTTCAACCCCACTGCTACAGCGGATTCACCTAGAGCAGTGCTCTTTGATGGCCCCTGGTATGGGTACTGATTGCCAGGGGAGATGTTCCTTTCTAGTACCCCTCCAGAGCTGACCCTGACCCAGACATTAGCACTCTTACAGAATGACTTACAAGGCAGGTGAAAGTGGGTCATGGGTACTACATGATTCGTGAGATCTTGCTAGAAACCATTCAGTCACGTAGGATCAAGACTGTGATACCTGTCGAGCCCTGGTTTTCAATCACACACTAATATGTTTAAATGGAGAATTCAGAGGATGAGTTGAGCTAGCTCTAATATTCCTCAACGCAATCAGTGCCTGTACATTGGACAAAAATCAAACAGGACAATCTGAACTTCTCTTTGCTGAAGTTACAGAGGTCAACTACATGCTGTCAGGTGAAGTGCAACATAAGAATTAAATACAGCAACAATTTGGGAAAAACTTTCCCAGGAAGACATATGATTGCAGGAATTTTATGAATGGCTAAACTAAGAAATGTGTCAGGTGGATGTTTGTTATAAAATATTTTCTTGTTTCTACTTAGTCTTATAAAGCTGGTCAGTCCTACACTTGCCTTCCAAGCTCATGTTGTATTATGGACCTACAGACGTAATGAACATGGCTAGCTAGTTAGGGAGACAGATGGAGCACAGGCCTTTTTTTGTTCCTTTTTTTTTCTTTTAATCAAGAAAACAGGTATACAAACTAAGTGTTCAAATTACCATGACCAACTCATGTATGCTATTTGCATGACTTGATAAGGCTTTTGCACATTTCAGGAAATTCATTTGCCTTTCGAAATGGAGGCTGCAGTGTTCAAATAGAGTGCTTACCCTTCAACTCAGTGGGTGCTTGATGGAGCTGAACAGCTGCACCAACTTGAAAAGAGTTGCTATTGTGCATTGCACATTATGGTCCTGAAAGCAAGAACTGACTGCTGCCAACCCACATGGCTGTCCACATTCACTGCTAGTAAGTACTCTCCAGCTAAAAAACTGATTCTTCTGAGTATTTTCCCTTGGCTTGCTTTCCCCCATGGCGATAAATCTCTATGGACAAGCCTTTTCTCCTGCAGTTACCACCCTGGAGATAGGAGGAATGTAAGGGATGCTGTTACAGGTGATATAGATGGAAGAAAAAGTGCTGATCTCTAATACTTTGTCACTAACTGGACGCCTTTCCACTGGCTGTATAATTGTGATGACACCTCTGTCTAGCAGCATTAAATACTTGCTATTTAGTCCACACTACAGTACATCGAGAAAGAGAAGGACATTGTATTGCAGTGGTTGACTCATTTTGAGCGCCAAGTGCAATAGTGCTCGGCACAAAAAATAATGCTATATTCAAGTGCACTCCATGTAGTCTTCCCGACATGCTCTTTAAAGCACCGTGTTCTAACAAGGCAGGAGGCTTATATCTGATGATGACCAATGCTGGCTTCTTGCTCTGCCGGCTGGCAGGTGTGGGTAGTCCTGTGGAGACAGCACAATCAACCCCTGTGGAGGAAAGAGTCCTTCATACCACTCAGTGGCAATCTCTCCTGCCAATTGAGGAGATCTGTGGATGAAATCCAAGGGGAATTGCAAACCATTTGCCTTGGCTGGGAGAATGAAGGCTCTGGTCTGTGCAGGCAGGGCTGCAGGGAGGGAGAAAAGGAAAGAGCTGTTTGCAAACAGCTCCCTTTTGGTAGACACAGATGAACTGGAGGCTCTTTTAAGCTTAAAACAAAAGTGGTACTTCTGAAAGGACAAGGAGAATTTTTTAACCCTTCATCTCTTGCCGTACTAGCAGGCGCTTGGAGAAAGTACAGTACTGCACAGCATTTTTAAATGCTCATGCCTCCATTATGGCACACAAGTGAGACATCACTGGGAATTTGAGCACTGTTTATTCACTTTTGGTTACAATGACGTGGCTTTGACACCCACATCATAAACACAAGTCTGGGACAAAATACAGCACCAAGGAGGACTGATAAACAGCAAAATGGATGTCTTTTTTGGGAGTCGATGTGGGGAGCAGAGGGTAACTCCAAAAGACTTAAGCTGCCCACTATGCTTTCCACTGTCAGACAGAGCCAAGTGAAATATCATTTAGTGATTTTAAGTGTATACACGGAATATCATCTGAAAAAGCTGAAAATATATGACTATCCTACCCTCAAAAAGGTGGCAAGGTTCCTTACAGGTTTGAGGATTTTGGAGGTAGTATCTTCACACCAGCTCTTCTGCTACCTAGTGGCAGAGGTGCTGGACTGTGCTTCTGGAATGTGTGGGGCTGAGCGAAAACCCATTAGACAGAAAAGGAAGATGGAAGATTGTCCCTGTCTAAAACCCTTATCTCTCCTTATCCTTTCCAGAGATTGGGAGGCTGGGTTGTAATGCTGATCTCTGATTGACCAATAATCATTACTATGTTATGTTTTACAGAAATGTGAGTTTTGAGTTGGTGAACTCAGAACAGCCTCACAGAAACGGGTATGAGCATGACTGCTTTACATGTACTGATTTTCTCACTTTAAAATACTGCAGGTAAGGTTCAGTTGTCATGAATCATTGGGCTTACACATACCTTCCCTTATGCAGTCCTACCTCAAACTACGCTCTCTTATAGCTGGCAGAAATCATTGGAAGATATTAATTTGTTCACGTGAAATGGTCATTAACCAACATCAAGATGTTCTGTTGCTCAGTGGCAACATTTGTTTTGTTTGTAAAGGAAAGAGTAAAGGATATGACCTGGTAATAGTTCTGCAAGTGTATTACCAAGATAACACTTCAGCTTGTTCTCTAAACAGATTTATCTCGTTAAATTAAAGTTTAAAGTTGAAGAAAATATCCTTCATAGTAACTGGGGGACGTAGAGTATCCATTAAAGAGTCAAAAAAAAATTGCTGAAATTTTGTGGCAGTTTTATGTCTTCCAGAGAGGAATTCTGTCTTTGCATCCCTACAAAAGGGGTCTACCCTTACAGTGATCTCCATCCATTCAGCTATTGTGATGTGATCTCAGAAATCCTTTTCACAGTGAGGGATAGTAGGATACAAATGAAATTTTAAAGAGTAAGTCATACTTGTATATCTTTGTTGCCACTGGGCACTGGCAGAATTATGTTTCCTGTTACATTTCTACAGTAGCATCTCTTGGCTTCCAAGCGAAATACAGCTTGTATATCTGCATTTAAGAAACAGGATGTCCTGACACAGGACCTCTAGAAGCTCTCTGAACTGCTCAAGGATATGCCAGTGCACAGGAAAACTGTACTGTGAATACAGCATGGAGTCAGCTCCTCAAAAATTCCTAACAGTGGTCTTTAATTGCTGTTTGCTGCCCTCTTCCTCTACACCTTCATCCTCAAGTTTGAGATGACTAGAGGATTTTTAGGTTTATTTATTTATTTACCATTGTGGTGCAATGTTAATCACAGGATTATACTGACCATTCCAGGACATGTAGCCAGCTGGTCTCATCACTATGTGTGGGTAATAAACACCATGCATATTTCCTGTTTCCTGAACTCACACTGAGTATATTTATATGTACATAGTTTTGATGGTTGATTTCAACATTTATCATTGTTTCCCAGATCATTTCCGTCTTTCCTTCTCTCCAAAGAACACTCCTTCCTGAATTGTATCAAAGTAAAGTACATTTCTGGGTGGTGAACATTTGTTTCCGGACAGGTAACACCCAGCAGAAGCAGATAACTCTTCAGAGTCAATGTTTCAGCATGCAGATATTTTTGCAGAGCCACTAAATCTCAACACAGCTCTGCACGTCCTACTAAAGTTGGCAAAAAGCAATTCTTTGCCAGCTTGTATGGATCAAACTTTTGACTCTTCATTTTACTGTGAGCTTCATATCATATGGCAGTTGTTGCTGTGCTTAAATATAAAGGAAGAACAGAGCCAAATCCAGACAGTGAAGTTAGTCCCTCGTCTCTGCCTATGCACTATATTTCCAGTGATTCATCCAGTCTTATAAATGTAATGATTCTTCATTGCACACATAATAACACCTTTGGCACTAAGAGATGCACAGAAATTTTATTTTATTGGAAGCTTTACTGTTATAAGGTCTGCGTATTATGTGCAGATTATTTTGTTGTTGTTTGGGATAGGTTTTTTTGCAACTCTTCAAGCTTAGGGTACTCATTTTTTATCTTTTCTTGGGCAATCCTTTATATTTAAAAGATATTTGTTTTTAAATATAAGCCCCTGTTTCTGTATAAAAATTTTAGTACTTGCAGAAGATGACAGTGTTTTGATGACAGTGTTCACTGAAGCCCTTTTTTCCCAGTAAACTCTTCCATCATGGATGGGAGCCAGATCTACACATATCCACTACTCTGCATTGACCTACTCTGGCAGGTACAGCTTTCAAAAAGAATTCTGTCCTCATATCTTGCCCACTTTTATTTTGGATTCAGCTTGGATTCTCAATATTTTTTTTGCTTATCTTGGAGAACTGAGGAAAGTCCATTCCATAAAGGTCATTGACACAACTTTTATTCAACAGTACATTCTGATTTGGATGATTTAAACTATTTATCTCTTCATGAAGGACTTTTTAGGCTATCAGTTTTCTCTAAATTTTCCGTTAACATTCAGCCAACCTGTCTCCTCCTACTGTTCCCACAAAAATACTTTCTACTTATGCAATTCTTAACTTTTCTGTCCAAAAGTTACAAAAGTAGGATTAATAAGTTTTAATGTCAATTTTTCAGGTAGTGATGCAGGAGTTTTGCCTCATAGTGCTTATTAAATCTAATAAGCCATATGACCAAATCCCTTCAGAAAAGTAATATAAAGTTTAAGGAACAGTCAGCTAAAACTAAAAAACATGCATCTGGAGCAAAGAAAACTTACCCTTGCTGGAGGGGGATCAGGCTACGGTATATTTAAGCAAACTGGACATACACAAGTTCCTGGGAACTCCTAGGATCCACCTGTGAGTGTTGTGAGAGCCGGCCCAGGTGACTGTGAAATGACTCTTGGTTGTCTCTGCAAGGACATGGTGATCAGTAAAGATCCCTGATGACTAGAAGAAAGCAAGACACCCTTGTTTTCAAGAAGGACAAGAAGGAGGATCTGGGGAACTACAGTCTGGTCAGCCTTACTTTAGTCCCTGGGAAGGTTGTGGACCAAATAATTCTGAAAATGATTTCAAAATGTATTGGGGACAAGAAGGGTATTGCAAGAAGTCAGTATGGATTTATGAAGTGAGATCATGTCTGATCACTCTCGTAGTCTTCTGCAATGATACAACTGGCTTTACGGAGGGGCAAGAAGTGGATGCTATTAAACTTGACTTAACAAGGTTTTTGTCACTGTCCCCCATAACATCATCACAGACAATGCTGACGAAGCTGAAGAGGTATGGACTAGACAAGTACACAGTGAGGTGAATCAAAAACTGTCCAAAACTCTTTACTAGGTGAAGAGTTGCAAAAAGCAGTACAAAGTCCAGCTGGAGAGCAATCACTACTGGTGTACTCCAGGGGTCAATACTGGGTCCAACAGTGTTCAACACCTGCTGTAATGACCTGAATGATGTGACAGAAAGCACCCTCAGCAAATTTGTTGATCATATAAAACCAAGAGGAGTGGTTATTACATCAGCTCTCCTTGTTGCTATTCAGAGAAACTTGGACACATTGGAGAAGTAGGATGCCACGAAATCTGGGAAGTTAAATAAAGGGAAAGCAAAGTCTGCATCTGTTAAGGAGTAATTCCATTCACCAGAGATGACCGGGAGCCAACCAGTTGGAAAGCAGCTTCACAGAAGAAGTACAGGGGCCTTTGGTAAGCATCAAGCTGACCATGAGCCACCAATGAGCCCTTCACACAAAGAAATACAACAGTGTCTGGAACTGCGTTAGAAGTGTTACTAGCAGGTCAAGTGATGTGATCCTTTCTTTCCACTCAGCATGAGTGAGACCCTGCCTGGAGTGCTGGATCCATTGCTGGGCTTTCCAGTACAAGAGAGACATGGACATACTGTGGAGGATGCAGTGAAAGGTCACTAAAAAGTTGAAGGTGCTGATGCATCTGCCATGGGAGGACAGGTTGGGACTTCTGTGACTGTTTACCCTAAAGAGACTCTTATCTATGTGTATAATACATGATGGGGCAACTCAAGAATATGGAGACAGACTCTTCTCACTTGTCCTTACTGACAGGACGAGAAGTGGTGGGCACAAACTGAAAAGCAGTAAATACTGTTTAAACATAAGTGAAAAAACTTTTTTTTTTTTTTAATTACACTGACAGTTGAACACTGGTACAGACCCCAGAGTGGCTGTGGAATTTCCATTTTTGGATTCAACCAAACTCAACTGGAAATATCCCTGAGCAACCTGCTGTAGCTGACCCTGCTCTAAGCAGAGGTAGGACTGGGCATTCTCTAGAGGTGCTGGCCAACCTCAGCCACATTATATTTCTATGATTCTTCTAGCGGAAGGTGTCCCTGCCCACAGCACAGAGGTTGGAACTAGATGAACTTTGAGACCCCTTCCAACCCAATCCATTCTACGATGCCATGAGTCTGTGACTGAGACAATTAAATCCAATGACAAATAAGTTTTCTTTAAATTTCTAATGAATAAAAGAAAATGGAGCGTAAAGTCTGGAGTAGCTGTGTGAAAAAAAAAAGTTACACAAGAGATGAAATTCTTTTTGGAAGTTGTTTCTGACCAGATTAATTTCAGTGAGATAAGCAGCAGTGTGTAAATGGTAATATCAACTCTTAATGTTGTTATCTCCTTATTGCATTTGTGAAAAATGTTTCATTGCATGGAAAGTTCTTCTTAAGGTTTTGCCATTCCACATTTGAGACGAAAAGATAAGATACTACATGCAAAACAGAAGAGATACTGTATGTCTTTTTAGTGACTCTTCACAAATTGTTCATTGAACATGTTTAAGAACTCGATTACATGATTTTGGTAGATTACACCTGGGTTAACGCCAGCAAGCTACACATTCCAAGTAAGGTGAAATTCTCCCCAAACTACAGTGAACTTAATGTTGCCAAAACTGGCTTGAATACTTTCCAGGAGTATTTCCAAATAAAACTCCTCCATTACTCACTTGGGTGCCAGTAAACAGGTCAAATTTAAACTTTGGAACTTTAAAAGCAGTGAAATCCAAGAGCTCATTGGCTACATTTTCATGACTAGCAGGATTTTTTCTTTTTTCAATTGAGCTATTAGAGGACACTTTCTACACTAAGAAAAAAGATGCTTGTCCTGGCTTTACTTATGTTATCATCCTTTTTGTGATCTTATATAGAACAAAAGAAATGAAAAAAAAGTACAAAGATTAATTGCCTTCTCAACTAAATTGGTGAAAATAAAGGATCATCATTTTGATCTAGACCACTGTAACTGAAGAGATGACACATTTTTCATTTAGAAATTTATTGTGAGTGAGTAGCAATCTAGTTATCCTTTCATGATTTATTTTTTTAATAGTGACAGTTGGTCTAATGACTAAATGTTTAGTCAATTCACTCATGACACTGCCTGTATCAAATCCACCTTGCCAGGCTCTTGAGTCTATAACTAGGTAATTAGAACATCATACTGAGTAAATGGAAAAATAAAATATAATAGTATAAATAAAAATCATATAATAAGGGAAAAAAGTAACCAGTTACACATGCAATTATTTTTAATTTTGAGCACTCATTATACTTCATAAATTTAGAACTCCAATGGGTCAGAACAGTCTATGCCAGATTTCACTTCCATGTTACTCTAGTGACTGTTCTGAAACTACTTGGGGGTGAGTTTGGTCCCCTATGGAACACCTTTGGAAGTGGAAAGGGCAGTTACCTTTGTACAGTTATGCACATTTGGCTGTGAAATGTTCAGATATGAAACACTGAATCACATTATACATGCCATATATACATGTATATGGTATGTATGGGTGTTTATGATGTCTGCTGAAGACTAAAAGGCTTCTTACTGAGAGTTGTACACAGGGAATGATCGTAATTTTCTATTTCAGTCTGTGTATACATATTGTTTTCAATAAGTCATATCTAGAAAGGCATTTTCATTGTAAATAAGGTGAGAGTCTGAAGACAAAAAAGTGGAAAGTAGAAGAGGAGAAACCAAACTGATCAGCTCTCAAAAACAGAATTGAATGGTGAAAACATCTTCACAGAAAAGAAGAATTCCGTAAAATCTCAAAGCCCTTTGGAGAAAAGGCTGATGAAAGACAGAAAAAAAATGATTCACCACCATTTAGGAAAGGAAAAAACAAAACAGAATCAAGAAACCTCAGATATTTGAAACAGAAAAGTAGGATGAAGGAGAATGTTCTTAATAAAACTAATTGTAAACATGAACTGGATAAAAAAGTCAGAGAAATAGCTAAAGTAAAGACAAGGAGGAAAAAAATCAGGGATTAACCCAAACTTTTTATAATATACATGGAGCGTGTTATTGATTTACAAAATTACCACACAGAAAAATCTCAGTTCTTTGGATTCCACCACTGCAGTGAATCTGCTAGAGAGATCTGGGATCCACTTCTGTATGATTTTAAACACAGCAAGATTTTATAGAATTTTCCTTCAACTTATTGTATTCTTCTTATACACTGTGGATGAACTGGGGTTTTAGCTACAGCAAAAAGAAACTGAAAAAAATCCTGAGTTGTCTCTGCTCTCTCTTGACCCTTACCCTCAGAAAGTGCTGGTATAGCTTTTTGAAGGGCTGAGGTGAAATCTTATACAGAAATTTGGTGACTTACTTTAACCGTGTGACAAAAGAAAACTCTCTCTCTCTTTTGTAGAAGGAGGGGAAAAAAAGACAAGGAGGCAAAATTGCGAAGAAACATACTTTATGCTGTGCAAGACAAGCTTTTGGGTCTCAAGCAGTGTCAGTAGAGAGCATTCCCCGACAGTATCACTCCCACTGCCTGGAGCCAACCATGCACTCTGTTGGTGCCACATCTGTGCACTCATGCCTGCTTTGGCGTGTCACTACCTACTTTCTGTTAGCCAGGCTCTGATCTAGAAATCCTCATTCTGATAACAGAATAGGATCAATTCTTTCAGCTCCTGGCATAGCTCCCACCAATTGCTCTCCAAAACTCATGTGGAAGCCTTCTCCATGCTGCCGTGCAAGGCATTTTCAAAAGGACATCAAGTTTCCAGTCTGTGGTAAGAATTCTGATGCCAGCAACACTCTAAAGTATTTATGAAAGCATCTGGAGGACAAAGGAGCATGGCTGTAGGAGGAGAAAATGGGAGTGAGGTCAGGAGAAGAGTGCATGTGGGGCAGGCAGGGTGCGGGAGATGTGGTTAACCATGGGAGGAAGGCCAAGGAGAGAAGTCCTGTACGCTCACAGTACATTACTTTAGTAAGTGTAGTGCTCATTTGGCACAAGTATTTTCTTATCTGTTTATTGCAACAATTTTCTGCTGCTTTTATATGTATGTTTTGATTATAGCTGTTGGGACATACACCAGTGTGATAGGATCCCCATGCCCTTACTCATTTATTGTTGCAGCTAGCTACAGATTCCTAGGCAAATACAAAGCAGTTTTTGAAATAACACTTTTGTTTCGTTATGACTTTTCTTTCAATATCTTGTAAATCTTCTCCAAATAACTGAGCTTAGTATTTCAAAATATACCAGTAGACTGATTTACTCTTCACAGAAAGATTTTTCTGACTTTTCTTCCAATTATATTCTCCCTGTTGGCTGTGTCTAATGCTCACCTCTGCCAACATTTACAGTGTTGTATATCACTTGTGCCTATGAAAGTCTGTGGGATATGGAAGTAGCTTCTCAGACCTTTCTTTATCATCCACTCTGCCTTGTGAATTTTTCTTCACAGCCCCAGGTCAAGAGAGTTAAAAAAAAAAAAACACCAAACATCTGTTTGCTCCCTACCCTTCTCATGTAAAAAACCTGAAGTGCTTAATCTAAATTAAAATTATTTTTATTATTAGTATCCTCATAGACAAGTTCTAACTCTAGCACAGCGTTATGGAAAGATCATTCAGCTATGCCGTGAGTTTCCACATACAGACAAGCAATGAAAATGGAAAGCCAAGGTACAAAAAGAGCTATCCCTGCAAACCCTTTGTGTTGCTCTAGCATCTGTTCTAGGCAGCCCAGCCAGAAAAGACCTCTAGAGGCTGCTCATGGCTTCATCCTCCTGCGTGTTGGCATTCATCATACAGGAGGTGCATCTAAATACTTCACCATCTGTGGGACAGCCATTTGCTCCCATGGTGCATACATGAAAGTCCCACAGTTTTCCCATTCTGGACCATATGCTGTTCTCATTTATATACCATGGATTTGGAACTGAAGCATGATGTAAATGGGAAAGCCTAGTTATTGGGATCTGCTGTTTAATTTATGCAAAACTAGGGCAATGTCATTCTGCAAATCATACAGTTTACATTTTAGGAATTCATTGTTTATATAAAGATGGGGATGTCCTCAAAAGTAGTATGTGTATGATGACACACATCTGAATCACAGAATTTACACCCAGCTTTCTATTACTAGCTCACCTCTAGGCTCTGTGATATTCATTTCTTACTTTTAAGTTACATCGTTAAAGACAAAAAGACAAAATTTGCATCTGGGCTAGGTTTCCAAATGCCTTCAATATTTAGTTGCATCTGTAGTTTTCAGTCAGTCACTCTCTATTTAAAAAAAGCCCTTTGTCTCAAAATTCTACAAAGACTCTTCTTCTATCTTTTAAAAGTATGTTTTGTTCATTCTTTTGTGAATTAAAATATTGAGTTGGCTCTACCATGGATATGAACTATGTGTTTCAAGTCAGATGATGTGAATTTTTATTTTATTTTTGTTTTATTATTTTTTAATTTATTTTTTTATTTATTTACCTAATGGGTCTCGCAAACATGAGCAATCAAACTCATCATATCGCTTCCATCAATGAACACTCATATGCAGTTCTACTGCTTTCATGACACATGCTTTCAGTATGTTTGATTCCAAGTATTTTAAAGTGTTGTGAGCCATTTGTCGATGCCAAGATGTTGCGACCATAACAGTGTAGTCCTGAGAGTACCACCAAGTAGTGCAAGAGCAAATTAAACTTTGACTAAGCTAACCTTGCCCATTCTTGTATGTGTCAGTCTTGATTAGCTGGGCACCTGGTACTTTCTAAAAAAAAAAAAAAAAGAGGCTGCAACAGTGCCCTGACTGAAGGCTGGTGCATAATCCTCCCAACAGTTAGAATGATAGAATCATAAATTATCCTGAGTTTGAAGGAGTACACAAGGACCATTGAAGTCCAACTCCTGGCCCTGCACAGGACAACCCCAAGAATTACACTGTGTGCCATAAAGCATTGTCCAAACACTTGAATTCTGGCAGTCTTGGTGCTGTGATCACTTCCATGGGGAGCCTGTTCTAGTGTTCAACCACCCCCTGGGGAAAAACCCTTTTCCTAGTATCTAAACTAAACCTCCCCTGACACAGCTTGAGATCATTCCTTCAGATCCTATCACTGGTCACCAGAGAGAAGAGATTGGTGCCTGTCCTTCGACTTCCCTTCATGACACCATGTGAGGTCTCCCCTCAGTCTCCTCCAGTCTGAACAAACCAAGTAACCTCAGGTGCTCTCCATACAGATTCCTTCTAGAATCTTCAGCATCTTCACTGCCCTCCTTTGGACACTTTCTAATAGTTTTATATCTTTCTTATATGGCAGTGACCAAAACTGCACACAATATTCAAGGTGAAGCCACAGCAATGCAATGTAGAGAAGGACACTCAACTCCCTTGATCGGCTGGTGATGCTGTGCTTGATACACCCCAGGACATGGTTGGCCCTCCTGGCTGCCAGGACCCCCAGATCCCTTTCCACAGGGCTGCTCTTCAGCCTCTCCTTCCCCTGTCTGTACAAACATCCAGGGCTGCCCCATCCCAGGTGCAGAATCTGGCACTTGTCTTTGTTAAACATTATATGGCTGGTGATTGCCCAGGCCTCTAATTTATCAAGGTCTCTCTGCATGGCCTCTTTGACTTTAAGGGAGTCAACATGTACTCCCAATTTAGTGTCATCAGCAAAGTTACTCAAGTAACTTCAAGTTCTACAAGTACCCTTCAAGTTCTACATCCAAGTCACTTATGAAGATGTTGAAGAGCACAGAGCCTAAAATGGAGTCCTGCAGAACCCCACTAGTGACAGGTCGTCAGCCTGATGTAACCCCACTTGCTGTGGTCCTCTGTTCCTGACCTGTGGGTCAGTTGCTCACCCCTGGCATAATGCATTTATCCAGTTGTGCACTCGATATTTTGTTCAGAAGGATGCTGTGAGATACAGTGTTGAAAGGTTTACTAAAATCCAAAAAAAGATTACAGCTACTGTCTCCTCTTGATAAGCTAGGTGGGTTACCTTGTCATAAAAGGAAATTAAGTTTGACAAATGGGACGTAACCATCATCAAGCCGTACTGGATCTGACTGATTGTCTTCAGGTGTTTTTTAGTAACTCCCAGAATAATCTTCTCCATAACTTTACTGGGCACTGAAATGAGACTGACAGGCCTGTAGTTTCCAAGGTCATCCTTCTTGCCCTTCTTGAAAACTGGGACAGCGTTCACCAACTTCCAGTCAACTGGAACCTCTCCAGAGTCCAAGACCATTCAAAAATCATTGAGAGACACTTTGCAAAGACATCAACTGGACCTTTGATTATTCTTGGATGAATCCCATCAGGTCCTGTAGATTTATAGGGATCCAGCTGGAGCAGCAGATCCTGCACAAATTTGGGGTCTACTGGGGATTTGTCATTCTTACTGCCATAGTCCTCCAGTTCAGGGCATGGGACCCTCTTAGCCCATCTTCAGTGCTGAAGACCTAAGCAAAAAAGGTTGTGGGCTGGGAGATTGGCGCCTAGATGCTTTGTGGATTTGAACTCCAGTGCCTTCCTCCCAGCACCAGGCAGCTATTGCCTGCGCCATAAACCATTCCATCACTGAGGCAAATAACTGAAAAACCACTGGTGGCACCAGAAGTTTTGTTTTATGTCTCTTGCTATGAAGAGCTTTATTAGGACAGGAGGCTTTTCATGTCCCATTTGTGGGTTTCTCTCATATCTCTCGCTACTGAAGATCCCCTTAAGTAAATTGAGTGGTCTAGTAGTCAACAAAAGAAAAAAAAAAGGAGTGAAGAGCTGCTACCTTCTTTATGCTACTCTGTTACCCTTTCTTTACTTTTTGCAACACTGCAACTCCAAGCAATATGGAGGGTAAGGAAATACATAGCTGCTCCCTCCAGCTTAGCTTTTAAGTAAGCTAGTAATGCTGCATGTCTCATGAAGCTATGTCAAATATTCACTGCAAAGCTATAGAAATTGGAGCATCTTGTTATTTTATAGCAGTGCAGAATTACTATGCTGCAGTGCAATTGGTACATGCTGAGTTCCTGGAAAGAAGCAAGCAGGATGCAGGAGATTTGACCAAGTTGCATATGTTGTTAAGTGATGCCACCATCTGGTGAGCTATCATTTTTCACAGCACACTGTCTCAACACCCTTCACCAGCTAAGCATTCACTTCAAAGGCTGTGCTTTGAGCTTAGCTCACCTGCACCTGGAAAGGTGCCCCTCTATGGACAATGGTCAGGACAACTGTCTTCGGGTCTGAGGTGAATGAAGTGAAGTAGCCATTTCAACAGCAAGCAAAGGAGATGTGTGACAGTGAGATCCTAGATGGGTATGTTTTTCTCATGGATTTTATGATTTCCCTGCTGAGGTGAATTTTGATACCTAGTGGTGAGGCCAAGCCACCAAAGGGTTATTAAAGTGCTGAAAGCTCTTGCACATGTATTAGCATGAAGATCTTACATGGTGCAGGCATGCAATATGAACATTCATCCAGAAAATATTAGCAAGGTCTAAATTGTTATGCAGCCTGGCAACTCAAGACAGGCAGCCTCTTATCAATTTTAAGGGTATTTTTAAGTATAAATAAAAAGCCATACTGCTTAGTTAAATACAGCCCTCTCTCTCAGAAAGTCTGTACTTGCCATGTTATATTGTATGAAGTTTATCTTCTGCTTAATAGTTATAAACTTGCATCTTTTTTTTTCAACTTCATTTACTGAGGGAACCAAGTTTTTCTTTGAATTTTTTCAAAATATCAGTGACTAATTTTAGATGCTTAGCTCTTCAGAGGGCAACAAGTGGAAAGATTTTTTTCTTCTTCACAGAGACAAGCCCTTGTACTGCTGTGTGATTGATAAAAGTACTGAGGAAATAAGTGAAAGGCTTTGCAGTGTTATGTGTTACATTCCATTTGCTTTCAGAATTCTGTTGATTTTAATAGGCCAGTCCATCCCTTAATAAATAATATCTATTTTTTGTCTTTGATTCTAACAGGATATTAGTCAAGTACAGACCAGGTGCTGATCAGCACCTTTAGAGAACATTTCGCATTTCTCAAATCATTCACAAAATATTCCACTTTGTTATAGGAAATTGATGTTTGTGTAGAGACAAGACACAGTGTGCTGGTTTAAAAGTTAACCAGCAGGGGAAATGAACTCAATTCAAAAGAGAGATTTATAAGTCAGAATAACAATTTATTAAAATAATACAATAAGTACAATTATACAGACAGACAATTGGTTTTAACCCGCAAAACCCAAATGTATAACCCAGCACCCTGGGGTATGAACAAAAGTGGTGTACCTTGGCCCCCCCCGAGTCCAAAGTAAAGGAAGAGGGGAAAAACCTGCTGGTGGGAGAGCTGTTGCAGTCTGGTCAAAAGTGGTGATTGCAGTCCAGTCGAGGGTGGTGGTCTCAGTCTGGTTGAGAGCGGTGGTCTGCAGTCTAGTTGAGAGCGGTGAGCTGCAGTCTTCCTCTGGATCCCACGAGTGGTGGAAAGGTTCTGAAACTCCCAGTTTATATATTCTCCAGTTCAGGCGGGAGTGCTCAGTCCCTCCCTCAGAGCGGGAATTCCATAAAAGGGCATGAGGATGCTCAGTCCTCCCTCAGAGGGGGGAATTCCATAAAAGGGTATGAGGACAGGAACATAGGCCTCTACTGACAACAGTTTCTGGGAAATGGCATGGAAGGCTATAGAATACACAGTTTTGGGTTACACCCATCCAGTGATGAATTGGTCCCAGCTGTTCTAACCAGGACACACAGATAGCAGGATTCAGAGGGAGGAGACACGAGCATGTGGCTCGATGAAATTTCTGCATTTCAATGTGTTCTGTTTTGCATTCCCCCTTGAGGAATTTCAGCATTCTTATATGAGTTTCTAAAACCCTAAAGAAGTAGAACAATTTGCCCATAATGACTTTGTTTAAATTGGTACTAGTTCATTCTAATTTTTTCAAAAAGGGTCATTTAACAGACATTTTTTCTTTGCTCCTTCTTTGGTTCAGGTAAGCACCTCAACTGATTTCATTCTGCATTCCAGCCATGGATTTTGGGTTTTGGAATGAGTTTTGTGTTTCTCTGTCAACAGTTAATGACATAACTAACATCTAAATCATCATGGAGAATCTGATTTTCTGTTCTGCTGTAAGTGTCATGACTAGCATCAGCTATTGCAGGAAAAAACAAGGAATCACAGTCTTGGTATATGAAAACTTAAAATAAAGAGGAATAGCATTGTCAGCTATTTTACTTTTTAATATGATTCTAAATCTACCAGTTCAGCATATGTGGTCCCACCAGGTTAACTGCCTACATAAGCACCATACATATGCATATTTTTGATAAAAGATTTAGGCTTAGCTTGAATCTCATCACTTTCTTGCATAAAATTTATTTGCAAATTTCTCTATGAGACAAAACAGGGCTTAAACATGTCTCTTGTAGCATTTGTTGTTCTTACCTCCTGTTCATAAAATACTTTGCTGTCCTTGGACCACAAAGGAGCAGGAGGGCACATGGCAGTCAGAGCAGTTCAAGTCCAGAGCCTTAAGCCAGGCCTCTGTATTTTGTCTTGTGTTTTGTGGATCAGTTTGTCGCCTATGCAGGGATAGCTGAAGAGTCAAGAAAAGTGTATCTGCTGCACATGGAGGAACTGTTCATTGCCACATGCTAAATGCAAGTGCTCCTTACAACAGTGCCCAATGCAAACAGTCATGTAAATTATACAGAAGTCCCACAGCAGGACAGTTAGAAGCATGTACATTAAAAATAGCCAAAGCTACACAAGCAGCTCGTTAAAACACTGCTCAATTAATATTCAACAGTAGAAAGGAAGGATAGCACCAGAGTAGAAATGAGATCCTGTGCTACATCCTTGGCTCGCTTGTCTTTCTTTATCTGAGCCCACACAGATAAGTGCAGTACCAGGCAGTCCCAGGCACCCATCTCCCTCCATCTTTCTTCTGCTGTCTCTGGGCTAAGTAATTGTCAGTGTGTCTGCAGGAAAGTAACCGCAGCAACATCCGGGAACCTGGAAGTCAGTTTAACTGCGACTTTCATTTCCTTGGGCTTATTTCAGAATCTCTGTCAAGTGGTAAGGATAAGCATGTAGAAAGTAAAAGGAAAATGTAAGGGACATGCAAGTAAGTGGAAATTTGAAATTGTATGAATTAATATCTACAGTTTCTGACCAACAATTGGTTTGTCTAGGTAGCATTTGGAGGCCTTGGAAAGGGATCATCTGTCTGCAGCAGCTCAAGCAGATGACAGAGAAGGTTCTTTTAATTTTTGATTCTTTATTTTGATGGATGCTGCTGACCTGTTTTGGTCCAAGGAAAGCAAAGCCAAGCTGTGTTAAGGTTTCAGTGTTCAGTGTATTGACATTTGATATTGTTTGTATCCAGGATTCATGCTGTTTTAAACAGCAGGATCATGTATCATGAAATATGTGTGCATTGTATGCCTAGGAAAAGACAAATTTTTTATGTGTGGTATGCTATTGTAACTATTAGACTATCAGAATGGATGGGGTGAGTATGGCATACTGTCCTAAATATAGATTTTTAGTGCTTTTGGTACTACTCATGGTGATAATTCTGTAGCTCAGTGGGATTTCTGGAGAACAGGGATTAGTCAGGATTTCAACCCAAGAAGCAAGACATTAAAAAAGGAATGGGAGGAGCTGAAGCAGTATGACAATACTGTAGAAAAACAATCTTTCCAGACCAGAGCTTATAAATAGGAGTTTGCCATGTCCCTATGCAGAGATACAATGTCAAAACAGTCTAGTTCTGCATTTGCTAAGGCCACTATTATGCCATTCCTAACTCCTCTTTACTTCAAGGGTTAACCAATTCCAGAGTGTCTTTCTCTCTCTCAAGTTTTATTCAAAATTCCCTATTCCCTTGAAAGTCAGAGAAAAATTTTGTAACAGAGTCTTAATCGAACATGAGTTGCAGTTCACTCAGCTCTGGACTCTTCCTGCAAGGGTCAGAGAAAGCTAGAGTTATCCTTAATAAACGATAGCTGTGCCTTTGGATGGATGTCTAATCTTAGGTTCTGTCTAAAAAAAGCCAAGTTCCATTACCTATTTCTGTTAATACTATGAGTTCTTTAATGTACATTCATTTGGTTTTGGAAAAAAAAAATGGAAAACTAGAGTTGCTGTTCAAGAAGTAAAGAAGATGCCTAGAAAATACTTTTCACATTTTTAGAACTGAAACTCTCTTCAAGGTCCTGATGCTATAAATGATTCAGTGTAACAAATACAGACTCAATATTTTCCAAAACTGTCACACAAGTGTTTCATGATATAATTTCCATTAGTACATTTTCATTTGTCTGTGGCAGTGAATATGAAGAATGTACTCTGCTATACTGTAATGGAGATCAATGATTGTACTGACATCTACTGGTATTGGTATAATAATATATATTTTAACTGTTATGTATGAATTTGAGGCAAAAAATTACAAGTCATATATATTTTTAATGAAATATACCACACAATTACAGTACTTGGACTGGCATTTTGGTTGGTTGGTATATCATCTAATTTGGCTGGGACTTTTTGATACTGCATAGTCATTCATTGAAAGGAAATGGGGATGCTTCAGCCTAATTTGGTATTAAACAAATGCCATTGCAACGACATAACAGGGATACACTGCAAATTTAATGGTAGGCACAGGTTTTCTGAGTCAGAGTTTAAATAGCCCTAGTATTATGACTGACAGCATAGGCATCCTGCACCACAGCTTCTGCACAAGGACAGAAAAGCACTCAACTCTCTCCTGCAATCTCTGACTGAAGTTGTTTTGACACTTCTTGGAGGAGTTTTTTAATTTATAGCTGCCCAAACACACAATGAAATGGAATGGAATTGCATTTAAAACGAACATGCTAAAAAGCTGATGGGCAGGGTACAGTACACATGAATTGTTGCTCTTCAAAAACTATGTCCTCACAACACAGAAAGACAACAAAATAGAATTTTAAAATGTAATAAAATTTCCAAGGAAATGTGTCCTCAGCCATTCAACACACAAAGGAGGATATGTCAGTCTATTTTTTAAACATCAGTCTGTAACCTTCTAATAGATAATGTTTGCTATATTTTAGATGTTTTTTCTTCAAAATCTGGGGAAGGAAAAAAGGTATCACTTTTTAAATAATATTTCATTGCTAGATTTCAAGTCACATTTAAAAAAAAGTCACAATGTTGGGAATGTTCTCTCTGATTTTTGTTGAGTCCTCTGATTGCATAGCAATATTTTTTATCTTGACTAGAGGAGGGAGACACATTGGGTATGGTGCCAGTACAGGAAATGAGAAAAAGGACTATGAGATAAGTTCCTCTGAGATTCAATAGTTTATTTTATAATAATTTAATTTATGCTTTGTCTTTCAAAGGTCCTTTGAAACATTCAGTGGAACAGCTCATTTAATAATGAAGTTGCAGAGTTTTTATAGTAGCTGTTGCTTGATTTCTTTCTATGCTTTTCATTAAATCTACATGCACAAAACACCAACATAACTAACTATAGGACTGTGCTATGCTGAACAGAGCAACCCTTGAAACTGTTGATTTATCGTTTGCCTGCAGCCAGGAACTACAGTTTCACACATTTACTTAAACGTGCTTATATTTTTTATCTCATGTTTTGGACCTAATCAAAAAAGTAAGAAATTATGAAGTTTGAGATGCAGAAGCAGTAGTCTTGGTAAGTCATTAAATGCTCAATTTGGGAGGTGAAAATGCTGACAGGTATCTTTATTGCCAGTAGCTTTGGACACAAGGATATTTTGGACATGTGAAGGTCTCATATTCTTTATAAATTAAACATCATAATCACATTTGATAAATCCTTTTATGCTTCAGTCATTATAAAGATACATGACTCACTGTATTTACTCAGAGAAACTGCTGACCAATAACCATGTTAAAAGCATTCCCTAGATGATGTGCAGCTTTCTAAAACTGCAACAGATTACAAGCAAGTTGGCCCAGTCTAAACATCTTGACATGGCATGCTCTCATTGTAGCATTAGAGCAAGGTATTAGGAATATAAACTAATTTATATTAAATGGTTATTACTTTTAAAGTGTTTAAAACTGTATTTGAAAAGGTACTTAAAAGACTAATTTATCATTACTATAGACAGCAACAATATAAAAACCAGCCATCCAACTAGGTATTTCACAAATATCAGTTAAAAACCAATTTTTAACAGTATTAATTTATAAGAATTACAATATTTTTATATTTTTCAATACAAAATAATCCTCGCATATCATTTAATAATCCATAAGGCTGTGGTAGTGGAAAATCTAAACTGACATTCAGGGCTGCAAATAGTGAATTTATTTAAAGTATTATGGAAATGCTGCTGTAACTACAAAGCCTAAATCTTTGAGAATGAGACTTTAATACTCCTAAACAGATCTAGATCTTACCCTTTATCTTCCAAAGTGAGAATACTGCGATAAAGCTCGCTCTTCGTACAAGGAGATGGAAGTGAAAATAGTGGTAAGTTGTCACAGATACTTTCAGAAGCTTTTCATACAATTAGACATTGCACTTAAATGTTTAAACAACTAATTTTTCCATCATGTGCCTGATGTAGTAGAAAATTTTGCCACCTATCATAAGGTGTACCACGTACTTTATGAGAGTAGACTTGATAACTTTGAAGGACTTTCACTAACCAAAACAAGTGTTCCAGCATGAACTTGTCAATTTACTGATGCTGTGATCATGAAAGTAATCTTAGGCAAGACAGCCCAACTTCTTCTGTAGTCTGGGACATCAGGTTTTAGATCTGTTGGAGTGGATGCAGAGGAGGGACACCAAAATTGATCAAAGGGCTGGAAGACCTCTCCTGTGAAGAAAGGCTGAGTGAATTGTGGTTGTTTATCAAGGAGAAGAAAAGGCTCTTAGTGCAACCTTCCAATACATAAAGTGAGGTTGATGAGAAAGAGACTTGTTACAGGGCTTGTAGTGAAAAGACAAGTTTCAACACTTTAAAACTGAAAGATGTTAAGTTTTGGTTGGGCATAAGGAATAAATTAATTACAACGAGGATGATGAGACAGTAGAACAAGTTGTCTAGAGAAGTAGTGATTTTTAGTTTCGTGTCAGGTCTCCTAGTACTTGCAGTGGAAGACACAACAAACTTTTGTTATCTACTTTCCCTTTTTGTCCCATTTTCTGCTCTACAGTGTCTCTCAATCAGTGTTCGCTCCCTGTAAACAAAGAGTATAGCAGCTATTACAGCATCTATTGCGGAAAAATGTTTGATATTGTACCAGTTAATTAAATTGTACATCTAGAATTTCAACAATTTTCACTAAAAACATAATCTGTATTTTATAGCATTGTAAAACTGTGATATGGATTGTTTATTTCTTGCAGTGTATATTTCACAGTTATGTGTGTCTGCATGATGCTACCAGGATATCAGGAGCAGGATGATTACACCAGCACAGTGTCCACCTAGATGGACCTAAAATGCTCCATTGCCCAGAGGTAATTGGCTCAGTCATAGACTCATAGAATCATAGAATATCCTGAGTTGGAAGTGACTCACAAGGCTCATCAAGTCCACAGTACATGCCTGACAGCATTGTCCAGAAATTTATTGAACTCTGGCAGGCTTGGTGCTGCACTAATGTGCATCCACTATTTCTGGTTCCTAAGTCATCTTTGAATACATGAAGCTAGGCTGTCTGTCTCTGCAGGGCAGTGCATCGTGACGTGCTGGCATATCTGAAGTGCTACATAGCAACAAGGAGTCAGGAGCCATTGGCAGCTTGAATCACTCTGGAGACCAGCTCTGCAGAGAAACTACTAGGGATGTGATGCCTTTCCTGCTCTATGAACTTCTAATTGGTTCAGCAAGTTGCGGTGATGGATACCTGATTACACTATGTGCCTCTCTTCATCTGACACTTGGTAAATGTAGTCCTCAAAACGTTGTTCAACTGATTTACTTACAGTTTGAAGAGAAATTAACAAACTCTTTTCTGAGCCATCTGCCAAATTAATTTGAAGTATAAATCTCTCTTTTTTTTTGTTTTGTTTCTCTTGAGGTTTTATGCCAAATGTCTATCAGATTTGTTATTTCACTCACTGCTGAAATGCTTACTGAGTTTTAACAGATGTTCAAATTCCTTAATTTCTAGAGTTTGCAATTCCTCCCTGGTTTTAAGAAGTGTCTTCAGTATCTCTGGATTGCAAGGCACTTTTATTCCCACAGGAAATTAGATTTCTCAAATATCTTATCAAGGTTGAAAAATCACTTATGATTTGCCAGTCTTGTAAGAAAAGTACCCTTCTAAATAAGGCATGACTGTCACTGCTGTACTTGGTACATATGCCACTATCAGAATGCTGATGTTTATAGTTTAATGAAAGCTTGAGGCACCTGAAGGTGTATAAACATACCATTCCTGAATAAAATTGCAGATACAAAATAAGTCTAATTGGACTATTTGGAAGATAAATTTTCCTGTTCAAATTATTTCAAGGATTTTTTTTAAAATTCATACAAAAAATTCTAATAAACATGTTCCCAAAGTTGAGAGCATTATATGGAGTAAGAAACCGTTTGGATTTTCCTGAGTTAAAAAGGAGGTACTGAATCTGGATCTGGATCCAGAGAAAATATGATTAATCTAGCTTGATACAAGTTTGCAAGTATATTAGATGCCTATAGCCTTGCTTTGACTTTCAAGGCCTTGATGGAAGTACTGAGGTATGGACAGAGACCATTTGCTGTCTTAGAAAAGGATGCTGGTCCAGGAGCTGCCTTAGCAAGGAAGAACATAGACAAGGATATTCAGACCTTTCTCTCTGCCTGGACTGAGGCATTTCGTATTACTTCAGATTTATGCATCACAAAGTTCTCTGGCTATTTCATATCTGCATCAAAGGCAGATACTCCTTTTGATGTGGAGTAGAGACACCCACATATACATAGAATAGTATTGTGGACTGACCTCCACCTGGAGTGTAGCAGACCCTGATTTAAGTTTTATTCCTCCTTCTGTTTAGTCTGAGGGTTCTCACGATCAAGGAACCTACTGTGATATTCCTGGAGTGAGTTAGGTAAAAGACTTCTGGTTTTAGATGTCAATAATGCCATGTGTGAGGAGTGTGAGGCAAAACAGTCTTGGTGTCAAATGTAGGGACTGTGCTCAACTCAGCATACCATTAGCTAGGTATATATAGGTTATATACAGCTAGGATAATATAGTTATTTTTGCAAGAAATGTAAGGTTAAGTCCCTTCCAAAAGGTATCTCAATTCATTTGTCTGAATGCCAAATTCTTTCTTAAAAATGAAGGAATAGGTCATTGTGGTACCTGCTCAGGAAGGCATCTTCTATCAGAGAAGTCTGGGTAGTCTCCAAAATCAGATAGGAAAATGCCTGGTTTATGAATTCTAGCAGCATTTACGTGACGGTAGACCAAAAATATTTTAAGAAACAAAACCAGAGTCATCTAGGTAAATTCAATGTCACAAATGTAACTCCCAAAGTGTGAAGACCAGGTAGCAGACTTGGATAGGGCTGAGTATTGGGTGTAACAATACTGGTAGCCTCCTCTAGGTACTTACACAGATCTGGAGAAAGGCTTTTGGATCTGTCCAAACTGTTTATTTCTAACTTTTCTTAGGACAGTTTCAATATCCAGGTCCACCATTTACTTCACTACAGTGGAAGGAACAGTGGCATTATCAGAAAAAGCACCTGCAGAAGATGTCTGCAGTAAGGGTAACCTTGCAGGCACAAATGTCTGAAAGCCCCTTGCAGTGAAGTCCATGTGAGTCATCATGCCTTAGGTTCCAGAAAAGGAGAACACATAGGAGTGACTGGGAGGAGGGAAGGAGAAAAGCTGCTTGTAGCCTCATGAGCATGATGATGCACTCTGTGTTGCAGGGTAGGGGATTGTATGCAAACTACTGGGTCTAAGTTTACACACAGCTAATTTATGCAGAGAGCAGCCCTAAAAACTAAAAGGGTTTTTCTCCTGCTGCTTGCTTCCCTCCTGTTTCTCTTGCCAAGTCGTTCCTATGGAAAAACATGCAAGGGGGATGGGGAGATGTAGAAACATCTCTCTTGCTGTCTGCAGCATCTCCTTTCTCTGCTGTTTGAGTAGCATTTACAAACCAGATGCGCATTTTGGACTTTCCTGATGTTCAAGAGGGTCTGTGTATCTTAAGGCAATATCAAATTATGAGATAGAATAGGTTCAATACTTTGGTTTTCTTTACCTTCATATGTTTCTGTAGTTACCTGGGCATTTATAGTTCTGTTTTTCACAGCTTGAGTTCCCAAATGATATGGACATGAGATAGAAGAGTATGAGAGGGAAAGAGTGATTTTTGTTTATTTGTTTTAAGTTTATTTTCTAAAATGACATTATTATTATTCATTCCTCCTACACACAAATTAGATTCAGAGTTCAAATGTTATTAGTAGCAGCTTTAAAATGCACCACTTTGCAGTTGTTTAATCCATTTCCTCTTGGTTTATCCCCTTGGCAATAAAAATTAAAAGGCAACCATATAATGAAAAAAAAATTGCAGCTCATCTGAGCCTGTCTTTGCATAACACATTTTGAGATTCTGATTAGTTGTAGTCTAGGTGTCATCTCAAGCCATAAAACTGGGGGAAGTTTATGATGGCCTTGAGACCTTGTCCTGTGCTCTGCACACTGTATGTATGAATCCTTAAAAGGTTGAAGAAAACAAAAAAAGGAGACTTAGCCAATGACAGTGGCAACACCATGTAACTCGAAAATGAACTATTTTCTGCAAACAAAGTCATGAGTACCAATAGACAACCATTTCACTCCTGAAAATGAGGGATTCATCTTACTACAGCCAGGTGTTTTTTGATGGAATATTCATTCTTAGTTTTACTTATAATGCAAATTTCTGGCACTTATTGAACAGCTAAGGGCAAATTTGCACATTTCAAATCAAAGTCTTTTAGAGCTCCTCATGACGATATCACTATGAGAAGGAACCCTTATCTATAAGAGAAGCAGCTGACCTAAACCAAAGTGGACTTTAACAGAAAAAAGGAATTTACTGATTTAGCTTCCTGCTCTAAGAGAGCTTTTTAAATGTTAGTGAGAGTGTAGTTGAAGTAAATTTTTATTTGTTTCATTTGCTAAAGTGATTTTCCCTTAGTATCTAATTCCTATGTAAGAGCAAACTAAAATGGAACTTCCATTTGTCAGATACTTGTAAAAATCAGCTTATTCCAGAAACACCAACCTTTTTACATCTTCTTGTTATTTGAAATCTCCTTTCTCTCTGTATTTTTTCATTTTTTTCTTATTACTTTCTGAGTGGTGTGTAGGAACGGTGAACTCTCTTGCAGCAGCTGAGCAGGAATAGAGGAAGGCAAGACAGTCAATGAATCAAAGGAAATTTTAAGCATTTTTACATCAGCAAACCTGCCGAAGACTAAAAATTCAGCCAATTACCGACATGCTCATTCACATCAGGGCCAACAGTCTGTAGCACAAAGCATCAGAAGTTTCCTTCTTCCATCCAGCTCACTAAATAGGATATATTCTTAATGAGGGAAAGGTTCCCCCAGCTTTTCTGGTTTTTACAGGTGCTGATCTTGCTATATAAAATAGCCTTAATAGAGGATGACAGGTATAATAGCTAATAAAGCCTTTTTCCTGTGTAGCCTCTTCAAGAGAGCAGAGCTATTTCCTTTGCTGATGTCACTTGCTATCCATACATGACTGGTCTGATGTGAATGAGCAACATGTAATTTACAAGTTCACAGGCAGAGGGATATATACTTGGCATGTTTGGATTTTGGACTCATACCCTCCATACTGACACCAACATGTTGGTAATTCCTAGTCTGTCATAATCATATTTTCAACTCATCTATATATTAATAGTATTAATGGCAGTTAATAATAGTAGTAATACTAATAGCTTTAGCCCTAAACCAAAGTTCAACTACATCATAAATAAGATAGAAGAAGGACACAGATGTACATTTCAGCCTCTTCTCTACATGGAAATTAAAACTGAGAAAGAACATGCAGAGCCATGTTGAAACAGCCCCTTTAGAGAAGCATATGTGGAAGGTCGTGGAGCAGAGCTGTTTGCCTGGTCTCTCTGTACACACCGACTTGGCAAAGCCATCTGTAAAACTTCATTGCCTCTCAAACAGACTACAGCTTGAATACTGGTGCATGACTGGGACAGTGTGGAGGGTTGATACCATTTTTAATGGTCCGATTTGTAGGGAACTATTTATCCAGAATAGGTGGTATCAGGAGTGTTCCTGGGAATAAAAGGCTCAAGACTGCAAAATTTTTTCCTAAGATTTTAACTCTGAAAACCACTGAAAGTAAAACACCTCTCCAGTTTCACAGTCTGTGTCAGAAGCAAAGACTTGAAGACAATGTGCACTCTTAAATGTAATCTGCATCATACACTGGAAATGGGCAAGATGTCAGATACACTGATTAGCTAAAGAGTGCACAGAGACGCAAATACTAGATATTTGGATAAACTGCAGAGCCACGTAAAAAATTTATCTATACATGTTGCTGTGCTTTACTTCAGTTTCACCAATTCATCTTCAAGAGCTTTTATTCTCTTCTGCCAGAGAATCATTTCCTTTTCTTCCTATCAACATTGCTCCCTCCCATCTAATGTACTGTAGTTTACCTGTCTGTAAAACTGGTTAATTACAGTCCATTTTTTTCAAGATAAATTTATATAACTGTTCTGACACCTTAACATTTGGAGAGAGGTGATAGCATTTTCAATACTCAAAATTAACGTGATCAGCTGTTAGTTAAACTCATGAACTAGTCAGGTCAGGTCCTTCCATTCTGAAGTTTTTAGAACTGAAGGAAATGTCATGTAGGACCTACCAGTTTTTCTAACACAAAAATTACTAATGAGATATTGCCTTGTCTTTTTAAATACTGGTACAACTCTTACATTTACAAGTACTCCAGATCACATGTTGCTCTGGACTGTGTCCCTTGAGGGACTTCTGAAAAAAGGTTTTTAAATTAGGTTGTCTGAGAGTGGGATCTGTCAAACATGTGGCAGCCTTTGGCAAAATTCAACATCTGAAAAAAAAACCCAAGCCTTAATCTGACAAAAACAGACACTCCTTATAGGTATTATGTGTCTGAAAAATCTATGACAAGGTTAATATACTTTGTCACTTATTTGGCTTCACTTCTATGCTATGAGCAAGGCCTGTGCTTTAAACAATCCTGTTTGTGTGTAAATAAATGTCCTTTTAATTTGCCATAATTTCAAGTATTTTGTTTTGTAGTTATAAATAATTAACATACCTTTTATGATTTTTTTACTCTGTTTTACCTTACGGGGCATACTTTCTCTTCTACACACATGTGTAACCTCCAATAGCAATAATAACAGTTATGAAGTATATCCCCAGGGAATACTTTCCCTAATAACCTTTAAAGTGTAAATCTATGCACTGTTCTTGCCAACATGGATGTTTCAGTAAGAGAAACTAATATTCTGTACTTTTCAGCATAATAATAAAAAAAAGAATAAATTTCAAATGCGAAAGTTAAGAGACAGTTCCTAATTTTAACTATGCATAACAACATGAATGGTGTTACCTCCAGTAACAGAAGTGACTGCACAGTTAGGCCATCTGACTTTTGAAGTATAATTTTTATGTTGAGGTGATGGCAGAGAAGTGTGTTATTTTTAACTATGCTTCTTCTAGTGTAACTTCTGGAAATGCAGCAAAAAAGCATGCTATTCTAAAGAATTCCATGAAAAAAGAAGATGATGGTGATCCATCCTAAGTTGGATAAAGACAGAATGCATAACCACATACTTAATATATTTAGATTAGCAGCTACAGCAATTAGGATCATAGTTACCCTTGATCTCAAATTGGTTTTCTACAGTTTAATTCCATTTAATGCAATGGATTACTCTTGGTTTACACATCAGGGAATAAAATTTGATCTATAATAATTATTACCATTCTCTAAAGGGGAAGATTGTAATTAGTGGGGTTTTTTAACTTAAAATTTGAGGAAATGCTCTAATGAAAAGTATAATATTGTGTCTATGTATGCAAATATATACATGAGTATACATTCAGAAAATTATGCTGTAATAATGAAAAGTAAGGCTATAACAGAAAAAATTTATTAAATTTTTAATCAAGTTAGTATTTATGAAAAAGTTTCTTCATCTCTTTTTATGTTTTATTCTAAGCTGATAGATGGAATTTTTTAAGCATTAATATAAAATATATAAATATTCCTGAGTCCTCCCTCACAGGATTCCTTTAGGTTCCTAAAATATATATTCTACCCAGTCTCCAGTGGGGCATGCAATACCAATGCCCATACTGAAATACAATACCCACAGTAATGAAACTAAACAATTATTGTTATGAATGCATGCTTTTTGTTAGGGATTAAATAGATCTGTGCCATAAACTTTGTCAAATGAGTTTCAGAGACTGTATCCTCCTCACAGTGAAGTCAGTGTTTGTGACTCAGATAGAACAGAATCAGACTCTCATTTCATTTGATGGATCCTGTTCCCATTACTATTTTAAAAGACTGCATCCCCAACAGCAGCCTGATGAATGATTTAATGGGCACATATACTTGCTTTTGGTGTCCCTGATATTTTTGTAAAGACTTTTTTTCTGAGTTCACTTCTCCTTCATGTTTTCTAATCAATCTAAGCAGTATATCATTAATATTAATATTTTATTTATTTAAGTAAATCAGCAAGGCAGACATCTCATTCAATATTGATACTTTGACCGTATTATAAATGGACCTGAGAAATGAAATATTTCTATATATTAATACCAGAGAACATAAAATGTGGGGTTTTTTAGATCCTCTTCATCTTCTCCTTAAGAGTTCTTCGAGACAGTTTTTTTTTTCACTTATGGATTTTGTGGTCATAATGGTCTTTTGAAGAAAATTTATGCTTTAAAAAACTGCTTGCAATTTTTATTTAAAATCATGTAGATAAATGTTTGTAAATTGTTTGTAGTTTGTTAACATATTTAGACTTGAAATACACAATAGATTCTCTTTTCTCACATTTTAAGGACAGCATGTCTCAAGATAACATCAGTGGCCACACTACTTACATTAATGAAGCCATCACATAACATAGACATCGTGTGGTCACTGCACACAATGTAACTCACACTAAGGAAATTATTAATTATTATTAATAATTAATAATTAATACTTTGCTACCCTCTTTTTCTGGGAAGCGGCTGGAGAGGTCGCATGGTTTCCTCATTGCAGAATCCATGAAATGATTTTCTGTCCTACTTTGTTATAAGAAAAAAGAAGAAAAGAGTAAATACTAATTGCTGGTGTCTTTCTAATTAGCTTCCTAAACCTACTAGGAGGTATATGCACAAGACCACTAGTGTGGTCCAACTCCTAACAGTTTGCTTCACTATTTACTAGAACTATGCCTGCATGGCTCTTCATCAGAGTCACCAGCTACTGTACACAAGAGCTCATTAAGTTCCTGTGGTGCAAATTCCCACTACAGATGTGTTGTATATTAACTGAGAGAGCTAAGTTTGTGCGTACAGCTGTGTTGCCATAAGTATGCCCATGCAAATACAGGCAAGGACTAAGGTAGGATGATGTTCAGTAGCTGTCATTTACTTACTATATACTCCAAGGACTTGACAAAATCTGAATATAATTGAAAATTTATTTCTACTTGGGAATAGCAGTCCATATGTTTAAAAACTATCTGAAAGGTATATCCCACACAATGACAAATTTCCCTGGGAAGACCTATTAAACAAATGATATTGTTATACAGCAGGAGTAAAGTAGCATAGCACCTAATTTTGGCCCTTTTTTTGCTCCAAATAAACTTAATAGTGTCACTGTATTTTATTTCAGTGGGATGCTATGGCTAAAACCTGAGCAACAGAAAAATAACAATAGCTGTCTCATTTCATACTTACCTAATTGACTGTGGTTTATTTAGATTGAAGAATGATACATGCAAACAAATTGTAACTTCCTTTTAAGATTTCATTCTGGATTAAATAAAGGCTTACGCAACACACAAAGTTAGTGAGATAGTTCAGGGAGCATTCAATGTCCTAGCTATTCTGTGTTTGATTTAAAAAAGCAATATGCTCACCAGCACATGCCAGACTGAACAATGGAACCTGTGAATAAAATTTTGAAAATTATTTTTCTTAGTTAAGAAGTGGAAGTATTATTGTTAAAAAGGTGTAATTACATGCACATTTTAGTATTCAGCAGAAAAAAAGGTAATGAGCAAGAGGAATATTGTTTGGTTGTTCAATCAGAATTTAATCTTGAATAATTTCATGCAGTGTGCAAAGACCTGACTTTCTTAAACTTTACATTATAAGTGTTCTGCTAATGTAAGTGTTTGTACTGTGGTTGTATTTACCGATCCTCTTGAAAATAGATAGGGCAGTACTCCATTCTACGTTCAAAACATTAAGATTCTTTAAAATGATTGTGTGACCTCAAAAAAAAAAAAATCAGCCCAAACCACAGTCACTTGATATGGTGACAGAGTTAAGATCCATTTGGAAAAAGAACCAAACCAGATTAGAAGGCAAGCAGATAAAGAGTACATGGAGCTTCTAAAGAGCCAGGATCAACGTGCCTGGCAGAACAGCACGGGTCCATCTCCCTCTGAGGGGGGTTACCTCGATGGAGCCGCCAGAGTGCATCTACACCAAAGAATTATCTCCTGTAAAAGGAAAGGGGAGACCATGACTGATAACACTTCCTGGGAGAAGCAAAGTTAACAAACAGCAAAATAATTCCACTTTTAGCTGAACTTATGTTTGTGTGGTCCCTGCAAACACTCCTGTCTTATGTGCTTTATTCTTAGAACATATATATGTGAAAGGCACACAGCATTTTCTTTACTTTTAGTTAAGACACTAACCAGCTGCTGGATCGAGGAAAAAATCACCCCTTCAGTAACTCTGTGACCTCATTGATCATTTTGTCTGACTTCATCAACTTCATCATGTGTTGTTTCTTGGTCTTCGCTTCTTTTTTTAATTTTTTTTTTTCTATTTAACATTTCCAAACATTTCCCATTTTCCAGCCCCGGTTCATCTTGTTGAAGCAGAAGGGGCACAGCCGGTGGCTGGGCGGGCGCAAGCGGGGCCGGGCCCGGCCGCAGGCGACACGGCCCCACCCGGGAGAGGCAGCGGCGAGCCCGCCGCCGCCTTCACTTCACGGGCGAACCGGCGAGGTAAACCCGAGCAGCCCGGCTCCCCGGTGTCACCCCCGGCACGGCGTACTCTCCTGCAGCCGTGGAGAGGCAAACTTTGCGGGAAGGACCGCGAGGCGACAGGCCGGGAGGGAGCGAGCCGGGCAGCCCTCGAGCGTGCACCGCCATCCTCTGGATACTCCCGCCATCCCCTGGATATCCCCGCTATGCCCTGGATACCCCCGCCCTCCGTCGCGGCGGTGCTGCCGCGGTCCCGCTTGGCGCTGCAGGCGGGCGGGCGGTCCCGCCGTTCCCGGGGAGACCCGCGGGCGGGGGGGCGGCGGCGCAGGATTAGGTTTCAGGCCGGCGGGGCGTGCCCGAGCGCGCTGCCCCCGCGGCGCGGATCGCTCGGCGCCGCTACTCGGGGGCGGGAAGGGCGGAGACCAGGGCCGGGTGGCGGGGCCGCCGAGCCGCGGGGGTAAGCGGGGCGCCGGGCCGGGTGGCGGGGAGGGGGCTGAGCCCGCCCGCGTCGTCCTGAGGGGATGAGGGCCGGGCAGGGCCCGCCATGTCGCTGGAGTTTGAGCGGCATTTTAAAGTGCATTTGTCTCGCGAAGTTTTATTTATTATTGTTCTGTTGGTCCCCCGGGTTTTGCCGGGGAGGGGGATGGCTGGAGGAGGAGAGAGGCCGTGGAGCCGCGGGGGTCGCTGAGCCTGTTGCTGTGTCCTGTCCCTCCTGCCCCGGGCCGTCGGCGGGCAGCGGGAGCGGCGCTGGGGGCCGCGCTGGGCCGGGGCTCCGGCCTGCCGCGGCGGGCGGTCCGCGGGCTCCAGCGGCCTGTCGGGGACACGTCCTCACGTAAACAAAAGCCGAGCCTCCCCCGGCATCTGCAGGGAGCCCTGCTGCCCGCGCCCCCCCCCCCC